>NC_089788.1:3890501-3895501 GCF_040412425.1 Macrobrachium rosenbergii | reverse complement strand
GTGAAGTATGGGGCATCGCCCATAATGACTTTCTTAGAATGATCTTGAGAAATGGTGATCACTGTTGAAAGGTGTCTTCCCCCGGGTGGAGTTTGCCATCTACTGCTTTAGCTGTTCGGATGGGTAAACTAGGTTGTTGTAAAGGTACTGTTCGGATGAACAAACCAGGTTGTTGGAAAGGTACTGTTCGGGTGGATAAACTAGGTTAGGAAGTGGAGGTTAGTTTTGCTGTAAAGGAACTGTTCGGATGGGTAAACTAGGTTGTTGTAAAGATACTGTTCGGATGGGTAAACTAGGTTGTTGGAAAGGTACTGTTCGGATGGGTAAACTAGGTTGTTGTAAAGGTACTGTTCGGATGAACAAACCAGGTTGTTGTAAAGGTACTCTTTCGGATGGATAAACTAGGTTGTTGGAAAGGTACTGTTCGGGTGGATAGACCAGGTAGTTGTAAAGGTACTGTTCGGATGGATAAACTAGGTTAGGAACTGGAGGTTTGTTTTGTTGTAAAGGTACTGTTCGGATGTATAAACTAGGTAGTTGTAAAGTTACTGTTCGGATGGATAAACTAGGTAGTTGTAAAGGTACTGTTCGGATGGATAGACTGTTGTAAAGGTACTGTTCGGATGGATAAACTAGGTAATTGTAAAAGTACTGTTCGGATGGATAGACTAGGTAGTTGTAAAGGTACTGTTCAGATGGATAAACTAGGTTGTTGGAAAGGTACTGTTCGGATGGATAAACTAGGTAGTTGTAAAGGTACTGTTCGGATGGCTAAATTGGTTGTTGTAAAGGTACTGTTCAGGTGAATAAACCAGGTTGTTGGAAAGGATCTGTTCGGATGGATAAACTAGGTAGTTGTAAAGGTACTGTTCGGATGGATAGACTAAGTAGTTGTAAAGGTACTGTTCGGATGGATAAACTAGGTAATTGTAAAAGTACTGTTCGGATGGATAGACTAGGTAGTTGTAAAGGTACTGTTCAGATGGATAAACAAGGTTGTTGGAAAGGTACTGTTCGGATGGATAGACTAGGCAGTTGTAAAGGTACTGTTCGGATGGCTAAATTAGGTTGTTGTAAAGGTACTGTTCAGGTGAATAAACCAGGTTGTTGGAAAGGATCTGTTCGGATGGATAAACTAGGTTAGGAACTGGAGGTTAGTTTTGCTGTAAAGGTACTGTTCGGATGTATAAACCAGGTTTTTGTAAAGGTACTGTTCAGATGTATAAACCAGGTTGTTGTAAAGATACTGTTCGGATGTATAAACAAGATTAGGAACTGGAGGTTAATTTTGTTTTCAAGGTACTTATATACCTTGTTTGTAAACCTCAATGTACAGCATTTTCCTTGTTGATAAATTAGATTGCGGATATGAATCGAAACTCATCTTTGAAGGTGTTGATGTGTGTGTGTATGTGTGTGTGCGTGTATACCTTGTGTATTCGTAATCCCTCCTCCCATAAAAATATTATATATTAAATATCTCTTTACGTTCTCACGGACAATAAAGAATAGATATTCAGGGTCAATTTTGTGTTAACTGTATATTCCTTGTGTGTGTGGATCCCCTGAGTGTTCGTAATCTCCAAAAAAAATATTATATATTAAATATCTCTTGACGTACTTAATATCAATAAATAAGAAACCAAGAAGTAAACCCCAGAGTAATTTCCACGAAGCATAATTGAGATTGAGTTTTTTTTTTTTTAACTCGTAATAAGCTAGTCATTACGCTTCTGATGCCAGAATTAGTTCCTAACCTAACACTTAAGTATCTGACCTGCCCTGACCATGATTGGAAGGTCTGCACCTCTCTCTCTCTCTCTCTCTCTCTCTCTCTCTCTCTCTCTCTCTCTCTCTCTCTCTCTCTCTCTCTCTCTCAGACCATTGCGAAAGTCTCTGAAATTGAATCAAGACCCCTTCTCAGGAAATTTCTCAACTTCTTAACGGTTTGTTAAACAGACTGAATAATTGAGGTCACTGGATTTCATGCTATATTGTAATTGCAACAGAAGGAAGTTGATATTATTATTATTATTATTATTATTATTATTATTATTATTATTATTATTATTATTATTATTATTATTATTATTCAGAAGATTGTGTCGAGAACTTTCTTGATTGTTCAGGCAATGAGATGCAATGATATCTTATAATTGAAGTTAGATTATCATTTATCATTATGGTTGTAAATAGGTTAAGTACATTGCCAAGTGAAATATCTAGAACGTAAAAATTGGAGCAGGACTCAGTGAAGGAAGTTGAACATCTAAGGAAGTGGGAAGAGAAAGAGACCTGAGGTATTATTTTGAGGAAAAGTAAAAGTCTTAAAGCATTGCAGTTAAGGGCCGAAGGTCCACTGTAAAGAACGTTCATTATCGTCTACAGTTTGCCCTCAAAGACAGAAACTATTAGGGGCGATAAAATATCAAGTTTAATGCCCCTAGTCCTACTAATGTCTTTCTCATCATTGGGCTACGTTGCTTGAAGTCTGTTGCAGAATATTGAAGCCTGTTGCAAAATGTTAAAGACTGTTGCAGGATATTGAAGTCTTGCAAAATAGTAAAGTCTTGCAGAATATTGAAGTCTGTTGCAGAATATTGAATGTTGAAGTCTGTTGCAGAATGTTGAGGTCTGTTGCAGAACATTGAAGTCTGTTGCAGAATAGTGAATATTGAAGTCTGTTGCAGAATGTTGAATATTGAAATCTGTTGCAGAATGTTGAAGTCAGTTGCAGAACATTGAAGTCTTTCAATATATTGGATATTGAAGTCTGTTACAAAATATCAGTCTGCTGCAGAATGTTGAGTATTGAAGTCTGTTGCAGAATTTTGAAGTCTGTTGCAGTGTTGAAATCTGTTGCAGAATGTTGAAGTCAGTTGCAGAGTGTTGAAGTTAGTTACAGAGTGTTGAAGTCTGTTGCAAAATGGGCATCTATTGCAGAATGACTACCTAATTGTTTGCAATATTGACGGATATCAGGGTTTAGTATTATCATTCCTCTCCGTATACTATGCTATTTATTCAAGAGGTCTTTGATCTTTCAATATTTGCCAAAACATGCTGATAGTATATCATAAATATACACGTTTTTCTTTCATTATCAGTATCATCATTATTTACTCACAATTACCAGACTCTCTCTCTCTCTCTCTCTCTCTCTCTCTCTCTCTCTCTCTCTCTCTCTCTCTCTCTCTCTCTCTCAGAAATGCTCTTACATAGTCAAATAATTGCCCTTGCTGGTCCAGTTACATCGCGGGACCTAGTTAGGCCAGTTTTTTCTGGTGGGCTGTCGTAGTAGCCTTTTCTTGCATGGCTCTATTAGAGGCCTGTGTGTGCGTTTGTGTGTGTGTGTGTGTGTGCGTGCTTGTGTAAAAGGGAAAAGGAGAGAGAGAGAGAGAGAGAGAGAGAGAGAGAGAGAGAGAGAGAGAGAGAGAGAGAGAGGGTGGGGGGGGGGAATGGCGATTATATATTTACTGCCCGCGGAAGAATTGGTTATGCTTCGCACCTCGGTGTTAGATGTCACTGTGTATGTAGCTTATGTTGTGTAAGTTGTATGTGGTATGGTCGCATATTTTCTAGTACGATATGCGGATGTGCGTGCATGTGAATAGGGGACACATTATACGCATATTTGTATTTATGTGTATATACACATTTATATATTTATATATATATATATATATATATATATATATATACATATATTTTATATACATACATATATATATATACATATACACACATACACACCAATTTTTATTTGTCCTTTAATAGGAGATAACTCAAAGATCAACAGCTACCATCATCCTCATTTTTCAACTATAATATCAAGGATTAACCCCATGTGCAGAATTGCCCCACATACCCGAAGCCTCTTCAATAGCACGTCGACCCTTCAATACGCAAAAAAAAAAATCCATTCCTATTTTCTGCAGGTGTTAGGCTTGCGTATCATTAAAAAACGAACATGAATTTAATTGATTTTTTTTTCCTGCGGGTATATCAACTCACAAATAATCGTTGCAGCTTCAGTCACTCTGCTATTTTATTATATATTTTTCTGAGGTTCGTTGATAACCTTGAGTACATATAAGTGATTATTTGTTATCTTGACTGCTTTCGATTATTATTATGATTCAAGTCGTTATTGTTATGTTATCAGATTATGAAGCCTTACTTCATAATATAAGTACTCTCAAAATGAAACCAAATATTCAGATTTTTCAACACGTGACGTCATTTGCTGCCAAACCTCATTAATTAAAATTTGCTGTCGAAATAAAGGACAAAAGAAAATCCATAAAATAAGAAAATATATAAAGCAACATTATTCCCCGGAGACCTGGGAGAGCAAGTGACGTCGAACCCGTCGAATTTCCTAAAAAAAAAAAAAGAAAAATAAAGAAAGAAAAAGAAATAGAATTCACTCAAATATTTTTCTTTTTCATTTTTGCGACTTTCTCGGGTTCAGGAAAAAGAACAGTAAATCATCGTATCAGTTCCATTTTGGGAAACGGGGTCGGTCGCCCGGGGGTGTGTGTGTGTGTAGGTTAGATTAGGAGAGGGGTGTGGGGGTTGTGTGGGGTGGCGGGTTTCGTCCAAATTCATGCACGGAAAATGTCTCAAAAATTGATTTGTGGTCCCAGGCTGAACTCTCCGATGAAAACTCGTGAATATATTTCTCTGATTACATTCCTCGTGTCTCCCTCTTGGCCCTTGTCTTTCCCCGTCTCTGTCTCTCTCTCTCTCTCTCTCTCTCTCTCTCTCTCTCTCTCTCTCTCTCTCTCTCTCTCTCACATTCTCTCTCTCTCCTCCTTCATCCTCCCCACCTCTCTCTCTCCATTCTCTCTTTCTCCTCCTTCCTTCATCCCCCCACCTCTCTCTCTCTCTCTCTCTCTCTCTCTCTCTCTCTCTCTCTCTCTCTCTCTCTCTTTTCATTGTCTCTCTCTGTGTCCTCTCCATTCTCTCTCTCTCCTCCTTCATCCTCCCCCTCTCTC
>NC_089788.1:3880501-3885501 GCF_040412425.1 Macrobrachium rosenbergii | reverse complement strand
AACCAGCTAGATACAATCGTAGATTAATATACAGCAACCCCCGTTCTGTGCAGCGTCCCTTCGGCCCCTACCTGCAACCCCTTTCGTTCCTTTTACTGTACCTCCTTTCATATTCCTTTTCTTCCATCTTGCTGTCCAACTTCCTAACAGTTATTTCAAAATGCGACAGCGAGATTTTTTCTCCTGTTACACCTTTCAAACCTTTTTCCAGTCAGTTTCCTTTCCAGCGTTGAATGACCTCATATGTCCCAGTGCTTGGTCTCTGGCCTTCATTCTGTATTCCATTCCATTCCATATACAGCAACGGGTACCTAACCTCTATATTCCAGTCCATTCCATTCCGTTCCATATACAGCAACGGACACCTAACCTCTATATTCCAATCCTTTCCATTCCATTCCATATACAGGAACGGGTACGTAATCTTTATATTCCAATCCATTCCATTCCATTCCATATACAGGAACAGGTACCTAAACTGTATATTCCAATCCATTCCATTCCATTCCATATACAGCAACGGGTACCTAAACTCTATCTTCCAATCCATTCCATTCCATATACAGCAACGGGTACCTAAACTCTATATTCCAATCCATTCCATTCCATTCCATACAACGGGAATGAATTCAGAAGGTTGCTTTCTCTTTGCTCACGCTTTCTATTCCTTGTCTTTATCAGTATTATAATCTCATAGGTTGTTTTGTTCAATATTCTGTATATAATGGCAACGACTGATATTCAGAAATGTAACTGGAATGTGGGTTTGAAAGAAAATGCGAATTGATAAGACATTTGTAAATGCTTCGGAGATGCGAGATCGATTCCTGTGATGGACATTAGATTTCCTCATATTCTTGCATTTGAACCTCAGGCTTTGTAGTTACAAGCGTGTACAAAAAGTGTGAGGGACTTGAGAAGTAAAAATGGCATTGTGGTTATTACAATTACCTACCAGACATATTGTATATGTGTATATATATATATATATATATATATATATATATATATATATATATATATATATATATATATATATATATATATATATGTATGTATGTATGTATGTATGTATGTATGTATATATATGTATATGTATGTATGTATTTACACAAGTATATACTTATTAGCGCTGTAGGCATGATCTGCATGGAACCACCAGTTAAAATAAAAAAGAAAGAGAGCCAAGCAAAGAATAATTAACCAGTCATTCCTAATGTACACAGTACATCTTGTACGAGGAAGCTCGGAGGACGGATAGATATTCAGTCTCTCATGTCTATAAGAGGTTGTTTATCCCCTGGCCATCGACCTTTTCCGATGGGTCCTTCTTCGTTCGAAATCTCCTCCTCCTCCTCCTCCTCCTCCTCCTCCTCCTCCTCCTCCTCCTCCTCCTTCTTCTTCTTCTTCTTCTTCTTCTTCTTCTTCTTCTTCGCCCTTGTATCTACTCCACGTCTTGATTTTAATCCCGTGGACGTCCGAATAATGACCCTCGCCTGTTCCTCCTCCTCCTCCTCCTCCTCCTCCTCCTCCTCCTCTTGCTTCCCAAGCGACCTTCACCTCTTAGGACTGGACTACGAGGTTTAAGAGGGGAGGGGGAGGAGGAAGGTTGGGGTGAGAGATAAATACGAGGTTTTAGAGGGTAGTCGTGGCTCTGTCCACTTGGGTCAAGGGAGCGTGGCGGAAAACTGTTTCCATTTGGGTTTATTTATTTTATTTTATTTTATTTTTTTTGAGTAGGGGATTTTAAATATTTATTTATTTGCTTTTGTATATTTCTTGAAAGGGGGATTTTTAGGTATTAATCGAACAGTCACTTTGTGAATAATGAACTAGAATTAAGCAGTTCTGTAAATGAACAGCCTTATACAATTGCTTCATGGTTTTTCAAAGCTCCTTTGCAACATTGCAGAGTTTGGAGCACTGAAATATCTCCAATTTGTAAAATGTCACCCCGCCCCAGCACTTGCACAAGCACGATTTTCTTTAAATTTTTATTATTATTTATTATTTTTTTTTTTTTTTTAGGTCGAGGGCATCATGAAAATTTTTGGTCACTGAACTTATGTTGTTGATTCCGTCAGAAGGTTCTAGAGGCAAAAACTTTTTACCTACAATTTGTAAAAATTTATCGCCCCCACCATCAATTGCACAAGCAAGATTTAGTTTTTATTTTGTATTTTTTATTTTTTTTTTTTTGGGGCGGGGGTGGGCTTAAAGGCTGAGGGCACCATAAAATTTTTGAGTCATCGAACGTGTGTATTTTGATGCCACCATAAAATCCGAGAGGCAAAACCTATTTTTTTTTACTTACTATCAGTTAAGATTTTATTTTTTACGACTTCGGGAAAAAAAACGTCGCGTTCCGGGATTTAGATCTACTGAACGAGGCATCTGCTGTGCACCTGTCGCTGCCGAGTGGGTGCAGATGTGGGGGAGGGGGGTGGGGCGAGTCTCCGGTAGGGGGTTGGGGAGAGCGAGAGGGAAGACCTGGCTTGGAGAAGGTATGGGAGGGGTGGAAGGATCAAAAGTGCTCTGCAGAGAGAGAGAGAGAGAGAGAGAGAGAGAGAGAGAGAGAGAGAGAGAGAGAGTCTCAAAATTTTAATAAACTGCAAGGTAGGGTTTTGACAAATATATAGAAAATCTTGAGAGAGAGAGAGAGAGAGAGAGAGAGAGAGAGAGAGAGAGAGAGAGAGAGAGAGAGAGAGAGAGAGAGAGAGAAGATCTCAAAATTTTAATAAGTTAGAATTAGAGTTTTGTCAAATATCTAGAATCTTGAGAGAGAGAGAGAGAGAGAGAGAGAGAGAGAGAGATTCTCAAAATTTTAATAAGTTAGAGTTAGAGTTTTGTCAAATATCTACAATCTTGAGAGAGAGAGAGAGAGAGAGAGAGAGAGAGAGAGAGAGAGAGAGAGAGAGAGAGAGAGTCTCAGGATTTTCATGAACTGCAAGCTAGGGTTTTGTCAAATATCTAGAATCTTGAGAGAGAGAGAGAGAGAGAGAGAGAGAGAGAGAGAGAGAGAGAGAGAGAGAGAGAGAGAATCTTGTGTAGGTATCGGTACACTTTTCACAAGAATCACCCAAGTGTATTTAATCCTGTTAGCTGTAGTACACCTTTTTCTTTTTTTTCCGACATTACTTTTTTTACTTTGACAGTCAGACGTTTGATTTATCTATAATATTTATCTAAACGTCTGTCAGACTCTGTAGGCCTCCCTCTCTCTCTCTCTCTCTCTCTCTCTCTCTCTCTCTCTCTCTCTCTCTCTCTCTCTCTCTCTCTCTCACTATATATATATATATATATATATATATATATATATATATATATATATATATATATATATATATATATATATATATATATATATATATATATATATATATATACCCATATAGATTTCTATGAAGGTTCACACATTTATGTTAGTTTTAAAGTTTGGAGCAAATCGGTTAACTAATAGAACTAACGATAGCTACTTTAACAGATATGTACCTGACGTCAAGATGTATAGATTTAGACATAATTGTCTTGATTCAGATTACTGAGTTACGCACATGAATACTAAAGTTTAAATGTTTGGGTGTTTGGGTATGTGTGTTTGTTTGTTTGTTTGTGTGTGTGTGTGCTGTATACTGTGAGTGTTTGTGAAAAGGTTATTTTCCTTAAATTGTGTCTAGGACACAATATAAGGAAAATGATTATGACATATATATATGTATATGTAGAAAAATAACACTAGGCTATTTGTGTTATTTTTCTTCATATACATATATATATTATTCATTTATGTAATATATATATATGTAAATATATATATATATATATATATATATATATATATATATATATATATGTATATGTTAATACCCAGTTTTATTAAGATAACATTCACAACATTCTGGGAATTTCTCCCAAAAATTTATTTATGGTTTCAGGCAAAACAAGTTGATGTGCTTTCAATTTTGGTCCTAAAGAATTCACATGATTAATCCTAAATTTTATATATATGTATATATAGCCCACGTCTAATCTCATCCTGAGATTATTTTAATCAGCTGGTAATCAGCTGGCATGTGATCTCTGACCTTCCACAAATACCAAACAGAAAACCTATCTTCATAACTAAGCGCTTGTTGCGAGTTAATGGGAATGTGCTTCGTATATATATACACTTCTGCTCTTCAGAAATTTTAATGGGATAATTATAATTATAAGATTACTCTAGATGATTGTAGTTACTAAGTCGCCCGAGAATAATACGGTCCGCTGCCTACGAGTGCGACTGTCTGTCTGTCTGTCTGTCAGCGAGTGTCTCAGTAGTCAGGTAGCGAATTATCACAATTTGATTAACATCGGCCATCTGGTCTCGGAGTAACTGACCATGAAATGCAATCGAGCAGTCGTCTTGCAAAGTGCCGCCTTGGCAGGATGACTTAAAAGCTATTGCAAGGCCATTCTCGTTTTTATTTCAAGCTTTGGCTGTGGAATCTGTCGTAAACATGTCGACGACTTGTTGCTCACACATCACTAACAGGTTGAGTACAAGTCAACTACTCGTTCGTAGTTCTAACCAGCAGTGAAATATTTCGTAAACGTATCAACAACTTGTCACTCACATCCCTAACAGGTTGAATACAAGTCAACCAGTTCTAACCAGTAGCGAAATGTCGTAAACATGTCGGCAACTTGTTGCTCACACATCACTAACAGGTAAAGTGTAAGTCAACGACTCGTTCGTAGTTCTAACCGGCAGTGAAATATTTCGTAAACACATCAACAACTTGTCACTCGCATCCCTAACAGGTTGAATACAAGTCAATGATGCGTTCATAGTTCTAACCTGTAGTGAAATGTCGTAAACATGTTGACAACTTGGTGCTCACACATCACAAACAGGTTGAATACAAGTCAACAGCTTGTTTGTAGTTCTAACCAGTAGTGAAATATGTCGTAAACATGTCGACAACTTGTCACTCACCACTAACAGGTTGAATACAAGT
>NC_089788.1:3868001-3875501 GCF_040412425.1 Macrobrachium rosenbergii | reverse complement strand
GTCTGTATTAAAGTGTATAGCACAGATACGTAAGCATTTATACTTACAGTGCTATTTGTGCGTCCTGACATGCAAGGAAAGGTTAGTGGTATACTTTAAAAAGATCAATCTTGCTATTTTATAATCTTGGTGTTTCTTAATGACTGGACTCTCTCACTTTGGACGAATGTTTTTTCTGCAAAAGAGATCGCTGGATGTTTTCCCCTGGGTGTTTTCTCTGCAAAACAGGACACTGGATATTTTCCCTGGGTGCTTACTCAGCAAAACAGATCGGTGGATGTTTTCCCCGGGTGTTTTTACTCTTTAAAACAGGATACTGGAAATTTTCCCCCTGGGTGATTTTTCTGGAAAACAGATAGGTGGATGTTTCCCAGGGTCTTTTATCTGCAAAAGAGACCGCTGGATGTTTACCCTGGGTGTTTTCCCTGCAAAACAGAACGTTGGATGTTTTCCCTGGGTGTTTTATGTGCAAAACAGATGGATGGATGTTCACCCTGGGTGTTTTCTCTGCAAAACAGAACGTTGGATGTTTACCCTGGGTGTTTTCTCTGCAAAACAGATCTCTGATGGATGTTTTTCTCTGCAAAACAGATCTTGGATGTTTCCCTGGTGTTTTCTCTGCAAAACCAATTTTTACCCTGGGTGTTTTCTCTGCAAACCAGAACATTGGATGTTTACCCTGGGTGTTTTCTCTGCAAAACCAATCTCTGGATATTTACCCTGGGTGTTTTCTCTGCAAACCAGAACATTGGATGTTTACCCTGGGTGTTTTCTCTGCAAAACCAATCTCTGGATGTTTACCCTGGGTGTTTTCTCTGCAAACCAGAACATTGGATGTTTACCCTGGGTGTTTTCTCTGCAAAACCAATCTCTGGATGTTTACCCTGGGTGTTTTCTCTACAAACCAGAACATTGGATGTTTACCCTGGGTGTTTTCTCTGCAAAACAGATCGCTGGATGTTTTCCTGTGTGTTTTATCTGCAAAAGAGACTGCTGGATGTTTCCCCTGGGTGTTTTTACCATGTAAAACAGGTCACGTGATGTTTACCCTGGGTGTTTTCTCTGCAAAACAGAACGTTGGATGTTTACCCTGGGTGTTTTATCTGCAAAACAGAACGTTGGATGTTTACCCTGGGTGTTTTTACCCTGTAAAACAGGTCACGTGGTGTTCTGTGCGTTTTCAAGACAAACCAGAAAAAGTCGTTGGGCCAGACAGCGTCGTCTCATTCCTCCCTCATTATAGCTTCTATTTCTTGGTCGGTTGATTTAGCGACTGTTGGGCGTCAGGTTTAAGGGCATGTGGTCTGTAGCAGCATGAGAGAGAGAGAGAGAGAGAGAGAGAGAGAGAGAGAGAGAGAGAGAGAGAGAGAGACCTATAACCCAGATATGAATCTGGTCATCGCTATGAAAGAAAGCATCCAAGCAATCGTAACCCCGAACTCGAGATCGAGAGAGAGAGAGAGAGAGAGAGAGAGAGAGAGAGAGAGAGAGAGAGAGAGAGATATGAATCTGGTCATCGCCATAAAGAAAGCATGCAAGCAATCGTAATCCCGAGCCCCCGTGTAGAATAGCACCGCAATAAATTAAAGAACGAGTTGACAAGCCTATATTAAGAGAGATAGAGAAGAAAGTGAGAGAGAGAGAGAGAGAGAGAGAGAGAGAGAGAGAGAGAGAGAGAGAGAGAGAGAGAGAGAGAGTAGACGCCCCTCGAAGAACCAACAAACAAGTGTTAGGTTGCTCGTTGGGGGACCTTCTGGTCTGCACATGGTCCTTGGGACCACTCGTTCGGTCTTGCGGTTCTCCGGTACTGCGGGATAGATAGAGATGACACCAGAAGGTTTAGGATTTAAAAATATTTTTTTTTTCGTTTTTCATTCTGGAATTATGGCGTGTTATGGGCCAGGTCTTCTAAGCTTTGGGATTTGAAAAGTATATGGAGCTTTGTCAGTGGCAGTAATAATAATAATAATAATAATAATAATAATAATAATATTATTATTATTATTATTATTATTATTATTATTATTATTATTATTATTATTATTATTCACAATTTTCACTTTTAATTAGTGTATGAAAAAGTTAGGCCATGACGTCAGATGTGTGTGGAGAGAGAGATTGTTATTATTATTATTATTATTATTATTATTATTATTATTATTATTATTATTATTATTATTATTCAAAATTTTTACTTTTAATTAGTGTCTGAAAAAGTTAGGCCGTGACGTTAGATGTGTAGAGAGAGAGAGAGATTATTATTATTATTATTATTATTATTATTATTATTATTATTATTATTATTATTATTATTATTACTTTTAATTAGTGTCTGAAAAGTTAGGCCGTGACGTTAGATGTGTAGAGAGAGAGAGAGAGAGAGAGAGAGAGAGAGAGAGAGAGAGAGAGAATTATTATTTTTATTATCAGACATTTTTCATAATTTTTCATTTTGATTAATGTCCGAAAAGTTAAGCCATGTCAGATGTGTGTGTGTAGAGAGAGAGAGAGAGAGAGAGAGAGAGAGAGAGAGAGAGAGAGAGAGAGAGAGGATAATTAGGGAAGTTAAACCATAGGACACAGAGAAAGATTAATGATGGCGCTGGCATATGTTTTTGACAGGTGCTAGGGAGATACCGTCCGCACAAACAACAGAGATAATAGCGCGTATAATGTATAATCTCAACTTCTGTTTACTTCGTAACTTCATTTGCATTCGCAAGATGGATTGGAAAGGATTATTGTTTTCTGTTTATTTTAGCATTTCGTGGGTCTCTCTCTCTCTCTCTCTCTCTCTCTCTCTCTCTCTCTCTCTCTCTCTCTGAGGTAGGTCCCTATTTTCATGTAAATTTGATTTCGTTAATGTGAAATTACTTTTGACTGAAAAATGTCCTCTCTCTCTCTCTCTCTCTCTCTCTCTCTCTCTCTCTCTCTCTCTCTCTCTCTCTCTCTCTTGATGGTATTTTAGGTTTTGAGGTTGGGTCCTTATTTTCATGTAAATTTTAAATTTTTTGTTAATGTGAAATTACTTTGGCTTGAAAGTTTCTCTCTCTCTCTCTCTCTCTCTCTCTCTCTCTCTCTCTCTCTCTCTCTCTCTCTCTCTCTCTTCCTTGATGGTATTTTAGGTTTTGAGGAAGGGTCCCCATTTTCATGTAAATTTTAAATTTTTTGTTAATGTGAAATTACTCTAGCTGGAAAGGGGATATTTTTTTTATTCTTTTTCATCAAGATAATTAAAAGTTTTAAGACTTGCACGCTATCTTATACATTCTTTAATTCGTATGTATGTGTACGTTTGCTATGTTTATTTATACATAGCTGTGCATGGTATACATAAGACCTTTTTTATGTCCGTATGCGCGGTTTGCGTACACTTGGTATAAAAATCAAATTCAGGTCTTAATAGCCGAATTGGAAAGTTGACCTTCCCCAACCATTCGGTGGTTCGAGTCCACCTGTTGACGGATCGCTCGTTACATATAAATTCCCCGTCGGCGTTTATTCCGAGGTTGATTGATTGATTTATGGCTACTAAAACTGGCGTCACAACATTTAATTTACTGACGCTTGAGTAAAATTGATATAAAACGACGTTTGTTGCTTAAAGTTTGAAAATATAGAAAAAAGTGTCAGGTGTGACAAAAATTCTTGTCATAATTTATACCTCTACGATCCATATACATATTCATACCAGTGGTCGAGATTTGACTCCTCAATCCTCTCTTATAATACCGTCAATGATATAAGTGTTAGTGCGCCAGTGTTTACATAACTGTGTATCTGTATTCAAATACACTTTGAGTACATTTGGCCTGTATACTCAATTCACAGTTACACGCATCTGTTCATATGCCATAATTGTGTTAGCTTACTTTTTAATATCCACGTATTTTGTGTGTGTTTGTGTATTTATGTATATATATATACATATACGTGTATCGATTTGTATACATATAATTGTATAGATGTTCTTTATAATTATACATAATTCAGAGAATGATACCTGATATTGTAGTTCAAGACAAACATTATAAGAACACTTAGCCTATTTAGATAAAAATTCAGTGCTTCTGTGCTCGCAAAAGTGACACACACACACACACACACACACACACACACATATATATATATATATATATATATATATATATATATATATATATATATATATATATATATATATATATATATATATATATATATATATATATATATATATTTACATACGAACAAAACTTAGACGTACAGTTTCTATTTTATTCATATTTCACGTACACACAAAACATCACATTCACACATTTCTATTCCGTACACATAAAATTTATCCAACGATACAGGTTGCACAACTTAAATAAAAAAAATGAAAGAAAAAAAAAGACAAAGCGATAGGAAAGTGTGGGAATGAAGACGTCCAAGGGAAACCCAAGTGGGGAAGAAAAAAAAGGCGAGAGTGAAAGAAGAAGAAGAAGCAGCAGTGGTGTCAAAAGCAGGTTTCGTAGCAGAGGTCGTGGGACAGGTCATCATCATCATCATCATCATCGTCAGCCCGTCCGGAGTGCCTCAGGAACCGAGGCGACCCCCTCTTGTGTTTCTGGCGACAACGGTTACAACACATGTCGTGGGGGAAGCTTCGAATAGCGCGTTGTCAGTTTTTCTTTTAGAATAATGCTCAATGATATAAATAGTTTTTTTTATTGATATGCTGTCTAGCAGAGAATTGTTCTCGTTTGTGAAGGAAGCTGTGAATAGCGCGTTGTTGTCAGTTTTTTTTTTTTTTCTAAAAAATGCTGAATGATAGAAATCTTTTTTTCATTGATTTGCTATGTAGCAGATATTCTTCTCGTTTGTGAAGGAACCTTTGAATAGCGTGTTTTTGTCATGTTTATATATATATATAATAATGCTTAATAATAGATGTATTTTTTTGTTGATTTGCTAATAGATGTATTTTTTTGTTGAGAGAGAATGTTTCTCATTTATAGAAAAAAATCGCAACATAAAGTCAGTTCTGCAGTTTGTAATTGGGAGGTTAAATTGTTAATGTTTCTGCTTTGGAAATAGCTAAATATAGTTATTAATATTTTGCAAATTTTCTACTCGGGGCAATTTTTCATTAGTAACTTTTTGTTTTTTATAATTTTATAGATTTTTTCTTTTCAAACTTTGAGTAACGTTTCGGTTGGATTGAAATTTCTAACCGTTCGTGTGAGATAATGTATCTGGAATAATATATCTTAATTTATTCGACGTAAAAATTGTGACGCCAGTTTTATAGTAGCCATAATCAATCGACGTTAACAATACAAGGAAACTCCCATGCTGATTCAAGCTTAATCGACGTTATTTTCCTATACCTAACTTTGCTTAGAATACAGGTCAGCAAACATTTGTAGAATTGAATGAGAAATAGGGTCCTTTGACTTGTATGCAAGTTTCTGAAATTTTCTATCATTTTAGGCGTATTGTGAATGAGGATTGCATGTTAAATAATCACAAGCACACGCAGGTGTATGTATGCTTCAGGAGTTCAAACTAGATGACAGTGGTGGTAGTTGCATAAGTTGCATATATCGATAAACGAAATCCTTATATATATATATATATATATATATATATATATATATATATATGTATACTGTATATATATTTGTAAATAAATACAGAGAGAGAGGGAGAGAGAGAGAGAGGGAGAGAGAGAGCATTTACAGTTAACTGAAGTCCGCTTTGTATAATGTGTGTAAAAGAAAATATTCAGTCCTGATCTTTTACAGATTATTTAAGTCAAATGGATCGAGAAACACTGACATTTTCCCTCTACATTTGTATGTGTTTGCAAGGGGAGAGAGAGAGAGAGAGAGAGAGAGAGAGAGAGAGAGAGAGAGAGAGAGAGAGAGAGAGAGCATTTACACATATCTCAAATCTGCACTAAATAATTTGTTTGGAAAATATTTAATCCTGATCCTTTGCAGATTAATTAACACTCAAATAAATCGAGAAACATTGACGTTTTCCCACAAACTCTTTAAATTAAGTCCCAGGAAATCTGAGGTATCATCCTCCCGGGCCCTCCCTCTCTGGCTGAGATCTAACTCCACACTCACAGTGCAAGGAGCTATTCCTCGAGAACCTCTCGAGTGTCTTCTGTTTGGAGAGTATCTTGGAAATCCTTTAGGAGAGGACAGAATTTGTGACGGTCCGCTGGAGAGAGAGAGATTGTTGTGGACGTTTATTAGTGATGGTGGGGGCTTTGTGATAGGGGTTCTGGAGAGAGAGAGAGAGAGAGAGAGAGAGAGAGAGAGAGAGAGAGAGAGAGAACTATGAATGATTTCAGTTTGAGAGAGAGAGAGATTGCCGTGGACGTTTATTAGTGATGGGGGGGCTTTGTGATGGGGGTTCTGGAGAGAGAGAGAGAGAGAGAGAGAGAGAGAGAGAGAGAGAGAGAGAGAGAGAGAGAGAGAGACTATATAAATGATTTCAGTTTGAGAGAGAGGAAGAGAGAGAGAGTGAGAGAACTATGAATGATTTCAGTTTGAGGGAGAGAAAGAGAGAGAGAGAGAGGAAAACTATGAATTTTCTGTTTGAGAGAGAGAAAGAGACAACTATGAATGTTTTCAGTTTGAGAGAGAGAGAGAGAGAGAGAGAGAGAGAGAGAGAGAGAGAGAGAGAGAGAGAGAGAGAGAGAGAGACTCGAAGATCGACTCATTTTTGCTTATTTTCAGAACTGAGTATTTTGCGTCTCCTCCCAGTAACCTTGGACTACAATGGCGAGGAGATTCTTGACACATATGGGGATGCATGGGGAGATACAATGGACGTGCTGAGAGAGAGAGAGAGAGAGAGAGAGAGAGAGAGAGAGAGAGAGAGAGAGATAGATAGAGAGGAAATCAGGAGGCTTTATGGCGTTGACAGTCATCGTTCGCCATTAAGCCTCTTTATCATCACCGTCGTTATCTTTGGCACGCGAATTATTCTTTCTTTCTTTTTCCTCCCATTCTTCTTCTTCTTCTTCTTCTTCTTCTTCTTCTTCTTCTTCTTCTTCTTCGTCCTTTTCTCCATCGCCTTCTTCTTCTTCTTCTTCTTCTTCTTCTTCTTCTTCTTCTTCTTACACCATAGGAAGAAAACACATGAAAACACATTAAGACATTTTAAGGCCCGAGTGTCTGGAAAGTATACGACACTCCTTCATAGAATGTTTTTTTTTTTGCAGAGACTTTTCCTAATTGAAAAACGCAGCCTTTTTCTATTGTAATGTTTTTTTTTTCCACGGGGTGATCAGTTCATTCATAAATAATTATGGGAATGTTTTTTAGGGGGATACCTTTTTCGTGGAATATGAGATGTGAATATTTTTTTTTTTTTTCTTGTCAAAGGCTTCTGTTGCATAAGACACACTAATGGTGGAAAATATTTAAAACTATATGTATTTGATTCTACTATATGAAAAGGTACTATTATTTGTCGGGTAAGTATCGTATTGACACTTCTCTCTCTCTCTCTCTC
>NC_089788.1:3843001-3863001 GCF_040412425.1 Macrobrachium rosenbergii | reverse complement strand
GTGCTAGCGGCAACGTTGTAGGATAGGCCACCACCAGGCCGTGGTTCGAGTTTCAAGGGTCGCGGGTCATACAGCATTATACCGAGACCACCGAAGGAGAGATGTATTTTCGGTGGCCTTGATTATACATGTACAGAAAACTCGATTGCGCCGAAGAAACTTCGACTCATTTTTTACTTGTTTTTTTATTACTCCAGGGTAGGACGAGCAGAATCTTCCCGCCTCGTACCTTCCACAAGGAGAGCAGATAAGGGGTTATAAGGTTGTGAATACAATTGGGACAATAACAAGGCGGCTAAATGGGATTAAAACACAAATTGGCGTTGTAAAGGGATCGAACACGAGTCGGGGAGGTTAAGTGGAAGCGATTGGGGACCCTAATTGAATGGCGTTGGCCATCTTATGCGGCGCCTGAATACTATTAAAGGAGCAAATTTGGATATCTGTGGAGGAGATTAAGGACGGAGTGAGAGGCTCCGTTTTGCTGTCGACGGTTGGAGGAGGAGGAGGAGGAGAAGGAGGAAGATGAAGAGGAGGAGGAGGAAGATGAGGAAGGGGAGGAGGAGAAAGAGGAGAAGGAGAAGGAGGAAGAGGTGTAGGGGAGGAAGAGGAGGAGGAGGACGACGACGAGGGAGAGGAGGAGGAACAGGAGGAAGAGGGGGAGGAGGAGGAGGAGAAAGAGGCAGAGAAGGAGGCAGAGGAAGAGGAGGAGTACGATGACGACGAGGAGGAGGAGGAGGAGGAAGAGGGGAAGGAGGAGGAGAAAGAGGAAGAGGAGCAGGAGGACGGGGAAGAGGAGGAGGAGGAGGAAGAGAAGGAAGAGAAGAAGGCGAAATAGGAGGAAGAAGAGGAGGAGGAGGAGGAGGAGAAGAAGAGGAGTTAGACAGACGCCTCGGCGGGGCTGATAGGGCCGAGAGATAAAAAAAAAGGCCTCGAAATTTGAATAGAATATTGAATCTAATGGCGTGGGTCAGGCCGGATTAGAAGCCTTTCAAATGTCTACGTCGGGATGCATGAATGTATATCTCCCTTCCACACGGGAGCACTCGCCAGTGATTTGCGTTTATTGGTGCGCTCCTTGCTTTTCTTGTGTATCTGTACAGACGTATTCAGAGGTGTATGTGTCTGTGTGTGTGTGTGTGTGTAATTCTTTGGTACGTACAAGCACAGACATACCCTGAGTCCTGTTCTAATGTCTGCACAGAGATATTCACAGGCCTGTGTGTATTCCTAGGGTACGTACAATTACAGACGCCCTGAGGCCTGTTCTGATGTCTGTATAGACATTTTCTGAGCCAGGTTTTCATGTCTGTAAAGACATACTTAAAGGCCTGTGTGTTTTCCAAGCGGACATAAGTACAGACATACCATGAGACCTGTTCTTATGTCTGTAAGTAACATATTCAGAGGCCTGTGTGTTTTCCTCGGGTATGTACAAGTACAGACATATCCTGAGGCCTGTTCTTTTGTCTGTACAGACATATTCAGAGACATTGTGGCTTTTACAGTAACAATTACAGACATTCAGAGACCTGTTGTTTTCCTTGCATACACACAAGTACAGTCATTCAGAGTTCTGTGTGTTGTACTTGCATATGCATAAGTACCGACATTCAGAGGTCTGTGTGTTTTACTTGTGTACACTCAAGGACAGACATTCAGAGGTCTGTGTGTTTTACTTGTGTACACACAAGTACAGACATTCAGACGAGTGTTTGTTTTCCTTGCGTACACACAACCAAAAACAGCCATGCACACGCCTCAATGCACTAAAATCGCCTTTCCTGAATCAAACACACCCTAAGTTTGAGCAGCCTACCAAACAGTCATGTGTGAACTCATATGCCATGCTTGCAAGCACATCTTTTATTCAAGGGCGATGCTTAAATAGTATTGGAAGGGTAATGTCGATTGTGACATGAATATTGAGTAGGCAGTTAGAGACCAGATGAAGGTTGCAGAGATGTTTCCATCTCTCTCTTTTGTCCTTCTACTCATCCATTCATCCGCCTGGATTTTAGTTTTCTGTAAGGGAAATTATTGTGCCGACTTTGTCTGTTTGAGTCCTCACTTTTTTCTGTCCGCACTTTTTCTGTCCGCCCTGAGATCTTAAAGACTACTGAGGCTAGAAGGCTGCAAATTGGTACGTTGATCATCCAACCTCCAATCACTAAACATACCAAATTACAGCCCTCTAGCCTTAGTGATTTTTATTTTATTTAAGGTTAAAGTTAGCCATGATCGTGCGTCTGGCGACTATATAGGACAGGCCACCATCGGGCCATGGTTAAAGTTTCATGGGCCGCGGCTCATACAGCATCATACCGAGACCACCGAAGGATAGATCTATTTTCGATGGTCTTGATGATGTGCTGTACAGAAAACTCGATTGCGCCGAAGAAACTTCGGCGCATTATTTACTTGTTTTTTGAAGGTCCTACTGTCGGCTGCTGTTTGATTAGATTAATTCCATTCTATTTGTCATTTATATACAAATGTTAATTGCTTAAGAACAGACTATGAAAATGAATTGTAACATGTATATACTGCTTTCCAGTCAGTGCTTTAACTATTTACACATACAGATTCAAGCAGAAAAAAATTCAGACTCACAAATATTTCTGATCATTTCTGTGAACAATTTTGAGTTTATTGTTGATGCACTTGAATCCAGTGCATAAATTCACGTACTCAGGTTCAGATTTCAGATTTATAGATATTTTTGGACGTTTCTGTGAATGATTTTGTTTATTGTAGTTGCACAGATACGGATATGGAATTTGAGTTACTTGTGTGCGTGTATGTGTGTGTGAGAGAGAGAGAGAGAGAAAGTAGAAACATATTAGGTGGACAGCTACAACCCACAGAGAGAGAGAGAGAGAGAGAGAGAGAGAGGCACATTAGGTAGACGCCTAACCACAACCTAGAGAGAAACAGGGAGAGAGAGAGAGAGAGAAAGAGAAGTAGAAACACATTAAGTGGAAACTTAGCTACAACCCAGAAAGAGAAATATATGCACGTTAAGTGGACACTTTGCTTCAACCCAGGGTGAGAGAGAGAGAGAGAGAGAGAGAGAGAGAGAGAGAGAGAGAGAGAGAGAGAGAAACACAATAAGTGGACACTTAGCTACAACCCAGGGTATCAGTATCACGAAGCCCCCATCCAAGAATCATCATTAAGGTTTTAGTCACAGCTAATGACGGGCATAATGGCATGAAAGATAGTGACGTCATTCTACGCCTCCCTCCTCCTCCCCCCCCTCCTCCTCATTATCATAAAAAAAGGTCTTTGCTAATCCGTCATAAATCAGGTGATGGGTTCCAGCGTAAGTGGCATCGTGTAGATATAATAGATTTTTTTTTTATTTAAGACATTTTTACAAGGGCCATGTTACCTGACAGAAGGCAATTCGCAACAAACAAGTAAAAAATGAGCCGAAGTTTCTCCGGCGCAATTGAGTTTTCTGTACAGCCGCTACAGTGTATATAATCAAGGCCACCGAAAATAGATCTGTCTTTCGGTGGTCTCGGTATAATGTTGTATGAGCCGCGTCCCATGAAACTTCAACCATGGTCCGGTCGTGGCCTGGCCTATATCGTTGCCAGATGCACGATTACGGCTAACTTTAACCTTAAATAAAATAAAAACTACTTAGGCTAGAGGGCTGAAATTTGGCACGTTTGATGACTGGAGGGGGATGATCGACATACCAATTTGCAGCCCTCTAGCCTCAGTAGTTTTTAAGATCTGAGGGCGGACAGAAAAAAAGTGCGGACGGACAGACAAAGCCATCTCAATAGTTTTCTTTTACAGAAAACTAAAAATCAAATCAGTAATATATTATGACTACAGATGTTACTAATAATTATATATACAGTAAGTAATGGGAATTATTTTTTTTTCCTCATAGGCCTACACATACGTCACGCGCGCCTATCAGCCGGAATGGAGATTTTTACACTGACTTGTAATATTGACTATACTCGGCTTCTAGACAGTGATGTGTATTTGCTTGTATTTGTGACGGCTGTGTTTACTAAGTAGACATATTTTTTGTGTTCCTAAATTTCGTGTTTGTCAGATAATTTGTGTATTCCTAAATTTCATTTTAGCACTCCTAAATTTCGTTTTAGTTAAATAACGTTTAGTTTTCAGAAAATGAAACTATTGTGCCGACTTTGTCTGCCCGTCCGCACTTTTTTCTGTCCGCACTTTTTCTGTCCGCCCTCAGATCTTAAAAACTACTGAGGCTAGAGGGCTGCAAATTGGTATGTCGATCAGCCACCCTTCAGTCATCAAACACACCAAACTGCAACCCCCTAGCCTCAGTAGTTTTTATTTTAGTTAAAGTTAGCCATAATCGTGCTTCTTGCAACGATGTAGGATAGGCCACCACCGGGCAGTGGTCAAAGTTTCATGGGCCGCGACTCATACAGCATTATACTGAGACCACCGAAAGATAGATCTATTTTCGGTGGCCTTGATTAGACGCTGTACAAAAAACTCGATAATTCACGTATTCATGAATTTCGCTTTAGTCAGACAATTCGTGCATTCCTAAATTTCATTAGTCAAATAATTTATTCCTAAATTTCGTTTTAGTCAGATGATTTATTCCTAAATTTAGTTTTGGTCAGAAAATTTGTATTCCCAAATTTCCTTTTAGTCAAATATTTTATTTATATTCCCGAATTTCGCATTAGTCAAATAATTTATTCATCCTGAAGTACAAATATGATTGATTTGTCTCCTTCAAATATGATCGAAATATTAGTGAGTATTTTGTCAGTTTTCGAGTGCAACTGTTATTATCGTAGTAATTAGGCCAGTGGTTTTTAATTTGGGGTACCTGTACCCCCAAGGGGTATACGAAACCTTAAACCTGGGGTTACGAGGTTTGTATCACTAATCCTTTTCATATGTTTGTATTGTATTTATATTGGAATGAGGGTACGAGAAGGTCTTCTGAGCTTTCAATGGGTACGGGCACTGAAAAAGGTCAAGAATCAGTGAATTAGGTCAAAGAGTTGCTGTACTGGGAAGATATTTCCCTTTAACGTAAAAAGAAATGTAATTCTAACAAATAATAGGTAGCGGCTGCATGATCAGTTTTCATAGAATATGCTTCACAGCTAAAAATTGCTTTTCATTACATTACAGACATTGCAGGAAGACTTGTAAACCTTTCAGTAATCATAAATGTGTGTTAATTTATGCAAGAATATAAAAAACATAATTATACTAGTATACTGTAACGCCATATATGTAGGAAAACAAGTCAAGATCTTTATGGTCTAACTATTTTTTTTTATTAGGTGATAAATATGAAAAATTCATTTTTAAATGCACGCTTCTAAGTGCCGTAGTGTTGCACCTGTTATTGTATTGAAAAAGCGTGATATTTTGATATTTACTTAAGGCTAGGGAGAACAGGTGTGTCAAGAGCAATGATGACGATGACATCACTTCCAGGTAATTGTAGCTTAAACGTAGATAGAAATTCATGAATTTTTGTCTATGTATCTTAACACCCTGGCCACTTTGTTGTTGTCAGGTGAGTACTCGAATGAAGAGAACAGGTGAATAGAGAGAGAGAGAGAGAGAGAGAGAGAGAGAGAGAGAGGCAGAACTAAGGTGAACAGGTGGACGGAACGCCAAGGTCGGACGAACTATTTGTGGACATGTGTTCGACTGCACCATATGTTGTTGGAGGTTCCTCCCTCTCTCTCTCTCTCTCTCTCCCCCTCTCCCTCTCCCCCTCCCTTCCTCCCTCTCTCTCTCTCTCTCTCCCCTCCTCCTCCTCCCCCCCCTCCCCTCCCCCTTTTGCTGTGTAGCTCCCGGATTACTTTTCATTCCACTTTGTCATCTTTCTACTCGTCTTTATCAATCTATCTCTATATTACTGATCACTTTGTTTTCTAGACTCCACGTTTATACTTTTGTCTGTATTGCATTCTTCTTCCTATCTATCTATCTATCTATCTATCTATCTATCTATCTATCTATCTATCTATCAGTATTTGCTTTGTAATTTGCTCGTATTTTGTTTCACTATTTATATACGTAGATACTCGTAACATTTTACTGATCAAAATTTGTGTTTTTTCAGTTCATTTTTGCCCGTCTCCCATTGACTTGTTTGCTCTTAGTTGCTCCGGAGCGACAGCGTGTGGCCTCATACGTGTTTATGACCAGCGGTGCATGCATTTACACTTGTCTGAATTATTTAAACCGTCTGTTTGAGTCCGTGGCATTTTAATTGTATATTTGTTTGTCTTACTAAGTCACGCTGAATAACCCCCCCCCTGAAAATGTCAAGCAACGACAAAGCTGTCTCGTGTAATCGTGTAATTCTTCCATACACGCACACACACGTACGGATTAAAGCTTTAAAGGCGTCATCTGGATGTCACCTGTTACTCGTTGAACAGAGAGAGAGAGAGAGAGAGAGAGAGAGAGAGAGAGAGAGAGAGAGAGAGAGACCTTGCTGTATATGCGGTTCCTCTCGTACCTGTCCATCTGTTATAATATCTGCTCTGGCCTTATGGGCGGACCTTCAGGCTCATAGGAGCTTTCACGCCACTTCCGTTGCCTCCCGTGGGCGGCCACTGACCTATGGTGACCTCGCATATTCTTGGGAGGGTAACTCGAGGTCTGCTAGTGGGTTTCAGTTTTCCACATTCCTCGCTGAAAAGACAGGAGAGAAGGGGGGGCGCCCCCTTCACCTGGGTTTGTTTATTTGAATTTCCTATGGAAAGGGTTATTTTTATTTAATCCCGTAGGGGGGGTTGTTGGCATCAGTGCACCTCATACGGTGCACTGTAGGCATTACTTAAGGTTCTTTGCAGCGTGCCTTCGGCCCCTAGTTGCAACCCCTTTCGTTCCTTTTACTGTACCTCCTTTCATATTCCCTTTCTTCCACCTTACTTTCATAGTGCAATTGCGAGGTTTTCCTCCTGTTACACCTTTCAAACCTTTTACTGTCAATTTCCGGTTCAGCGTTGAGTGACCTCATTGGTCCCAGTGCTTGGCCTTTGGCCTAAATTCTATATTCAGTTCAGTTCAATTCATCTTAATTTTAGTAATAATAATATTCCTATAGAAAGTGTTTTCTTTAAGTAATATTCTTGTAGATTAAATGAAGGATATTTTCACACACACACACAAGCCACCTCCCCCCCCAACCACCGCCGTACCAACGGAGACGGGAGTTTTCTCACAACCTGATTATACTCCTGAATCGTGTACAACCTGATTAGCAGTCTCCCCTCATTTGATAGCCTACCTGGGTACCTATCGTATACCCCCGCCCCCGCCCCGAAGGACACCTGCATTATTTTCTCATCGGTTCTCATTACCGACTTGAAAAAAAAAAAAAAAGAAGACTTTTAAGATGCGACGCAGAGTCCCTCACCTGTGACACCGTAGGTGAGATAGTGTTCGCTTCCTGGAGGAGTTCGACTGTACCCCTGCTCCTCTCACGCGCAGGTGCGATACAGATCTTCCGAGGCACAGGTGCATTGTATTTCGCGGTAGTGATGTCATGGGCGAGAACGCTAACCAGCTTTGTAATGATACCCAGCTTGCTTGCCTCTCTCTCTCTCTCTCTCTCTCTCTCTCTCTTGATGGTGCGAAGTGGCTTGTGTACTGAATTTACTGATATCTTTATCTCTCTCTCTTGATGGTAGGAAGATCTTGTGTACTGAATTTACTGATCTCTCTCTCTCTCTCTCTCTCTCTCTCTCTCTGATGGTAGGAAGTGGTTGTGTACTAAATTTACTGATCTCTCTCTCTCTCTCTCTCTCTCCTCTCTCTCTCTCTCTCTCTCTCTCGATGGTAGGAAGTGGCTTGTTACTGAATTTACTGATCTCTCTCTCTCTCTCTCTCTCTCTCTCTCTCTCTCTCTCTCTCTCTCTCTCTCTCTCTCTCTCTCTCGGTGGTAGGAAGTGGTTGTGTACTTAATTTACTGATCTCTCTCTCTCTCTCTCTCTCTCTCTCTCTCTCTCTCTCTCTCTCTCTTGATGGTAGGAAGTGCTTGTGTACAAAATCTACTGATCTCCCCCCCTCTCTCTCTCTCTCTCTCTCTCTCTCTCTCTCTCTCCTGCGCAGTAATGAGTGTGAACTCTTATGATGTTCCGGGATGTGTAGCCTTCGGCTTGGAAATGCTTGTCATTTTGCGCAGGCGCACACGTCAGCGCATCTTGCCATTTCATTTTGTAATTCGCACCTAGCTACGTAATGATTTAACTTGTCCCCCTTCCCCTCAGAGCAAATACGAAACAATTAATTACTCATTCCAGCCACAGTCTCTCCGTCGCTCGTCAGCTGCATAAAATCTATGGATAAGTTCATCTGTGTCGGCCAGGTGTCCATTGCAGTGGCCCCACCTGTTCTTGATTGGAATTCATGTGACACACCTCAAGTGCGCTTTGCTTGAGTGCTATTGCACAGTTACTTTTAATTATCGGCTTTCTGTTCACTATTTAGAATGCGAGGATAATTGCGCACGTACGATTGTGCTTCTGACCACACAAGTGACATTCGACATTCCGACCAGCGTTGGAAAACTTGAGCGAGTGCGAGGGAAACATGATCAGCTGGTAGTAACGTAACGGGTTAGGTTAGGTTTGCTTTGACAGTTTTAACCTTTTGTCAGTTGTTGTGAAAATTTAAACTTTTTTGTTCAGTTGCTGTGACAATTTTAATCTTTTGTTAATTGGTGTGACAATTTTAACCTTTTGTTAATTGGTGTGACAATTTTAATCTTTTGCCAGTTGCTGTGACAATTTTAACCTTTTGTTAGTTGTTGTGACAATTTTAACTTTTTGTGAGTTATTGTGACAATTTTAACCTTTTGTCAGTTTCTGTGATGTTTTGACCTTCTGTCAGTTGCTGTGACAGTTTTAACTTTTTGTCAGTTGCTGTGACAATTTTAACCTTTTGTCATTTGCTGTGACAATTTTAACCTGTTGTCAGTTGCTGTGACAATTTTAACCTTTTGTTTAATTGTTGTGGCAGTTTTAACATTTTGTCAGTTGCTGTAACAATTTTAACCTTTTGACTTTTTTTCAGTTGTTGTAACAATTTTAACCTTTGTTTGCTGTGAAATTTTTTGACTGTTGATTTTGCTGCTGACAGTTTTAACCTTTTGTCAATTGCATAATTTTTTGTAACAGTTTTTTAACCTTCTGTCAGTTGCTGTGACAATTTTAACCTTTTGTTAATTGTTGTGACAGTTTTAACGTTTTGTCAATTGCTGTGATAGTTTTAACCTTTTTTCATTGTTTTTAACCTTTGTCAGTTGCTGTGATAGTTTAAACCTTTGTTAATTGTTGTGACATTTTAACCTTTTGTCAACTGCTTATAGTTTTAACAAATTGTTTTTGACAGTAAAAAAATTTAAAAAATTCTAACTTTCTAATTGTTGACTACAGTGGTCGAAAAAAAGCTTTATTAATGTATACCAGTACGGAACATAAGATTCTTTCTCAACTGTGGTCGGTATTGGTGTATATTGCTAAAGGTTTTTTCTCAGCATTTAGAAATAGGTAGAATATTTTTCTGCTTGTAATAAAGTAATTACATTAATTAAATTTTTAGTCTTCGTAAGTGTGAGCTTCAATATAATCGGGTTTACAATACATTTTTCGTCTTTACATAATCGTGTGGTTGTGGAATTTAATTTTCTGGTAAGAGAGTTAATCAGTAAGAAATGGAAGGGAATAGATGAGCAAATTTAATATGCAGAGGGACTCCAATGGGTGTTAGCTTTTTTAAAATGTTTTTATTCCCATAGAATCTCTTGATTAAAATGACGAAAATCTAGCGTTTTATGCTAAGTACATAAAAAAGGATTCAGATCTTTAATTACCCTGCTTAGGTCCTGCTATCAATCAGAAACAAATTTAATTTGCAAAATTAGATATTGAAAACCAAAAAAAAGACAAAAAGTAAGAATTAAGACAAATATAATTTAAGGTGTCATATATTAAATATGGAATGAAAATGTGGAATAAGGCATTAAGCCTGCCCTTTAGGTTGTCTGACAATTCGTCCCAGGTTTAAGGAACTGGCATAGCCATTTTTTCCTGATTCCGAGAAAATAGCTTCAAAGGTTTTGATGTTATTCAGAGCCGCTAATTAGCTCATCTTTTGAGGACATTTGGTTGGAAAACCTGACAACGCAGAAAGGTAAGAATTTGATATGATATAGAATATAAAAAAACTGAGACTTTTACAGGAAAACTAAAAACACGGACGAATTGCTCTACGTTTTCGGATAAAAGTTTCTATAGCTTGAAGTGATTTTCTGTTCTGTATTTGCTATTGTAGTTGAAATTTCTTTTTCCTGAAAGGGGTTGCGCTTCAAGTTGATAAAGCGAGCAGGGATGGCTGTTTGAAACTCTCTGTATTCTTAATTATTTTAGTAACCTATTTTTTATTTCCGGCGTCGGCGAGATATTATTATTATTATTTTTATTATTTTATTATTATTATTATTATTATTATTATTATTATTATTATTATTATTATTATTATTATTTATTCAGAAGATGAACCTTATTCGTATGAAACAAGCCCACCACAGGGGCCATTGACTTGAAATACAAGCTTCCAAAGAATATGGTGTTCATTTGAAAGAAATGACAGAAGGTAATTGATTATTATTATTATTATTATTATTATTATTATTATTATTATTATTGTTGTTGTTGTTGTTGTTGTTGTTGTTGTTGTTGCTTGCTCATATTACGAGTTGCTGAAGTCACACATTCTACTGTACAGCCTTCGGTAACAAAGACAGAATTATAAGAATTAAAATACTCCCCTCCCACTTGAATTGGACGTAACCTCTCGAGTTGATTAGAAAGTTCGGCACCGAGAGAGAGAGAGAGAGAGAGAGAGAGAGAGAGAGAGAGAGAGAGAGAGAGAGAGAGAGAGAGAGCAACTTAACCTCTGTTGACATCTGCATTGGGTCGTGCATGTGACAGAAGTGGTCAGTTAGCGTTCCGCGTTACCTGACAGGTGAGAGAATGCCGAACGGGGTAAAGGTTCCTTTTGAAAGATCTGACGGAGGAGGAGGAGGAGGAGGAGGAGGAGGAGGAGAACCTGTTCCACTGAAACCTGACCCATTATGTTTTAGGAGAGATTAAATGTTCATTGCTGCTGCTGCTTATGCTACTTGCTAGTTTGCCTCTCTCTCTCTCTCTCTCTCTCTCTCTCTCTCTCTCTCTCTCTCTCTCTTTGCAGTACTAATTGCTCCTTTTTCTTTCTTTCCCCTGCACGACGGTTTTGTTTCGGGTTTTTGGGTGCAGTTTGGTGGAAGTTTTTTTTTTTTAACCCGAATCTTGACCCCTTTTTTTATTTTTGTTTTTTATTTTGACTTTGAGGCAAAGAAAATATTGCAGATATTAGTGTGGGCTGAATTTTGCCTTTAGGTTATATATATATGTATGTATATATGTATATATACACATTCATACATGCATACATACATATGTATATATATATTATATTGTATATTATGTATGTATGTATGTACGTACGTACGCGTGCATGTTTTAACACACGCCCTTATATTGCACGCGAATCCATAAAATTCCGATCATTTGCAAGGTTCTCGTAGATGATGATGATGATGATGAAAATATTTCCAGCCCTCTCGTTATATTTCCAGCGGCTGACTTCCAGGCATGTGACTGATTCTCCAAAGACTGGAATGACGGCGATTCAGTAAATAGTTCGGATGCCTCCAGCTACCACGGCAGATTTTCACACTTTTTTGTTTCTCGTTCCCCGCCTAATTGGCTCCCAAGAAATATGCCTCAGTTCCAGAGGTCCTCCGTTCCTCACAGTGCTGGACTGTGGGCCAGTCTCCCTGAGAATGTCGCGCAGTTGGAACCTCCAGAGTTCATGCGAAGATGCAATGGACTGTTACCCCAAAACAAAGTCTTCTTGTGCAGTATTTTAATAATTTGTTCGTTAATGTGTTAATTTATTTTTTCTTTTTTTAATGACTGATGTCTTCTTCTTATATTTCCCTGATACCTTCTGTTACTTCCTTCTGATGAACACCATAAAATTCTTTGGAAGTTTGAATTTCAAGTCATTGTCCCCTGTGGGATTGTTCTATATGAATAGGGTTCAGCTTGTAAGTAATAATAATAATAATAATAATAATAATAATAATAATAATAATAATAATAATAATAATAATAATAATAATTGAGGTTGTTTATGTAAACTGGAACCTTAAAAAATCCTGATACTTAGTACAAATCGTATATATATCCTACTGTCTTTGAAGTACAAATCGTACATTATCTTGTAATCCAAGCTGTACATCTTGTTAATTATACCTGCATATTATGCGAACGTCCATAATTTTTTTTTCCAAGTTCCATTGGAGTTCTTTCCAGATTCCAGGAAACTGGAATTTCTTGTGTGAAGTCACCTCGAGTAATTGCAGTCACATTTTCTTCCCGTGACTGTGATTACAGCCAAGTTCCTTGAAGGCCCCGTAGGCGGGGGGGGGGGGTAGTGAGCACTACACGCATTACTTAGGGTTCTTTTCAGCGTCCCTTCAGCCCTTAGCTGCACCCCCTTTCATTTCTTTTACTGTACCTCCGTTCGTATTCCCTTTCTTCCACCCGACTTTCCACCCTCTCCTAACAATTGTTACAAAGTGCAACTACGAGGTTTTCCTCCTGTTTCACCTTGAAAACCTTGGAAACATTCATTCTGAATAAAAGTCTTATAAAAAATATAAAGAATAAAAATCAATTATAGTGGGCATTGTTACATATGAATATTAGGTTACCGTATGGGGAAAGGCTCGCAAATATGATCAAAATGGGTCCACTTGGTGGACCCCCGAAAATTGACTCTGACGATGGGCGGATGAAAGTGCGTCTTAGGTACCTTCTTCTGTCCAACACCACTACCTTATCCTCCACCACTACCTCCAGCACCACCACTAACTCCTTCCCCAACACTACGTACTCCACCACCACTATCTCCTCCAATGCCGCTATCTCCTCCTCCACCACTCCACCACTATCTCCTACAATACCATTACCTCCACCACCACCACCAGCTCCTCCTCCACCACTGTCCTCCACCACCACTCCTCCACCACTGTCTTCACCACCACCACCACTAGCTCCACCATTACCACCACCATCAGTGTCACCACCATCACCACCATTGTCACCACCACCACCACCACTAGTTTCTCCTCCACCAGCACGGTCTCCTCCTCCACCACAACCACCTCTGCCTCCTCCCCAACACTACGTCCACCACCACCACTACCTCCTCCTCCTCCTCCTCCTCCTCCTCCTCCTCCTCCTCCTCCTCCGGTATCATCATCATCATCGCCAGCACCGCCAAATGGCATTGTTGCTTTTCAAAGAAAAATGAAGCATATGGTTCCAAGGACATCCCCATCTTCCTCCTCCTCCTCCTCCTCCTCCTCCTCCTCCTCCTCCTCCTCCTCCTCCTCCCGCTAACACCAGAAGCAGAAACAGCAGTAGCGGCGGCAGCAGGAGCTTCGCTAGTCGGGCGGGACTTGCCACCACCAACGTCGTCATCGTCATCATCACAGTCACTGTCACTATCAACAACACCATCATTATCACCACCACCATTACTATCACCATCACCACCACCGCCACTATCACCACCACCTTCACTTTCACCATCACCAACATCACCACTGTCACCATCAACACCATTATTATCACCACCACCGTTACTATCACCAACACCAACATCACTACCCATGTCACCAATACCACCACCACTACTATCACCAACACCACCATCACTATCATCATCAACACCATGACCACCACATTCAATGTCACCACCAACATCACCACCACTGTCACCAGTGCCATCACTATCACTACCACTGTCATCACTGCCATCACTATCACCACCACTGTCACCACCGCCATCACTATCACCACCACTGTCACCACCGCCGTCACTATCACCACCGTCATCACCGCCATCACTATCACCATCACCATCATAATCACCGTCATCACCATCATCATAATCACCATCACCAACTGTTTGAAAGTCACTCCTGTTAAATCTTTTTTCCTGTTTTTTAAAGTCGGCGTTCATATGCAACAAATATTGTTTGAATTATTATTTGTTAAAATTTGTAAAGTCTCGTATAAAAACAAAGGAATGGTCATGCACCACAACGCTTAGTAGATTTATTTTAGATATAAATGAGTCTACTAAACGCTAAGGGTACTTTAAATGAGTCTACTAAACGCTGAGGGTACTTTAAATGAACTAAACGCTGAGGTTACTTTACGCTGAGGTTACTTTAAATGAGTCTACTAAACGCTGAGGTTACTTTAAATGAGTCTACTAAATGCTGAGGTACTTTAAATGAGTCTACTAAATGCTGAGGATACTTTAAATGAGTCTACTGAACACAGGATACTTTAAATGAGTCTACTAAACGATGAGGATACTTTAAATGAGGCTGCTAAATGCCGAGGATACTTTAAATGAGTCTACTAAATGCTGAGGATACTTTAAATGAGTCTATTAAACGCTGAGGATACTTTAAATGAGTCTACTAAACACTGAGGTTACTTTAAATGAGTCTACTAAACACTGAGGATACTTCAAATGAGTCTACTAAACACTGAGGTTACTTTAAATGAGTCTACTAAACACTGAGGTTACTTTAAAAGAGTCTACTAAACACTGAGGTTACTTTGAATGAGTCTACTAAATGCTGAGGTTACTTTAAATGGGTCTGCTAAACGATGAGTTACTTTAAATGAGTCTACTAAACGCTGAGGTTACTTTAAACGAGTCTGCTAAATGCTGAAGATGCTTTAAATGAGTTTACTAAACACTGGGGATACTTTAAATGGGTCAACTAAACAACGAGGTTACACGATCAATTCTCCTTATGCAAGACTTAAAAATTATATAATAAAATATTCACAGCAAATTTACTGTAGTTGACAAAAACGATTTAGCAGGAGTGACTTACAAACAGTTGATAAAGAAAAACACTAAAAGTCATAAATTGTAGCATCAGTAAATAATGGAACCGACATCTATTGTAACATAAGTGGTTTTTCGACCATGTCGCAAAGGTTTATGCAAATTTGCAACTTCCCAGAGATGAGTTACTGAAGAAGAAGAAGAAGAAGAAGAAGAAGAAGCGGAGGAGGAGGAGGAGGTGGAGGAGGAGGAGGAGGTGGAGGAGGAGGAGGAGGAGGAGGAGGAGGAGGAGGAGGTGATTGCTGTCTGAATCTGCCTCCTGAAGATTTGTGCAAATTTGCTACTTCGGAACATTTTAGAAGAAGAAGAAGAAAACGAAGAGGAGGCGGAGGAGGAGGAGGAGGAGGAGGAGGAGGAGGAGGCAGAGGCGGAGGCGGCTGTCTGAATCTGCCCCTGAAGGGGTTGTTTGACAAGATCTGGTTTTTTTATTATCACTATTTTTTGTCGGCTTAATATATTCCCGAAGCTGGAAATCACCTGTTTATTGGATTCTGTCAAGAGGAGAGAGAGAGAGAGAGAGAGAGAGAGAGAGAGAGAGAGAGAGAGAGAGAGAGAGAGCTATGCGGCACGCGTCATCGTGTTCAAGGTGATCATATTGCAAATTCAGTTTTTTTTATTTTTATTTATTTATTTTTTTGTTTTTGTTTTTTTTGTTTTTTCGATGAGAGTGTGTCCTCCGTGTTGGTGGTAGTATCATCGTCGGGAAGTTCTCGAGTCTTTGTTGTTCCAGCAAATGGAATATTATTATTATTATTATTATTATTATTATTCAGATGATGAACCCCATTCACATGGAACAAGCCCACCATTAACTTTTGAACTCAAGCTTCCAAAGAATATTATGGCGTTCATTAGAAAGAAGTAACAGAGGGCAACAGGAAATACAGAAAGAAGAGATCAGTTATTAGAAAATAAGAAAATGAATGAACAAATTAAATAGATAGATAGATAAAAATGTAATTAAATTACGACACTACAAGGAGAATTGTTTTAGTGTCGTAAAATATAATCTTGTCAGAGATAGCATTGATGAATGCTTTTGAGGTAGATACTAATCTTTCTTCAATTTCTTAAGTGGGTATTTTTCAGTGTCTGGGTGTGCACTGACGATAAAAGCCACTGCAAAAGATTTCGTATCCTCTGAAGACATTAGGGATTTCAGATATAATGTACTGGCATAAGTCAAGCGTATAAAAATATGAAAAATAAAAAAATAAATATTTTCAAGGTATCCAAAGCGCGTCTGCAAATGACTTCCGGCAGCGAAACTTGTCGTAATGTTTGGTCATGTGCAAATGACATTGTGCGTTAATTGGGTACATTAGTTACGAGAGAGAGAGAGAGAGAGAGAGAGAGAGAGAGAGAGAGAGAGAGAGAGATTCGCCATTGTAGTTGGCAAATGTAGTTCTTGTATTTATTATTATGATTTCCTTCCCTTTCTTAATTAGCCCCGGTTCCAAATTAGGATGACCAAGGGGATGCGACGTTGTATACTATTGTCCTTGCCTCTCTCTCTCTCTCTCTCTCTCTCTCTCTCGCTATACCTTCGCTGATATGTTTTTTTTTTTTGCCCTGGTATATTTTTCATAATTTATCTTTTGATTTCAAAACCTTAGTGTGTTTACAAACTGTACCTTACTGGGCTTGTCTTAACTGTGATAATCAATCTGCTTGAATGTGTTGCTTGCAAACACAAGCATGGCATGCTTGGTATCATTCATGCATTTTCATTTGATTTATTGCAGGTTTAATTTCCTCGTTGAAAACTCGTAGCTAATAGTCTATTCAAGTATTCGAATTTTTATAGGTTATTTGAATATTTTTTTTTTTATTTTCCAGAGGTTTAGAGACAACTGATTAAGTAAGACTGCCACTCTGTCAATTTATATCTGAGTAGTCATAATGGCTCAGTAAAATATGAATATTATTTTACGTTGAGTTGGCACAAACATCCCACTTAGTTTTGCTAAGCGGGCATTCATCAGGACTTCTCATACAAATTGACGTTGCATATTGCAGCTAATGAAGAATAAAACCCGGCACGTTTCCCAGTTGTGACAACTTCAGGATATTCAGGGTCGCAGACAATATTGCTTGACGAGGTATTAAGTGGATGAATAATACTTTAGAGCAATCTTCTATTATAAGAATTTTCCACGTCTTGCAATTTTCGCGGGTGAATGTCTAGTATCTGATTAACATAATTCAATCCCTTTTGTGCTATTTTTTTTTTATCTAAAGTAACATGAAAAATATTTGTATTTGAGTAACTCCTAAAGACAGATATATTTGTACTCCTTTCGTTCCCTTTGTATCTCAAGTAGCATGAAAATATTTGAATTTGAGTTATTTTTTAATACAGATATTATATCTGTGTTCCTTTTTATCTTAAGTAACACGAAAAAGATTTTTTATTTTACCTAATTCTGAAGATCAGTATTCGTGCTACTTTTTACCCTAAGTAACTCGAAAAAGATCTCTATTTGAGTTCACATTTAAAGATAAACAACATATATATATATATATATATATATATATATATATATATATATATATATATATATATATATATATATATATATATTCAGAAGTCCAGCAAAAAGCCACCGCGTATAAAAATTGTCTGTTGTCCTTCATGAACAAAATGCCATATGATAACGTCTGGGCCATATGTCGTTGGTTTTGGAGGTGACCGAGAGTCCTTCTGATGCAGTGTGTGTGTGTGTGTGTGTGTGTGTGTGTGTATACTTGCGTTGTTGGGAGAAGTGTGGGGTTTAGCGAAGGGGTGGGTTGGTGGGTGGGTACCTTTGTGGATAAGAGTAGATTTGGGAGAGACGAGGATGGACGCGGGTTTCGATCTGTGCGTTTGTGCTCTTGCGACAAGACTGCTCACAAACAGACAGACGTTTTGCAAGGGCGAACGCCGTCTTTGTGTCTATGTTTGTGCGCTCTCTCCGAGAGAGAGACTGCACAAACACATTTTTTGAGGCTATGCGTTGCACGTTGCCATCTGCAAGACAAGGTGCTTCGGTTTTATCAGAGTGAAAATAAACCTCGTTTTGACTCGTACAAGGAAGGCCTTTAGACGAGGGGCGTCTGTAATGAATTCCCTCCTTCTTGAAGCCCGAGATAAATTGGATAATCAGCGGCCATTTTGGAACCCTCCACAACTTGGTTCCTGTAGGCGGTACTAGAGGATCTTTGCAGCGTCCCTTAGGGGCCAAACTGCGACCCATTTCATTCATTGTACTGTACCTCCGTTCATATTCTCTTTCTTCCATCTTACTTTCCTCAACCCACCCCTAACTGTTCCTAGTGCAGCTGCGAGGTTTTACTGCTGTTACGCCTTGAAAACCATTTTACATTTAAGTTTCCCTTTCAGCCCTGAATGACCTCATATGTCCCAGCGCTTGGCCATAGGCCCAAATAAATTATAACATATATTCCACAAACTGGTATATAAATATGCATTGAAATAGAGTTCTAAAATCACCATCTTTTTTATTTCAAAGAAATATTATTACAGAACTAACTATAGATATGTTTTTTTTTTCTTAAGCAGAAAAACCGCCTCATTTATTTTCGCCGCAAAATTATCGGTTAGACCAGCAGTCAGCCTGACTTTTTTCTTTTTTCTTTTTATTTTTTTTTTTTTTTTTTTTTTTACTCAGCACTTCGTGTTACGTGTTAGTTTGTTTTATAGGCGTTTACTGTAATTAGGAGAATGACAGATTAGGTGGCTTGTTTACGCTCGTCAGTGACTTTAATGTACGCACGTTTTATATATATATACACACACACACACACACACACACACACACACACACACATATATATATATATATATATATATATATATATATATATATATATATATATATATATATATATATATATATATATATAGTACAAATATGTGCGCGCATGCCTGCTTGTGTAGAGTCTGTGTGTGTGTATGTGTGTGCATGAGTCTGAGTATGTGTACTGCGTATGTGTGTGTGTGTGTAGAATTTATACCTTTTCAAACATCCGCCTAGACTAAGTTTTATTCATGTAAACTTTATTTTTATTTTTTTATTCTTTAATAAAGTGTCTTAATTGAAAAAATATATCGTAGAATCTCTCTCTCTCTCTCTCTCTCTCTCTCTCTCTCTCTCTCTCTCTCTCTCTCTCTCTCTCTCTCTCTCTCCCTTCTTTATGTTCGGCCCTCGACCAGACTCCTGGGTATACTAACATGTCCCTTAATTACACCTACTAAATATCGCTGCCTTTAGCAGATATCTATTGCCTCCCGGTGTGCCCTACAACCCCCTCCCCAGGTCCCAAAATCCCCCAACCCACCCCACGGTCCCAAATTTGCCCCCGAGGTCCCAAATTCCCCAACAGGTATCTTTATCCTCTGTGCCTTACCTGCCTCCACATTTCTTTACTTAATACTTTCATGTTGTTAATTTATGAGTGAATTCTATTCTCAGCTTATTTCAGTGGTGTATGGATCGTTCTCTCTCTCTCTCTCTCTCTCTCTCTCTCTCTCTCTCTCTCTCTCTCTCTCTCTCTGTCTTTACATTTCTTTACTTACTAATTTCATATTGTTCAGTTATGAGAGAATTCTATTCTCAATTATTTCAGTGGTATATGGGTTTCCTCTCTCTCTCTCTCTCTCTCTCTCTCTTCTCTCTCTCTCTCTCTCTACATATGTTTACTTACTACTTTTATGTACTTAAGTTATGAGAGAATTCTGTTCAGTATATTTCAGTGCTCTCTCTCTCTCTCTCTCTCTCTCTCTCTCTCTCTCTCTCTCTCTCTCTCTCTCTCTCTCTCTCTCTCCATTTCTGGATGGCGTGTCGTAAGGAAAACCTATGAAAATATCTGTCGTAAAATATTTCTTGTACGATAATGATTTATATAAAAATTATATATATATATATATATATATATATATATATATATATATA
>NC_089788.1:3835501-3838001 GCF_040412425.1 Macrobrachium rosenbergii | reverse complement strand
CCACAAATCTCCCCTCGCCTCCAACCTTCCGTCTCACAGTTCTCATTCGAATAAGTCATGGCCTTCCAGCCCTTCTGTTGGCCTCTGGAGTCCAGGAAGCTTTTTACGAGATCTCATTTTTCTAAGTAAAGGTTTTAAGGGCGCAGGGCGTTACCATGAATCCTCCTTCTCCTCCTCCTCGACTTCGTCTTCCTCCTCCTCCTCCTCCTCCTCCTCCTCCTCCTCCTCTTCCTCCGCCTCTTCCTACTCTTCTTCATCTTCCTCTTCCTTTTCCTCTTCCTCCTCCTCTTCTCTTCCTCTCCTCCTCCTCCTCCTCCTCTTCGCTCTCTTCCTCCTCCTCCTTTCCCTCTCCCTCTCCCTCTCCCTCCTCCTCATCCTCCTCCTCCTCCTCCTCCTCCTCCTCCTCCTCCTCCTCTTCTTTTTCATCTTCCTCTTCCTCCTCCTCCTCCTCCTCCTCCTCCTCCTCCTCTTCTTCTTCATCTTCCTCTTCCTCTTCCTCTTCCTCCTCTTCCTCCTCCTCCTCACCCTCTCCATCCTCCTCCTCCTCCTCCTCCTCCTCCTCCTCCTCCTCCTCCTCCTCCTCCCCAGAAGCGCTAGGCTGCAGAACAATAGGATCGCCGCGCCTTGTACGCCCGCGGAACGAAATTCTAGATCTCGTCTCGCCCGCCCGTCCTGCCTGGCTGCTGCCGACAGAAACTCCCTCGATATTTAAAACTCGCCCTTAAGAGTCGATTATCGGGCCGGAACAATGGGCAATGCCCATACAGAGAGCCCCGAACCGAACAGGGTACGCTGAATTTATGTCGCGGGGACTCGAGTCGCCGTCGTCTTCTGCCCCGGTAATCGTTCCCACGAGCGTGTTCGATGCCACATATCGGGAGAGGTTTAACGTGGCGTCGGATTCCGCTTTTCCTTATTGATGGTTATGGTCGCGCCGAACGCTCGTTTCAGGGCTCTCTCTCTCTCTCTCTCTCTCTCTCTCTCTCTCTCTCTCTCTCTCTCTCTCTCTCCACTCACCACCTTTTTCGCCTTTTACGTAGGGTTCAATCCCTTCAGGTATATAGATGGATAGGATGGGTGCATGTGTTTTCCAAGGCTCTCTCTCTCTCTCTCTCTCTCTCTCTCTCTCTCTCTTTATTTCTTTCTAAGAGTTCAACAGACTATTCAATAATTCAAGTATAAAGATGGATTCATTCAGCAGTTTAATTTTGTTGCTCTCTCTCTCTCTCTCTCTCTCTCTCTCTCTCTCTCTCTCTCTCTCTCTCTCTCTCTCTCTCTCACGCTTTTACTTCCTTTTCTCTCTTGCCTTTTGCGTCTTTTAGGGGCGTTGGCTGAATTAGCCATCCAGACGTTTGGTGAGATGTATAATGAGGCCCCTGGTTAGAACATAGGCCTGTTTACAGGCTGTATAGGCCTATTGAGACAAAATACGGCCTAGCCAAATTTAGTATTCTTGTACGTGGTCACGTTTAGCCATTTTGGCCCAATTCCGTGGACTTTTTGCTTGTTTCTTGGTTCTGATCTGCGTTTATTGCCATTTATTCGCCTTTTATTATCCTTTCCTTCGGGCATTACTTAAGGGTCTTTGCGGCGTTCCTTCGGCCCCTAGCTGCACCCTCTTTTATTCATTTTACTCTGCCTCCTTTCGTATTCTTTTCTTCCATCTTGACTTTCCACCTTCTCTAACAATTGTTTCAGAGTGCAACTGCGAGGTTTTCCTCCTGTTACACCTTTCAAACCTCCTTACTGTCAATTTCCGTTTCAGCGCTGAATGACCTTGTAGGCCCCAGTGCTTGGCCTTTAGCCTAAATTCTACATTATATTCTATTTTATTCTTCTTTCTTTGAGAGAAAACGTCAGGACTACAGGCGATGGACAAGACTGCATGGTTACTTCAGGCTGGATTCTTCAGACCTTGATTTCAGGCGTTCGATCGTGACATGGGAACGAAATACCTGTATCGGTAACAGGCCCCTCCCCCCGGGGTACCCATCCCCTCTTCCCCGTTGACCCTCCGCAGAAGTGTCGGGTTCTCGTTCGACCCTTAAAACATTGTCAATCCCTTAAAATCTCCCCTAAAGTCTTTATATGGGATTTTAAGAGACTCTCGGGTCAGGCAGCTTAGCGAATCTTCGTGATAATCTAAGGTTTAAATCCAGTGTGTTTTCCTTCTGCGTCTAATCACATTTTTTCATGTGATTTTTTATTTTGACCATTTGAAATAATATCTAGAAATTACCTATATTTGATTGCTAGTATTGTTCAAATGAAAAATTAGAAGAAGCTTTGGTTAAACTGATTCTACATATGATTTTAGATGTCAACCGATTGAAATAATTGAAATTGTCTGTATTTGATTACACTGATTTTTAGTGCAAATGTAAATCTAGAAGAATATCTAAAACATGCAATTGTTATTGTAAAAAATCTAAGACGTGCAGTTTGTTTTTGTTAAAATCTAAAACCCGCACTTGTTTTTGTAAAAATCCAAACCATGTAA
>NC_089788.1:3795501-3830501 GCF_040412425.1 Macrobrachium rosenbergii | reverse complement strand
CTGTCCGCACTTTTTCTGTCCGCACTTTTTTCTGTTCCCACGTTTTTCTGTCCGCACTTTTTCTGTCCATATTTTTTTCTGTCCGTACTTTTTCTGTCCGCACTTTTTTCTGTCCACACTTTTTTCTGTCCGCACTTTTTCTGTCATCATTTTTTTCTGTCCGTATTTTTTCTGTCCGCACTTTTTCTGTCTCCGTACTTTTTCTGTCCGCCCTCAGATCTCTGTCAAAATTTTTCTGTCCGCACTTTTTCTGTCCGTAGTTTTTATCCGCCCTTGATCATCCACCTCAATCATCAAACATACCAAATTGCAGCCCTCTAGCCTCAGTAGTTTTTATTTTGTTTAGGGTTAAAGTTAGCCAAAATCGTGCTTCTGGCAACGATATATGATAGGCCACCACCAGGCCGTGGTTCAAGTTTCATCGGCCGCGGCTCATACAGCATTAAACCGAGACCACCGAAAGATAGCTCTATTTTCGGTGGCCTTGGTTATAAGTTGTAGCGGCTGTACAGAAAACTTTTCTTCGGCGCATTTTTTACTCTTTTTTTTTTTGTGTTTTATAAAGTTGAATTTGGGTCTTAGGGAGTGTTTTGTGTTTTTTAGTTGTTGTTTTGGGTGGTTTAAGGGGTTTTTGTTAATGGCATGTAGATTAAACAAGTAGGATTTGTTATAAAAAAATTATGGGATTTTGGAAGTTTTATTTATCTTGATAAGCACAAAAGCTTACTAGCTCGCTCTTTTATTTTTGCCTATCTACCTATCTATCTATCTATCTATCTATATATATAAATATATATAATTTATATATATATATATATTTATATATATATATTTATATATATATATATATATATATATATATATATATATATATATATATATATATATATATATATATATATATTATATAGATATATATATATATACATACATGCACTGTTAATATTTTATGCAAGCATTTAAAAAGCTTTCCATTCGCATAAGCGCACTTAAAATGCATTTTGAAAACTTGAGTGAACGACATTTGGCCTGCTTAGATACAAGGGCAAACATTATTCAGAACAGGGTGACGAGGGAGTTGGAACTCTGAGAAAGACCCTGACAGTATATAAACATCAGAATCCTCTTTCCCTCTTTTTCTCTTTTCCTCTTTTCCTCCTCCTTCGCGCGTCTGCCGAATTGCAACAGGTGGTTCTGTATTCTCCCTGGTTTGCTTGTGGGAGGTGGGTTTCGGCTGTGGGGGGTGGGGTTGTGGGGTTATGAAAAGGAACCCACCATATGGCTTGAGATACACTGTGACTGGGAACTTCTGTGAACACCCTCCTTGAAAAGTCTGTCGAAAAGCGTCTGTTCTAATTCGGTCTGTTTTTCATTATTCCTGTCCGTCCGTCTGTCCTTATGACAGGCAGCTCGAACGACCGAAAGAGCCCGTGCTGGCCCAAGGTCGGATTAATCTAACAAACAACAAAAACATAAACAACAACAACATTTTGTCTCATTCCAATCAGCTCCCGAGTGGGGTGTCCCTCCCCCCTCCCCAACCAGCTACTTCAAGGATGTCATCTCATAGTTAATATTTAATGGGTTTTTCTTCAGGGAAACTGTTTTTTTTCTTTCTTTTTATTTCTTTGTGACGTCACCGCATATCCTTCGCTAGGCCTCTCATCGTGAGGTTTGCTCGGTGTTTGAAGGTTTCCATGTTTGGAAGGAGGTTGCTTTTGGGGTTTGAAAGCTTCTGAGGTTTGAAGAATTTCCGCTTTGTGTTTGAAAACTCTGAGAGATGAAAGGAGGTTTTTATTTGTGCTTGAAAACTCGAAGTTGAAAGGAGGTTTTCTTTGTGTTTGAAAACTCTAAGAGATTGAAAGGATGTTTGTTTTGTTTGTGAAAACTCTTAAGAATTGAAAGGTTTGTTTTGTGTTTGAAAACTCTGAGAGTTGAAAGGAGGTTTTCTTTGTGTTTGAAAACTCTGAGAGATGAAAAATATTCACTTAGTAATCGAAAACTTCTTTGGTTTAAAAATAACATTGCTTGATATTTGAAAGCTTCTTCTTAAGTTTCAAGAACTTTGCACAGTGTTTGAAAGCTTTGAGGGTTGGAAGGAATTGCTTTGTGTTTGAAAGAGTCAGATGTTTGAAAAACTAATGAAAGTTTGAATTAGCAATGTTTGAGTGCTTCCAGATTTGTATTTGTATTTGTATTGGTAATGAAAATCCACAATTATGTAGTAAATATCTTACTACGTCAAATAAAAATGTAATATATATTTACTATATAATTGTGGATTTTCATTACACAGATTGTTTATCACGAGATTGTGAATTTCTTAGCATTATTATTATTATTATTATTATTATTATTATTATTATTATTATTATTATTATTATTATTATTATTATTATTATGTTGATCACAAGAACCGTGATTTTTCTCTCGGTAAAAATAGGAAGTATTTAGCATTGTAAAGCATTTCCGTGAAACAGTATATATAACCTGAGGTCATATTGCAGGTTAAACAGTCACCTTTGCGGACAGTCATAAAGACTCCATATTACTGAATTGTTTAGTTTTCCTAACCAATACTAATTAATTGTCCATCTCACAAATGTTTCGAAGAAATGAAAAAATTTAATTGTTTTAGTTTTTTCTAACTACTACTAATTGTCAATCTTATACAAACGTTTCGAAGAAATGGAAAATGATCGTGTTTTGCAGTATTCTAAGCTTCTGAACTGAACTGATTCACTTGAATATTATTTATGTACGTAACAGATCATTCACTTACATCACGTGATGTCTTAAAATGGACGTTGATGCCATACATCCTTTTTGGGGAGAACTGTGGCGAAGGATCCCAGAGATTCATCCATGACTGAGTTGGGGAAAAAAAAAAGATGATGTTTCCGATAAAAATATTTTAAAAAATGAAAATCAGAGAGTGTTAAATCTTCCCTTAAGCTTGGCGGTATTGACACGTCCGCCCGGATTAACAAGTGAATTGGCCGATGATGCGTCGGGGAATTTTTTTTTATGCTCTTTGAGTTTTGACAGAAATGATGAAATGCAACGTGCTTGGGTGTTTTAAATGTGATACGTGTATACATGGATATTAAGAAACCGTGCATGTATGTGTATATGTGTGTGCGTGTATGTATGTATATATATACATAGATATTTTATATATATATATATATATATATATATATATATATATATATATATATATATATATATATATATATACAGTATATATATATATACATATATATATATATATATATATATATATATATATATATATATATATATATATATATATATATATATATACAGTATATATATATATATATATATATATATATATATATATATATATATATATATATATATATATATATATATATATATATATATATATATATATATATATATATATATATATATATATATATATATATATATATATATATATATATATATATATATATATATGTATATATATATATATATATATATGTATAACTGAATTCTTATATAAATAAAGATAAAATCCACGAAGGAAACGGAAACACTGGAGTGCTGTTTTTCGACGCTATGTCCTTTACTTAGTAAAGGACATAGCGTCGAAAGGCCCGCAGCACTCCAGGAAATGGAAACATTGGAGTGCTGCGAGGCCTCCGCCATGTCCTACTTTAAAGTAATAGGACATAGCGGCTGGGTGCTGCGAGGGCCTTTCGTCGAAAGGCCTGCAGCACTCCAGTGTTTCGAAAGGTCTTTTTACTTAGTAAAGGACATAGCATCGAAAGGCCCCGCAGCACTCCAGTGTTTCCAAGATTTTATCTTTATATATATATATATATATATATATATATATATATATATATATATATATATATATATATATATATATATATATATATATATTTATTTGTGTGTGTGTGTGAGAGAGAGAGAGTTGGTGGTGGCACAAACTTCAGCAGCAAACATGTCTCGATACGAAGGCAGGTTTCAGATTCCTGTGTGATTATATGAAAAAGCGAATCCCTTTTCTTAATTGCTTCGGGTGGAAGCTAATTCCTGGTAATCACAACTGTCGGAAGAAATCCTGTCGGACTGACAATGTGGTTAATAGCGAAGTCACCGTCACGGAGCCTATACGATCGACAATTGATTGCGTTTCTGTCGTGCGCTTGCAAGCAAGCAGGCAAGCACACCTTGAACCCGGAAGTTGAGCGGAAAGTGCATTGAGTTGTTTTTAAAAGAAAGTTGGAAGGTGTAAAGCATTGGTCTCTGCGCCAAAGACGAACGAGACGACTCGTAATGTAAGGTACTGGTGTAACCAGTCGTGTCCCGCTCTGATGATGTTTGTGCATGTACACCCCGCACTGTTTGTGTCCTCGTACGTACGTACGTCACGTACGCGTCAGAGACGCGACAGGTGCGGAATGAGAGATACACATCTGTCTGGGGCGCCGAGAAATCGGCCTTTTAATGTCTTTAACGTTGAATACCTCGTCTTTGCAAGATTCTGCTTATATCTAGATATACTGGAGACTCGGGTCTGAGCGGGATAGCCAACCACTAAGATGGAAATCTCTCCCTTCCCCCCCTTCTCCATACTACTGCCCCCCCCCCCGACACTTCTCGATACTACAGTCTTTTAAAATTACTTCATCACCTTGAGTGAGGTATCGGAGAAGTTGGGGGGGGGGAGGAGGAGACGGAGAGAGGGAGAACGGGGGTGTTGGGGTTGGAGGTGGCTCCCTCAAGGATCCACTGGGCCTTGGTAGGACCCCTGTGTAAGGACACTATCCAGGTGGTTGGATAACTGAGTGTGGGGGTGTGGGGGAAGTGGAAGAGTCCGGTGGGTGTGCTTTTAATCCACCTGTTTATTCCTTGAGGCAATTCTTCTCTTATCGCCTCCTCCACTCCTTCCTCTCCCGTCCTGCCTTGCCCCACACGTGGTGTCCTGCTGTTTGTTCGTTTGTTTCTCGGTGGGCTGTTTGTTTATGATTTTTGGACGTTTGTGGTCGTCTTGGCCATGATTTAGATTTTTTTTTTTCTGCAAAAGAAAACTAATTTATTATGCCAGCTTTGTCAGTCCGTCCGCACTTTCTCTGTCCGCCCTCGGATCTTAAAAACTACTGAGGCTAGAGGGCTGCAAATTGGTATGTTGATCATCCACCATCCAATCATCAGACATACCAAATTGCAGCCCTCTAGCCTCAGTAGTTTTTATTTCATCTAAGGTTAAAATTAGCCATAATCGTCTTCTGGCAACACCAAAGTGCCAACAACACAGGCCATCACTGGACCGTGGCTGAGTTTCATGGGCCGCGGCTAAAAATTTCATGGGCTGTGGCTGAGTTTCACTGTACAGAAAACTCGAGTGCGCAGAAGAAACTTCGGCGCAATTTTTACGTGTTTATTTCCGTGGGTGATTTTTGGCTATTTCATCTCTATCTTTCTCTGTTAGCAAGATAGAGCTTGAGTTGGGAAATGAAAAAGCAGATTAACTTTGTATATTGTGTCTTGGTGATGGAGTCAGTCACAATTTCCACATCTAAGATAACAAAAATTGATCCTTTACAATAATTTTAATGACCGAAAATCAGTCAGTCGATCATTTGAAACAACAGCTCGTGAACAAAAATACAGATTAGCAAGGCACATCTAGAAAGAACAAGTAAAAAAAAAAATCGAGTTTTCTGTACAGTGTATAATCAAGGCCACCGAAAATAGATCTATTTTTCGGTGGTCTCGATGTAATACTGTATGAGCCGAGGTCCATGAAATTTTCACTGCTGCCCGTTGGTGGCATGTCTAATATCGTTGCCAGACGCACGATTATGGCCAACTTTAACCTTAAATAATATGAAAAATACTGAGGCTAGAGGGCTGCAATTTGGTATGTTTGATGACTGGAGGGTGGATGATCAACATTCCAAATTGCAGCCCTCGAGCCTCAGTGGTTTTTAAGATCTGAGGGCGGACAGCAAAAAGTGCGGACGGACAGACAAAGCCGGCAAAATAGTTTTCTCTTACAGAAACTAAAAACTCCCATTATTTTACGACGAAATATAATAGTAAAAACAACGTAGAATGGACGGAAAATTTTATGAGAAACTGCAGAAGAGTTCCCATGCAGTCTCAGAAATCAAGGCTGTTGGAGAAGCAGAAGTGTCCTTGTATTCTTGCCTTCGAGACCTTAACTGTTGTTGTAACATGAAGACTGTCTATCTTCGTCGTCAGTGACATTATTCGTCTCTGCAGTGCCAAATGACTCATTCAATCACTGTATTTAAACCTCCTTCAAAGCTTTCGGTGCTGGGCATTTTCGACACTTGAAAGCAACACTCAATCTCTCAGAGTTCCTCTACACTTTTTCCCTAGATCTTAAAGAACATCTCTGGTATTCTAACATCTCTGGTATTCTAGATTCAGGAACAGTTATGAATGATAGTCTGCGTCAGAAGAGAAATGTCAGCTCGCTAAATGGGACGAGTAATGTCACCACTGATGTCGGGTTATGTACTCTCTAGGAACTGTCATACTTTGCCTGAAAATTATTGTTATTATTAATCAGAAGATGAACTCAGTTCATATGGAACAAGCCCACCACAGGGGCCATTGACTTGAAATTCAAGCTTCCAAAGAATATTATGGTGTTCATTAGGGAGAAGTACAGAAGGTAAGGGGAAATACAGAAAGAAGAGATATCGCGTATTAAAAAATAAAAAAAATAAATTAATAAGCCATAACATCATTATAGGAGATGACAGATGAGCATCAGGGATGTTGGGGGGGGGGGGGATGGGTAGGTGGGCATGTCTGGGCAAGGAGGTGAGGAAATTATGAGGCTCTTGGGTACAGCTGGGAATTGGGCTGTAAGTTTCTGGACTCTGATTTTAGTGATGAATGCCATTTCTCTTAGAATTGTTTTCAAGATTGGGACGATTCTCGTCTGTGTGTGTGTGTGTGTGTGTGTGTGTGTGTGTGTGTGTGTGTGGGTTTGTGTTTGTGTCTCTTGCGTGGAAAATTTTGTGTTAATTTACGAAAACTTATAGCAAGTTTCTTTCTAAGAATCATACTTTGTCGATAACCATGGATATATTGACGTAATTTTCAAGAACTCGAAACAGTTTTTGCCACAAATCGTAACAATATTAAAAAAAATCCATTGGATTTTAGTGTTCTTTATTGTCACAGAATGTTCCTGGTTGATCTTTTCAACTTTATTTTTTTACCCAGTCACATTTCTTTCTCGTCTTTTCAAGCTACATAGATTATATACAGTTTTGTAATTTTGTATTTTCATTATATGCATCTCTGTAGCACGTGCTAACCTCACACGGTGCACTGTAGGCATTATTAAAGGTTCTTTGCAGCGTCCCCTCTTTAGGCCCCTAGCTGCAACCCCTCTCATTCCTTTTACAGTACCTCCATTCATATTACCTTTCTTCCATTTGCTACCCACCCTCTCCTAACCATTATTTCATAGTGCAAGTGCTTTGAGGTTTTCCTCATGTTACACCTTTCAAACCTACCTACTCTCAACTTCCTTTTCAGCGCTGAATGACCTCGTAGGTCCCAGTGCTTGGCCTGTGGCCTAAACTCTATATTCCATTCCATTCCTACATGTTTGATCATCTGGATAATCTGGAACTATAAGATTTAGGTTTCCAGTAATTTCCAGCTCGGTGTGCGCTTTTTGCATGTGCAAGCAGTATGCTTTTGTGTGCTTTTGCGTGCGCTTTGTGTGTTTTGCATCGCATGTTAAATAAACGACCGAATTCTGCATCGCATTTAACAGCCGTTGTTGGTAAAAGATGGTTAGATAGAAAAAGCCGTGCTGATTAAGCCACTAAGTTTTATGTTTGCTGTATTCGTCGTGTTTGGATAAATACGTAAACGCGCGTGCGCACACACACACACACACACATGTAAGTATGTATGTATATATATGTATATATACAGTATACATATACATATATATATATGTATGTTTATTTATATATATATATATATATATATATATATATATATATATATATATATATAGATTATTATATATATATATATTATATATATATATACACAGAATATATATACATATGTGTATACATATATATATATATATATATATATATATATATATATATATATATATACACATATACATATCCATATACATTTGCGTGTGAGGATTCATACCTCTTGATTGTTTAAGGAATTGCAGATTGTTTATATGCCTAAAATTGACAACCCATTTTACATTTGATGTAAACCTACCGTTCGATATAAATACCGTAATAAAAAAGCGAATGCAAGCTGATAAATTTTAGTTAAATAAGACTCTACATAAAAATTCCTTGATCATCATGTGGCAACAGCGGAACCCACCTTTAGTCCCTCTCAGCTCAGTCCACTACCCCTGAAGAAGAAGAAGAAGAAGAAGAAGAAGAAGAAGAAGAAGAAGAAGAAGAAGGAGAAGAAGAAGGAAAGAAAATAAAAACTGGATAGAGAGCCAGCTATTCATTCATTGGCTGGTGCCGTATTTAGCTATCTAGCTACATATCAGTGCTTAACCCCTCTCCCCCCCTCTCTCTCTCTCTCTCTCTCTCTCTCTCTCTCTCCTCTCTCTCTCTCCCTCTGTGTGTGTGTACCCTTCCCTACTTCTTCTCTCCCCAGCTTCTTTTCCATTACCTGTGTTTCCTACTCTCTCTCTCTCTCTCTCTCTCTCTCTCTCTCTCTCTCTCTCTCTCTCATACACATTTTTCCTGTTTTTTAGTTCTCTCTCTCTCTCTCACACACACACACACATGTACATTTTTCTCTCTCTCTTTTCTCTTCACATTTTTCCTATTTTTTTATTTCTCTCTGTCTCTCACACACACACATGTACACACATTCTCTCTCTCTCTCTCTCTCTCTCTCTCTCTCTCTCTCTCATACACATTTTTCCTATTTTTTATTTCTCTCTGTCTCTCTCACACACACATGTACACATCTCTCTCTCTCTCTCTCTCTCTCTCTCTCTCTCTCTCTCTCTCTCTCTCTCTCTCTCTCTCTCTCTCTCTACATTTTTTCCTATTTTATACACATTTTCTATTTTGTATCTCTCTCTCTCTCTCTCTCTCTCTCTCTCTCTCTCTCTCTCTCATTATTTTATTTTTTAGGGTGGACTGTCATTTTCCTTTTTTTTTTCATTTCATGGAAAATTGCAGTTACTTTTCGGTATGGAATATCGTTATTTTCCCAAGTTCATTTATTTGAATACTTTTTAAAAACTATTTCCTAATAATATGATATTTGAAATACAAATAACATTACTACCGCTTACGCAATCACACACAGAACAAAACACGATAATCTTAAGTTCCCGTAGGGGCGGGGGTAATGCCGACAGTGCACCTCATGTGGTGCACTGTAGGCATTACTTAAGGTTCTTTGCAGCGTCCCTTCGGCCCCTAGCTGCAACCCCTTTCGTTCTTTTACTGTACCTCCTTTCATATTCTCTTTCTTCCATCTTACTTTCCTCAACCCTCTCCTAACAATTGATTCATAGTGCAACTGCTTTGAGGTTTTCCTCCTGTTACACCTTTCAAACCTTTTACTGTCAGTTTCCATTTCAGCGCTGAATGACCTCATAGGTCCCAGTGCTTGGCCTCTTGGCCTAAATTCTGTGTCCAATTCAATTTTATTATATTCAATTCTATACTCGGTTCGATATTCGTTAGCTCTTAGTTGTTCTCCCAAGCACAGACAAATTGGGGTTCCTTCCAGCAGCCGAGACTATTCGTACCCTAAGCACTTAACAAACTGCGACAGAAAGTCTTTGAAAATAAAATTGATAATATTCTTGCGGAAGCTGAAATTAGTTATTTCCACGACAGATTGGAACCTGGTACTAGTTAATTATACGCCGTGTAAACTTCGCTTGTTCATAGTAAGACTTTTTAGTGGAATTGATTTTGTGTTTTTAATAGAGTTCCGTATTGGTTTGTGTATACAAACACACGTATGTATATGTATATATATACATACATATATATATGTATGTGTGTAAATATACACATATGTATATACATATATACTCATACACATATATTTATATATATACCTAAATATGTATAGTGATTCGAGACCCGTATTTACACGATGCGCATATTAAGTCACAAGCGCTCTCCTAATGAGCGTCGTATGTGCCATGTCTTCATGTATGTAAGCAGTGTACACACAAACACAAACGCACACATGTGCACATACTGTTCCCTGAGCGTCGTAGGCACTCCCACGCAACATTGTGAAGCCTCGTGTTGAGGATCTATCTAATCCTGTTGCAATTGCACGAGTCATCATTAACAGCCCGCAATGTTTATCCCTTGCATCGATTGATGTAATTCTTTTGAGAGAGAGAGAGAGAGAGAGAGAGAGAGAGAGAGAGAGAGAGAGAGAGAGAGAGAGAGAGAGAGATTTTAGTAGAAGAGAGAGAGAAACAGATTTGAGAGTAGAGAGATTTTAGTAGAAGAAGAGGAGAGAGAGAGATTTGAGTATATGAAAGGAGAGAGAGAGAGAGAGAGAGAGAGAGAGAGAGAGAGAGAGAGAGAGAGAGAGAGAGAGAGAGAGAGAGAGAGAGTCAGTTTGAAAGAGAAAGAGAGAGAGAGATTCAAATATATGAAAGAGAGTGAGATTTGAGTAAATTTGAGAGAGAGAGAGAGAGAGAGAGAGAGAGAGAGAGAGAGAGTGATTTGAGTAAATTTTTGAGAGAGAGAGAGAGAGAGAGAGAGAGAAGAGAGAGAAAGAGAGTGAGATTTGAGAGATTTCAAAGAGAGAGAGAGAGAGAGAGAGATTTTAAAGAGAGAGAGAGAGATTCAAGTAAATAAAAGAGAGAATGAGATTTGAGTACATTTGAGAGAGAGAGAGAGAGAGAGAGAGAGAGAGAGAGAGAGAGAGAGAGAGAGAGAGATTTTGAGCACATGAAACGTCTTTGAAAACGTCCTCTGGTCTGCTGAGTAGGGCAGCGGCGTTTGTCGATGCAAGCACGCACGTACTGTCTGTCACGCCATCCCCTGACAGCGTCAGGTCAAGGATAATAAATGACAGACGAGCCGCGAGGCGGAATATAATCCCGGGCAGAATATTCTAACACCGTCCGTGTGTGGACAACGGAATGGCATCATCTCTTTGCCTTCTTGCTTGAGAATGCTTGTGCTTTCTAGTATTGCGGGGAGTAGATAAACATACATACATTGGTATATATATATACACACGTATACATATACAAGCATATATGTGAGTAATAAAAAACTCACTATAGTTGAAAATTAAAGATCAGGTGAAAATTAAAGATCAGGAAACAAGCGCTTTCATGTAATACTTTATTCCCGAAGATATACATAATAATACACGAAAGCACTTGGTATCTGGTCTTTAATTTTCATCTCTCTTGTGGTTTTATACATACATACATACATACATACATACATACATACATACATACATACATATATATGTATTGAGCGTTTTTTTCTTTTTCCTCACAAGAATTTCTAATTTTAGTGATTGATTTTGATTTCTTAAGGCATTTTTATATCAACTATAATGTAAATAAGATTTCCTTGTTCTTACTTTTGCATTAAACACACACACACACACACATATGAGTATATATATATATATATATATATATATATATATATATATATATATATATAAATAATATATATATAATATATATATAAACTATGTATGCGTGTACGTAATATCCTGTAGATGAATACTAAGTAAAATACACATCCATGTATTTTTTTAACATACATTAAAGGCTGCCCTGAATGCTTTCATAATCATATTCTGGAACGTGTGGATAATACGTTCAGTATGCCTGTAGCTGTGTAAATACCGTGTATATAATATGTACAATATACTTGTAGGTGTATACAATATATCCAATATACCTGCGTATGAATACCTTGTATATTTATGATAAACATTCTCAAGAAATGGATGCCAAAGGTGTTTTCTCAAAGCAGACTGGCGTCCCGCATGGGAAAAGAGAAAGCTGTGGCCCATCCTGATTGAAAGTGATCATCACTCCATTTGGGATTGATAAATGGGTCCTCACAAGGTGGTGATGCTGTCTTTGGCCCAAATCCTCTCTCTCTCTCTCTCTCTCTCTCTCTCTCTCTCTCTCTCTCTCTCTCTCTCTCTCTCTCAGAACAGCCTTCCCTAGAAGTTGTGCAGTTGGAACTTCAAAAGTTCAAGGGAAGATCCAGCGCATTACGACCCTGATACAGTTCTTATTGTATATTTTAATAATTGACATTTTTTCTCCTTATTAATTTCATTTCTTGTCTTTTTTACTTAGTGGTCTCTTCTTTCTGGATTTTGCATTACGTTCTGTTGCTTCTTTCAAATGAACACCATAATATTCTTTGGATGGCTGAATTTCAGGTCAGTGGCCGCTATGGGCTTGGCTTGTTCCATATGAGTAGGGTTCATCTTCTGAATAGTAATGATAATATCTGTGTGTGTGTGTGTGTGTGTGTGTGTGTGTGTGTGTGTGTAAGGTTACTGTACTTTTTCCGTGAGGAGAGTTTTGGCTACACTAGTTCTTTCACTAGTTCTTTTTTATCTTTTCATTTAGGGTATTTTAAGGTGTTCACGACGAAGTAAGTGTCGACTTGAATACACTAATTTGTTCCTATGAGCTCGTTTAGCATAAGGCATTTTGATTTTTATTTGTTTTATTGCTATATATGTGTATAGATATCATATATATATATTTATGTATATATATGCATATATATAATATATATATATTTATTTATTTATATTTATAATTATATATCTCACATTCCCACAGGTGAAAAATAAGAGATGGGGTGGAGGTCCTGACCGGTTTTGACTTTATTTCCAGGCCATTGACAAACGACTCATACATAGCATTAGAAGCCACAAATATATATACTACAGGGACAGTACAGACGAACATACGCGTTACTTTTATATTCTCAAAAATAAGCCACAAATGTCGTTTAACATAAAGTTCACTTAACCTTTGGAATGACTTACACTCAAGGGAAACGATAACTGATGTGCGTGCGCCGTCCCAGAGGGTATTCGAACCGATGCCCCGGTTTAGAAACTACGATAGACAGTGACTCGACCACCCACCCAGCCATCAATATATATATATATATATGTATATGTATATATATATATATATATATATATATATATATATATATATATATATATATATATATATATATATATATATATATGATGCTTTTATTTTCCCACACTTGGCTAAGAGAGATGCTACCGGATAGCGGAGGATTAAGATGCGTGTTTTTAAGCGTAAAATGTCCCCCCCACACCCTCCCATTTTCCGAGCGTCATGCCATGTACCTTCTGTTTCTAAATCTTCCGTCATCATCGTCGCCAGGAGTATCTCTCTCTCTCTCTCTCTCTCTCTCTCTCTCTCTCTCTCTCTCTCTCTCTCTCTCTGCTACGCCGTCATCTTCAGTAGCTAAAATTCCAACGCTTTCAAACATCGAGAGAGGGAGAGAGAAAGAGAGAGAGGGAGAGAAAGTTATCATTATATAATTTAACTAAGTAAGGAGAGAGAAAGAGAGAAGTTATTATATAATCATTGAACACAGTAAGGAGAGAGAGAGAGAGAGAGAGAGAGAGAGAGAGAGAGAGAGAGATTTTCGGCGCGCACAGAAGGCACGCTGTTGAAACTTAGCGACAAATAACAGCTGATTGATGGGGGTGGGGGTGGGGTGTGTGACTGACTGTTGACAGGTGGGCGGTAAATGATTCACAAACATCCTAAATTCTCTCTCTCTCTCTGGTTAAATGATTATATAATGATAACATTCTCTCTCTCTCTCTCTCTCTCTCTCTCTCTCTTCTTAATTTTAGTTAAATGATTATATAATGATCTCTCTCTCTCTCTCTCTCTCTCTCTCTCTCTCTCTCTCTCCTTCTCTCTCCTTACTTAATTTTAGTTAAATGATTCTCTCTCTCTCTCTCTCTCTCTCTCTCTCTCTCTCTCTCTCTCTCTCTCTCCTTAGTTTAATTAAATTGATTATATAATGATAACTCTCTCTCTCTCTCTCTCTCTCTCTCTCTCTCTCTCTCTCTCTCTCTCTCTCCTTAGTTTAATTAAATTGATTATATAATGATAACTCTCTCTCTCTCTCTCTCAAGTGATTATATAATAATAACATTCTCTCTCTCTCTCTCTCTCTCTCTCTCTCTCTCTCTCTCTCTCTCTCTCTCTCCCCTTACTCTTTTAAATGATTATATAACGATCTCTCTCTCTCTCTCTCTCTCTCTCTCTCTCTCTCTCTCTCTCTCTCTCTCTCTCTCTCTCTTTTACTTAATTAAACAATTATATAAAGATATCACTCCCAATAGTATCTATTTTTAATAGAGTCTTATCACGTTCAGTACTAAAAAAAAAAAAAGAATTAGGAGTACGCAACGCCAGAGAGAAGGAAAGAAAGCAAAAAATTATCGCGCTTTTCGTATGTATGGACTCGCCTCCCCGCCACCTGGTGGAGTGAGTGAAATATTCGGGACAAAGCAAGGCCACCGTGTCGGCAATAGTAGTCATTCTTTAATCTCAAAGGTTTCATCTTTCGGATTTATTGCGTCTCCGTTCTTTTTTTTTTTTTTTTTTTTAGTTTTCTGTAAGGGAAAACTGTTGTGCCGGCTTTGCCTGTCCCGTCCGCGCTTTATTCTGTCCGCACTTTTTCTGTCCGCACTTTTTTCCGTCCGCGCTTTTTCTGTCCGCACTTTTTCTGTTCGCATTTTTTCCTGTCCGCATTCGTTTCTGTCAGGACTTTTTTCTATCCATACATTTTGCTGTCCGCATTCTTTTCTGTCCGCACTTCTTCTGTCCGCACTTTTTCTGTCCGCATTTTTTCCGTCCGCATTCTTTTCTGTCCGCACTTTTTCTGTCCGCCCTCAGATCTTAAAAACTACTGAGGCTAGAGGGCTGCAAATTGGTATGTTGATCATCCACCCTCCATCATCAAACACACCAAATTGCAGCCCTCTAGCCTCAGTAGTTGTTATTTTATTCAAGGTTAAAGTTAGCCATGATCGTGCTTCTGCCAACGATACAGAATAGGCCACCACCGGGCCGTGGTTAAAATTTCATGGGCCGCGCCTCATACAGCATTATACCGAGACCACCGAAAGACTTATACGCTGTAGCGGCTGTATAGAAAACTCGATTGCTCCGAAGAAACTTCGGCGCACTTTTTATTTGTTTATTATTTTTATACTTTTTAAGACGTAAGAGCGTAAACTTAGGTATATGATGTACCCGTTGTGCGTTGGAGAAGTAACTGGACGCTGAGCAGACCAAAAATGGTTTTTTCAAGGAGGAAATAAACGGAATTTTTGTGATTTTTTCACTTGTTTTCTATACCATACATTATCGTGAGGGGACCTATAAAATCCTTTTTGAGGTGACTATCACTATTGCGTCACTATATATATATATATATATATATATATATATATATATATATATATATATATATATATATATATATATATATATATATATATATATATAAAAGCATTCATCAAGAAAGAGCCCTTTGTTGGCCGACTCGGTAGAGCTTCAGACTGTCATTCGATGGGCCGGAGTTCAATTCCCGCGGCCGGCTGATGAAGATTTAGAGGAATTTATTTCTGGTGATAGAAATTCACTTCTCGCTTATAATGTGGTTCGGATTCCACAATAAGCTGTAGGTCCCGTTGCTAAGTAACCAAATGGTTCTTAGCCACGTAAAATAAGTCTAATCCTTCGGGCCAGCCCTAGGAGAGCTGTTAATCAGCTCAGTGGTCTGGTAAAACTAAGGTATACTTACTTCATCAAGAAAGGAAGCAACTCGCGAGAGAGGAATTCCTCTACATGACCTACTACTAGTCAATGCAACCAGCGTTGTGTTTGTGGTTGAAAAATATCTCTGATCGTCGAACGTTATTTTTTTCTTATCTTCACGTGTTAAAAATGTTTCCGAGTTTTTTTTTTTTGAGTCTTATTTTTTGTGTAGTTTTGAGTTGCGATCGTTCGCCAAGTTCGCTCTCCGAAGATGTCTTAATTGCTCGATTTACCGAAGGAAAGAAACGTTATGTCCCGTGATTGGTAACAACTTCCTGTCATTGTTCATGTTTCAGGGATTCTTCAGCTTATTTTTCGGTTTTGCTTTACCCGTAGCGCTTGTCATTTCGTTCTACGTTTTGTCTGTGGTTTAGTTTTCTGGAAAGAAAACTATTTTGCCGGCTTTGTCTGTCTGTCCGCAGGTTTTTCTGTCCGCACTTTTTCTGTACGCACTTTTTTTTCTGTCCGCACTTTTTTCTGTCCGCACTTTTTCTGTCCGCCTTCAGATCTTAAAAACTACTAAGGCTAAAGGACTGCAGATTGGTGTGTTGGCCATCCACCCTCCAGTCATCAAACCTACCAAATTGCAGCCCTCTAGCCTAATCGTGCTTCTGACAACGATATAGGATAGGCCACCACCGAGCCGTAGTTAAAGTTTCGTGGGCCGTGGCTCATACAGCATTATACCTAGACCACCAAAAGATAGATCTATTTTTGGTGGCCTTGATTATACGATACACAGAAAACTCGATTGCGCCGAAGAAACTTCGGCGCATTTTTTACTGGTTTTTAAGTGTATTCCCTGCAATATAAATTATATCATTTCACTCTGATTTGTTTTTTTAAACTGTCGACTTTCAAAAATTGTTATTTTCTGTTTTTAATTAGATATTTTTTTGCAATTTACAGCTTTCAAAAATTATTATTTTTTTTTTATTTAGATATCTTCAACTAATTAAAAAGTCCGTGGTTCTTGTAATTCATTTTCGTATTTTTTCAGTATTTTCTTTTAATACAAACTGTATTATTTTACTGTAATTTTTTTTCAATTTACGCCTTTAAAAAATTATTTTGTTTTTCATTTAGATATTTTCAACTAATTAAAAATTCCCTTTTCCTCTGTATGAAACGACTTTCAAAGGTTACCATTTTCTGTTTTTTTTTAATTTAGATACTTTCAACTAATTAATAAATCCTGTTTTCCTCCGTCGGAGAAAGTCTATACTTCCTATTTGCGAAAGGTTCGTTTTACATCCTAATCCGGAAAAGCCGTTGTTTGGCGTCGCAATCAGAACCTCGATTGCGTTTCGGTTGGACCTCTCGTCCTCCTCCTCTGTATATGTTAATGAGGTGAAGATTGAGGATTATGTATTTGTTTCTTTGTTTTGTTTCTGTAATGTTTTTTCTTTAATATATTAGGCTACAGGAAGTTCATAAGCTTGTAGTACATAAATTTTTTATTTTCTCTTATGTTTTCAACTCTTTTCTACTCTAAGGATTTTTTTTTTCATTCGGCTCTCTCTCTCTCTCTCTCTCTCTCTCTCTCTCTCTCTCTCTCTCTCTCTCTCTCTCTCAGGAATCTGATAGATGTTTGACAAAACTCTAACTTGCAGTTTAGTAAAATATTGAGACTCTCTCTCTCTCTCTCTCTCTCTCTCTCTCTCTCTCTCTCTCTCTCTCTCTCTCTCTCTCTCTCTCTCACAGAGAAATGATTGATATTTGACAAAACTCTCAGTTACAATTCATTAAAATCTCTCTCTCTCTCAGAGAAATGATTGATATTTAACAAAACTCTCACTGACAATTGATTAAAATCTTTCTCTCTGATATTTGACAAAACTCTCACTTGCATTTCATTAAAATGATTGATATTTGACAAAACTCTCACTCATTTCATTAAAATCTCTCTCTCTCTCTCTCTCTCTCTCTCTCTCTCTCTTCTCTCTCTCTCTCTCTCTCACAGAAATGATTGATATTTGACAAAACTCTCACTTGCAATTCGTTAAAATCTCTCTCTCTGATATTTGACAAAGCTCTCACTTGCAGTTGGTTGAAATCTCTCTCTCTCACACACACAGAAATGATTAATATTTGACAAAACTCTCACTTGCAATTCGTTAAAATCCTCTCTCTCTCTCTCTCTCTCTCTCTCTCTCTCTCTCTCTCTCTCTCTCTCTCTCTCTCTCTCTCCTGTCCGTTTCCTCATGGGGCGTTCAACAAAGGACCCAGGACGCCGCTAAAGGATATTGAATTCCATCCTCTTTGAATAGCTCAGCCAATTTTAATTTGCATCCGATCCTGCTAAGGATATTCGATCCCTTTAGGAGGTTTTTCATCTGTTTCCCGATCCTTCCATGTTTGGTTCGAGTCCGTATGACTGGCATGTTTTATCAAGGGAGAGTTTTTTTTTTTTAATTATCCTTCATTCTCCATTCTATTGATTTTTTTATTATTACCCTTTTGCCGTTTGGTTTTAATGAGACGATGATTTTGCGAGTTTGATGGACTCTCTCTCTCTCTCTCTCTCTCTCTCTCTCTCTCTCTCTCTCTCTCTCTCTCTGGAACTAAAATTATCAAAAAGAGCAAGCAGAGGTAGATTAATAGTGCCAAAACTATGAAAATTAAGAAAACATTAATCCACCACGCACCAGCATCGATAATGCAGCGTCTATTCAATGCGCTACCAGCTCATCTGAGGAACATAACAGGAGTGAGCGTAGATGTGTTTAAGAATAAGCTCTCTCTAAGATGCTCCCAGACCATCCAAGACTGGAAGATGCAAAATATACCGGAAGATCTCTAGGGACCTGGGGCAACCCTATAGTTAAGGTCTTAGGAATCTAGAAAAAAACTCTGATTTGCAGCTTATTACAATCTTGACTCTCTCTCTCTCTTTCTCTCTCTAGGATATAGTTATTTGAGAAAACTGCAATTTGCAGTTTATTAAAATCTTGACTCTCTCTCTCTCTCTCTCTCTCTCTCTCTCTCTCTCTCTCTCTCTCTCTCTCTCCATTCATAAGTGATACCTAACCGGTTTTTGTTATTAACGAGAAATGTGTCATTGATGCAGATTGTATTATTGAAAGTAATGAGTGTTTCTCTCTCTCTCTCTCTCTCTCTCTCTCTCTCTCTCTCTCTCTCTCTCTCTCTCTCAACATGTGTTATGCATCAGTGATACCGAACCGGTTGTGAGAAATTAAATTGAGTTACTAAATGTCTCATGGGTTTACAGTACTCACTCTCTCTCTCTCTCTCTCTCTCTCTCTCTCTCTCTCATAAACATATGTCATGCATTAATGACACTTAATCGGTTGCGAGAAATTACAGTGAAATATCTTGCGATTGTATCTCTCTCTCTCTCTCTCTCTCTCTCTCTCTCTCTCTCAAATGAATGGACGGACTCGCGCGCGCGCATTACTCATGCATTCAAACGTTCCTGCGCATTCTGCAGTTCCTTTTACCACTGCAGCCTTTTCCCACGGTGGCCAACAATAATTAAGAATTATGAAAGTTGTTTTGAAGTCTTACTACAACCGACCTACGACAACAGGCAGGAAATTGAGAGAGAGAGAGAGAGAGATTTTATCGTCTTAAATGACGCTTCCGGTCCCTTCCTCCCCCTCCCTTCCCACCAACATCTCTCTCTCTCTCTCTCTCTCTCTCTCTCTCTCTCTCTCTCTCTCTCTCTCTCTCTCCCTACCGTCGTCAGTCCTGATTGCAACCAAAGAGGAATTCCTATTATAAGGTCATCAGACTCTTTAAAAGCGGGGCTTCTATTGATTGGAGATTTGAAACCGGAGTTTCCTTGTGGATACGAGAGAGAGAGAGAGAGAGAGAGAGAGAGAGAGAGAGAGTGTTAGAAGAGAATGATGGCTGAACTTCCGTGGTTTCAGGTTTTTCTAACACATTGTCATTATGCAGGTGATGATGGCTGAACTGATTCCTGTGGTTTCAGGTTTTCTTCTTCTTCTTCTTCTTCTTCTTCTTCTTCTTCTTCTTCTTCTTCCCCTTGGGGTAATGATACCCTTTGGTAGTTGGACGTGGATTTCTTGGTCTTCATAGTAACTCGCCGTGGGGTAATGTTGGAATGGCGTTGAGTAATTTACGATGCCATTTTCTGATCGATGTTTTGAAATATTTTTCATCGGTCATTTTACTTCAGTGCCTTCCCCCTATACCCTGTGTGTGCTTGATTGTGTGTGTCCTTGCTTTTGTGTGTGCTTGAGTATGTGTATGTGTGCTTGCTTGCGTGTGTGCTTGATTGTGCTTGTGTGTTCTCACGCTGACTATGTTTCAGCCAAATACCTCCAGAACGAGTTATCGGATTTGAGTGAAATTTGATGAAAACACACCCTGGGTGATACTTAGGTGGAATATGGAATACGTAAGTTTGACTCTTTTTTTCCCCGCCCTGTCTACTTCTGTTACTCTGGCTATCTTTTGAGTTGCTTGATGTTACCAGTCAGTTTGTTTTGTACACACACACACACACACACATATATCATATATATATAATCCGATAGTTATCGTCTGAAGCCGTTCTTTTTCCCTGCAATGAAAACGAAGCATCTCGGGAACCGAATGTTCCAAACGAAGAAGATCTCGCCATCTCGTTATCTCCCCTTACCATCTCCCTTATTAACCACAACATGTGCAATCGCAGCTTTTACCGCTCGTTTAATTGCCCGTCTCGTTTTGTTTTAAATCCGAAATAAAAGAGGAGTATTGATAAGCCAATCGAAAGGCTCCGTGTAATCTTGTCGCTGGTAATTAAAACGCGTCAATTAGTACTGATCAGCGCCCCACCTAATGGACGTCCAGTGTCCCCGGGATTCTGTCTCTGTCCTGTTTTCTAATTTTAGTGGCGTGCCGATAACCTCTCTCTCTCTCTCTCTCTCTCTCTCTCTCTCTCTCTCTCTCTCTCTCTCTTACGGAATGTGTGTATATGTATGTATGTATATTTATATATATATATATATATATATATATATATATACTGTATATTTATGTATGTGTGATTGGGTGTGTGTGTGCGTGTGTTTCTGAGGAATATGTAAATGATGATGATTTTCATATGCTCATGTAATGTATGATTGGGTATATACATACATACATTTACATACAATATATATAATATATATATATATATATATATATATATATATATATATATATATATATATTTATATATATATATATATATATATACATATATATATATATATATATATATATATATATATATATATATATATATATATATATATATATATATATATATGCGTAATATTGAATTCATACTCAGACGTTCATATTAATTTTGTTAATTCCTCATCACCCTTCTTTTCCTCAGTGTGATCTTATTTTATCTGCTTTCGTGTACATTATTCTACTAGTCTCTCTCTCTCTCTCTCTCTCTCTCTCTCTCTCTCTCTCTCTCTCTCTCTCTCTTTTCCATCAAGCATCTAACTTTCCTTATGAGTTGCCGTGACTTATCTCACATAATACTACCTTTTAACTTTTTTTTTCATCTTGTCAATTTACCGAAAAAACTATTCAAAAGCTTAATTCAATCCCTATTCAGATTTTATTACCTTGTTTAAATAGCAATCGTCCGGGAGATAAAAAAAGGAAAAACGACTTAGTTCAGGTTATCGCGAGACATTTTAATGTTTGTCGTCTTCTGATGATCTAATTACCTCTGAGATAAAGTCAATTAAAAGGACTTTAGCCTCTCCGGATCAGCTGACGGGAATGTCATTCGTTTTATCTCTCTTTTTCTCTGAATTTCATAATGACGGGTCGTTTTCGCGTGTACGGCGCGTTTAGAATCACGTTCGTCATTTGATTTTTATTGTCGTTTGTGAATGAATTCCACACATTTTTTATGACTTCTAATTAATTTGTACATTGTCATTTAATTTTTATTGTCATTTGTGAATGAAATCGACATATATGTCATGACTTTTAATTAATTAGTGCGTTTGTGAAGAAAGCTTGAGTTCCAGATAGCTCGAAATAAATTAAAAAGAATATAATTTAATTTGTTTCGTCATTGTAAATGGAATTAATATATTTTTTACGGTCATTAATTAAATTGCACGTTTGGGAAGAAGGCTTAGGTTCCAGAAAGCTCGAAATAAATGAAAAAGAATGTCATTTAGTTTGTTTCGTCATTTTAAATTAAATTAATATATACGAGTATATATATGTTTGTGTGTATATAAATTTATATATTGTCTTTAATTTAATTTGTGCGTTTGGGAAGAAGGCTTAAGTTCCAGATAGCTGGAAATAAATGATAAAGAATGTCATTTAATGTATATTGTCATATTTCTTGAAATCGATAATTTTTTATGGTCATTAATGAAATTATGCCTTTGGGAAGAAGGTCTAAGTTCCAGTTAGCTCGAGATAAACTATAAAAGTAATGTCATGTAATTTTTATTTCAGTATTCAGTAGGATCATTAAATTTCTGTTGGTAAAACATTTGTACCACAAAAACTTGATAAATACAAATTTACTGAAGACGGTTGAAATGCCATTTAATATAATATCTTTACTAAAGACAATCACAGAAAGAAAGAAAAAAATAAAATAGAATTGAAACTGGATAAATTCAAGTTTTTAAAGACAAACACAGAAAGAAAGAAAAATTAAGATAGAATTGAAGCTAGATAAATTCAAATTTTTTAAGACAAATGCAGGAAGAAAGAAAAAATAAAATAGAATTGAAACTAGATAAATTGAAGTTTCACTAAAGACAAAAACGGAAAGAAAAAATCAAATAAAAGTAAAAATAGATAAATTCAGATTTTACTAAAGAAAAATACAGAAATAAAAAATAAAATAAAGGTAAAACTAGACAAATATAAATTTTACAGAGGACAAAAACAGAAAGAAATAAAAAAATAAATAAAAGTAGATTTAGATATATTCAAATTTACTAAAGAAAAAACGAAAAAATAAAATGAATAAAAATAAAACTAGATAAATATAAATTTAATGAAGAAAAAAAGAGAAAAAATCTAAGAGAAATAAAATAAAAAACAGATAAATACAAATTTAATGAAGAAAGAATAGAAAAAAATAAATAAAGGAAAACTAGATAAATTCAACTTTTACTGAAGAAAAACAAACAGAAAGAAAGGAAAAAGAAAAAATAAAAGCCCCTCTGCTAATGAATAAAATAAAAAAGGCATCTCCGAACGCCATCTCGGAATAGACAAGGATCGTTAATCCAAAGTGACGATCTGGAGGTCCCATTCGACATTGGCGTGGATTCGTTACGATCCATGAAAGGACGACAGCCCCGGGCCATCCAGTGCCATCAAAATGCCTCCATTCCGTCTCGCTCCTTATAATAGAGGGGGGGGGCAGGTGGAATGACGGTGGGTGGGGATGGAATAAAAAGGAAAAGATATGAGAGAGAGAAAGAGAGAGAGAGAGAGAGAGAGAGAGAGAGAGAGAGAGAGAGAGAGAGAGAGAGAGAATGATCTGTAGTCTTGAGAGAAGCTTATGTAGGTTACTGTTAAAACCAATCTTGAGAGAGAGAGAGAGAGAGAGAGAGAGAGAGAGAGAGAGAATGATCTGTATTCTTGAGAGAAGTTTATGTAGGTTACTGTTAAAACCCATCTTGAGAGAGAGAGAGATGATCTGAGAGAGAAGAGAGAGAGAAACCAATCTTGAGAGAGAGAGAGAGAATGATCTGTAGTCTTAAGAGAAGTTTATGTAGGTTACTGTTAAAACCCATCTTGAAAGAGAGAGAGAGAGAGAGAGAGAGAGAGAGAGAGAGAGAGAGAGAGAGAGAGAGAGAGAGAGATGATCTGTAGTCTTAAGAGAAGTTTATGTTGGTTACTGTTAAAACCCATTCTTGACAGAGAGAGAGAGAGAGAGAGAGAGAGAGAGAGAGAGAGAGAGAGAGAGAGAGAGAGAGAGAGAGAGATGATCTGTAGTCTTAGGAGAAGTTTATGTTGGTTACTGTTAAAACCATTCTTGAGAGAGAGAGAGAGAGAGAGAGAGAGAGAGAGAGAGAGAGAGAGAGAGAGAGAGAGAGAGAGAGAGAGAGATGATCTGTAGTCTTAGGAGAAGTTTATGTAGGTTACTGTTAAAACCATTCTTGAGAGAGAGAGAGAGAGAGAGATGATCTGTAGTCTTAAGAGAAGTTTATGTAGGTTACTGTTAAAACCAATCTTGAGAGAGAGAGAGAGAGAGAGAGAGAATGACATGTTGTCTTAAGAGAAGTTTATGTAGGTTACTGTTAAAACCATTCTTGAGAGAGAGAGAGAGAGATGATCTGTAGTCTCAAGAGAAGTTTTTTATGTTACTGTTAAAACCATTCTTGAGAGAGAGAGAGAGAGAGAGAATGACATGTTGTCTTAAGAGAAGTTTATGTAGGTTACTGTTAAAACCAATCTTGAGAGAGAGAGAGAGAGAGAGAGAGAGAGAGAGAGATTTGTAGTCTTAAGAGAAGTTTATGTAGGTTACTGTTTAAACCAATCTTGAGAGAGAGAGAGAGAGAGAGAGAGAGAGAGAGAGAGTGTGTCTCAAGATTTTATTGAACTGCAAATTATAGTTTTGTCAATTGCCTGGATGAGAGAGAGAGAGAGAGAGAGATTTTATGATCGGAAGATATTTTCATTATTAAGCAAGGGGAAAGTGTAGGTGGTAAGTTCAATTATTTTAATTGAAGTAAAGGTAGACAGTTAATGGAATACGGGGTGGCGTCCATTATACGAGATATAAATTTGATTTGCTGGCCTCTCTCTCTCTCTCTCTCTCTCTCTCTCTCTCTCTCTCTCTCTCTCTCTCTCTCTCTGTTTAGATTATTTATAACAGTAACCTACATGAACTCTAGGCTATATTTCATATCTCTTTAGCTCTCTCTCTCTCTCTCTTTTAAGAATCTAGATATTTGACAAAACTAACTTGCAGTTCATTAGAATATTGAGTCTCTCTCTCTCTCTCTCTCTCTCTCTCTCTCTCTCTCTCTCTCTCTCTCTCTCTCTCTCAAAAATCTAGTCGTTTAACAAAACCAACTTGCAGTTCACGAAAATCCTACTGAAACTCTCTCTCTGTCTCTCTCTCTCTGAAGAATCTAGACATTAAACAAAACCAACTTGCAGTTCATGAAACTCTCTCTCTCTCTCTCTCTCTCTCTCTCTCTCTCTCTCTCTCTCTCTCTCTCTCTCTCTCTCTCTCTCTCTCTCTCAAAAATCTAGACATTTGACAAAACCAACTTGCAGTTCATGAAAATCCTGAGACTCTCTCTCTCTCTCTCTCTCTCTCTCTCTCTCTCTCTCTCTCTCTCTCCTAGAAAAAAAGGAAAGAGAGAGAGAGAGAGGAAAGCGCATAACTCAAACGGTAATAACGATATTAATAAAAGCATTTACCGACGAAAATCCAAAATGGAAATCGCCCTCTCCACGACCATTAAAAATATTTGCAGGATTTTAATGGGGAGAATAAAGGACTTTACGACGGCGAATTTTCGATCCCGCAGGAATTATTGACCGTAAATTTAATGCACAACAGCTGAGGGCTCGCAGGTAATTGTGCTTTTAATGACCTTCCGCTTTGGCGCTTCTTTTAATGCTTTCCGAAAGCTCTAGGGGTGGGGGAGGGGAGGGGTGGGGGGAGAGGGAGAGGGGACGAAAGGGATGTCTTCTTGTCGTGTGTGTGTATGTGTGTGCGTTTGCCACGAGAGCGTGCGGTCACGGGGATGCTGCTGTGCTGTGCTGTGCTTTGCTGTGTCTGTGCTGTGCTTGTCCTGTTCCTGTATGTCTGTGTATATATATATAATATGTATATATATATATATATATATATATATATATATATATATATATATATATATATATATATATATATAAATATATATATATACTGTGTATATATACACATATATATATATATATATATATATATATATATATATATATATATATATATATATATATATATATATATATATATATATATATATATATAAATATATATATATATATATATATATATGTATATATATATATATATATATATATATATATATATATATATATATATATATATACATACATATATATAATTGCTGTAAATAGTTATAGACAGCGTAATAACATTATCCCTTTATAGAGAGTAACTCCAATAAGAGAAAATATCACAATCAGTGCCGTAGTGATTTAGTAGATACAAAATAAGATTATTTCCTCTGGAACATATCAAAATTCCATAATAATATTTAGGCCAAATCCCTGAATTATGTATGATTAAATACCGTTTCTGTCATTTGATAGCGAAACAGTCGTTGAGTAAGCGTGATTGTACATATTTAATTTTAATTGTACTTTTTTTTTTTTTGTAGGCCAGGTTGAGCTAGTTAATGGCCATTAATTCCTTTCCATATCAATTCTTGTACGCTAATGCTCACGAATACATTTAGAATGGTAAATTCTTAAAAACTACTGAGGCTAGAGGGCTGCAAATTGGTATGTTGATCACCCACCCTCCAATCATCAAACATACCAAATTGCAGCCCTCTAGCCCCAGTAGTTTTTATTTTATTTAAGGTTAAAGTTAGCCATAATCGTATTGTGGCACCCCTATAGGTACCAACAACAAAGGCCACCACCGGACCGTGGCTGAGTTTCATGGGCCGCGGCTGAAAGTTTCATACAGCATTATACCCTGTACAGAAAACTCGATTGTTCTTCGGCGCATTTTTTACTTTTTTTGTATATATTTTTTGTAAAAGAAAGCTTTCTAATCAACATTCTTTTCTGAAACAGTTGCCCATGTTTGAAATGTATTATTAACTAAATTAAATACTCTCGGGGTTTATGCCAGAAAGGAGGATTGTTCTTCTAATCGAGTTTTATGCTGGTGGGATGTAGTAGAATGTTTTCTTTGGCAGTGAAAGCTTTGCGATCGACATTCTTTTCTGAAACGAGTGCCCATATTTGAACTGTATAATAATAATAATAATAATAATAATAATAATAATAATAATAATAATAATAATAATAAAACTTAATGCCAAATGAGAACTAAATCTAATACTACCCTCCATTTAATCTTAAGGCAATAATATAATAATAATAATATTAATAATTTTTGGACATACTTTGTTCTTCAAACATTCACTTATAAACCAGATCTTATTTTTCATTGTGCAACATGAAAAATAATAATAATAATAATAATAATAATAATAATAATAATAATAATAATAATAATAATAACCACCTTCCACTTAATCCCAAAGCCTGAATAATAATAATAATAATAATAATAATAATAATAATAATAATAATAATAATAATAACAACAACAACAAAAATAATAATAATAATATAATAAATAAATTTAATACCACCCTCCACTTAATCCCAAAGCCTGAATAATAATAATAATAATAATAATTATAATAATAATAATATCACCCTCCACTTAATCCCAAGGCCTGAATAATAATAATAATAATAATAATAATAATAATAATAATAATAATAATAATAATAATAATAATAATAATAATACTAAAGTTGAAACCAGCCTCGACTTAATCCCTGAACCTGGCTCCATCTTGTTTACATTTCTCGGAACAGCCAGCCGCCCGCGTCAGCTGTTGCTGTTCTTGTCGTCGTCGTTGCTGTTGCTGCTGCCGCTGCAGCTGCTGCTGCTGTTGTTGTTCGTGCAGCATCGTGCACACCGATGCATTGCGTGCGTGTAGCAGCGACCGCAGAGTCGTGTAATATGTGCAAGGGCGAACATCTTCGACATAACCATGGCAGCGCCGCCAGTCACACCTCCGTGCACGCACCAGCAGGAGGTTGTGGGGGCGGGGGTCGTGCACCAGCAGGAGAGAGAGAGAGAGAGAGAGAGAGAGAGGGGGGGGGGAAGGGGAGGGGAGAGGGGACGTTTATGCAAACGACACGACTCGCGTCGGTAATTGGGCAAATTGACGTTTCGAGTGGGAAAGGAACATTTTGGTTTTGCATATATACGCGTATGGGGGTAACTCTTCGATTCTCTCTCTCTCTCTCTCTCTCTCTCTCTCTCTCTTGAATATTCTGAATTTTCTCTCTATTTCTCGCTATGACTCTCTCTCTCTCTCTCTCTCTCTCTCTCTCTGAATATTCTCTCTTAGTTTTCGCTATGATAATCTGTACTCCACTCTCTCTCTCTCTCTCTCTCTCGAATATTCTGAATATTCTCTCATATTTCTCGTTAATACTCTGAATATTCTGAGAATACTCTGTACTCATTTTGGTTTTTCTGCTCTCTCTCTCTCTCTCTCTCTCTCTCTCTCTCTCTCTCTCTCTCTCTTCTCTTTGAATATATACGCGTATGGGGATAACTCTGTAACTCTCTCTCTCTCTCTCTCTCTCTCTCTCTCTCTCTCTCTTGAATATTCTGAATATATCTCTCTTATTCTCTCTCTAATATTCTGAATATTCTCTCTTTCTCTTGAATATTCTCTAATATTCTCTCTCTCTCTCTTTTGAATATTCTGAATATTCTCTCATATTTCTCGCTATGATACTCTGTACTCCGCTCTCTCTCTCTCTCTCTCTCTCTCTCTCTCTCTCTCTCTCTCTCTCTCTCTCTCTATTCTATTCTCTCATCTTCTCTCTCTAATATTCTGAATTCTCTTCTTCTTTCTCGTTATGATATTCTGAATATTCTCTCATATCTCTCTCTCTCTGTACTCTCTCTCTCTCTCTCTCTCTCTCTCTCTCTCTCTCTCTGGATTACATTCGGTATGTAGATTTCAAGCGTTGTGAAGTGTTTCAGTATGTACAGATTACAGCAATTACAGTATTATCACATCACATTGGCATCATTATCGTCGTTCTCGTCATTACCGTAATTATTGCTTCCTCGTGGTGGTGCATACGTAATCACCACATGAATCAGAGATTCGTAAGAGATTCCCAAGTGGAATTGCACTCGCGCCTTTTCCTCATCAAAAGGAAGCCACCTGTTTGTTTACACTGTAATCTCCCGAATGCGAGAAAGGCTTTAGTCTGTTTACAATGAACCCTTAGGGGGAACCATTGGTTTGTTTACTGATGAAGCTTCGGGAACACAAGGGAGACGTCGTTCGTTTGCTCTTTGCGAAAGGAAAAGTTGTTCCTCGTGGATGTGCTTGGCTGAGCATGGCGATTTCGATTTCATAACCAGCGTTTCGAGCTCTCTCTCTCTCTCTCTCTCTCTCTCTCTCTCTGTCTTGCAGACACACATACACACACACACACACAAGTATCTGTCCATATCTCCTTCAGTGATCCTTTGCTCTCTCTCTCTCTCTCTCTCTCTCTCTCTCCTCTCTCTCTCTCTCTCTCAAGTATCTCTCTTTCAGTGATCCTTTGCTCTCTCTCTCTCTCTCTCTCTCTCTCTCTCTCTCTCTCTCTCAATGATTCTTTGCTCTCTCTCTCTCTCTCTCTCAATGATTCTTTGCTCTCTCTCTCTCTCTCTCTCTCTCTCTCTCTCTGATCCGCTCTGCTGCGCTCTCTCTCTCTCTCTTGCAGACATGCACCTATTTCTCTCTTAATTATCCTTCTTCTCTCTCTCTCTCTCTCTCTCTCTCTCTCTCTCTCTCTCTCTCTCTCTCTATCTCTCTCGGCTAAGTCATGAGTGGGTCGTAAGTGAAACTTTACACAGTCTTACTTAAGAGTACTGTTGTATCTTTTTTTTATGTTTATTTTTCAATTTAAAGATGTGGTTGTTATTAGTTGTGGAGAAAAGATCTGGGAATACAGATGGAGATTTTGAACACTTTATTTAAATGCGAAAATCAAAGGATCGTTGAGAGAGAGAGAGAGAGAGAGTTGGAGAGAGAGAGCGCAGCAGCAGCGGATCATTAAGAGAGAGAGAGAGTGCAGAAACATTGGATCATTAAGAGAGAGAGAGAGAGAGAGAGAGAGAGAGAGAGAGAGAGAGAGTGTGCAAAGAAACATTGAGAAATATATAGATACTTGTGTGCAAGAGAGAGAGAGAGAGAGAGAGAGAGATTGCAAAGGAACACTTAGAAATGTATATGTAGATACTTGTGTGCAAGAGAGAGAGAGAGAGAGAGAGAGAGAGAAGAAAAACACTGAGAAATATATAGATACTTGTGTGCAAGAGAGAGAGAGAAGAGAGAGAGATTGCAAAGAAACATTGAGAAATATATAGATACTTGTGTGCAAGAGAGAGAGAGAGAGAGAGAGAGAGAGAGAGAGAGAATGGTTTGACACTCTCCAGCAGAGGAACCTCGACCTAGGAGCCTGGACTCTGTTAAGAGTTTCTGAGCAGAGGCTGATTGATTCCTCCACCTGTTATTTTAATGGACAACCGTATTACATTAACGATGGCTCTAGTGTACCTCCTTGCGGGAGAACTTGTCTGTTCGTTTTTTTGAACTACAGCGATCGCTGGCGATTAGGGAAAAAACAACAGCACATTGTAGTTTTTTATGATCAGAGGAGTTATATTATTCGCGGGCACACATACACACACACACACACACACACACGCACGCACGCAAACTTAGGTTGTACTTTCAGTAAAACGTATTTTCCTGTTTGTGCGTTGAATGAAAGTCATTGTTGTTCTGGCTTACGCTGCTGTTCTCGACTTGGGCTATCAATTTCATTTGATGTAAGATCATTTTCCTTGCACATTCTCTCTCTCTCTCTCTCTCTCTCTCTCTCTCTCTCTCTCTCTCTCATTATCAAAACTCCTTGATATGCATTGTAGGGTGAAGTTGAATTGTTCTTTTCTCTCTCTCTCTCTCTCTCTCTCTCTCTCTCTCTCTCATCAAAACTCTCTTGATATGCATTGTAAAATTGAAGTTGAATTGTTCTTTCTCTCTCTCTCTCTCTCTCTCTCTCTCTCTTAGCAGGACTCCATGACGTGCATTGTAGGTTTTATTTAAATGGTTCTTTTCTTATTTATGCTCTCTCTCTCTCTCTCTCTCTCTCTCTCTCTCTCTCTCTCTCTCTCTCTCTCTCTCTCTCTCTCTCTGATGTAACCCTTTTATTGTCCAAACTCGATGATGTCCATTGCAGGTTGTATTAAAATGGCTGTTTTCTTATTTAACAATGCAATATTTTTTTAATATCGATGCACTTATGCTTTAATAAATTATTTTTCTACTTAAATTTTGTCTGTGCTTAGAGCCTTGTTCATTGAGTCTTTTTGTATCAATCGGGTGATGAATAGACATCTCAACCTATATGACCTTTGACCTAAAAAAAAAAGTGAAAAAGACTTGTAAACATCAAGTTTTTTCCAGCCTTGGTTGCAAAGAAGCTTCAAGCTATTTATTTCAAAGTTTCACTTTTACTTCTACCGTTCTCTTTACGGGAGACTAATCACTCTTCCCAGTATTCATATTTGTAAACAATATCTTGGTTTTTCAGCACTGCGCAGAATGGCTTTTATTAAACCCTGAGCACGGGCTTCAGCCCTGTATAATAATGTTAGATCACATGAAGGCCTGCGGTTTGTCCTTATAGCCAAAGAATACGCCGATCTTGAGTGGATTGATTGGAATAAATTGTATCTTAAGGCAGCCAAATTCCTGTTCAATTATTTGTTTAAGTTTGGCTGAAAACTTGTTGTCAGAAATAAACGGGATTGTTGCTTATATATTTTTCTTTAAGACATTATAAGAGGTTGTCGGATTAGAGAAGTGTTGTGACAGCAGTCTGTTAATGACTTTAAGTAGATATCTTCTCTAAAATACGATATATGACATTGGAGATTGTTATCCCAAAAATAAATAGAAAAAAAATGTACAGAAGCTTCTCAATTTTTATTTCACTATAGCACCAGAATACTGTTTAACTTATGAAGGATGGTCTGTGGATCTTTTGAAACCCTTAAAGTTTATCATCTTTTCAGGCCCCTAAGATTTTCTTTTTAGACCTCAAAGGTTTTGCTGCAGTTCCATAAAAGTTACCTTGTCAGACTCGAAAACTTTTCATGTTTTTTAAACTTATCTTTTTTAGACTTTTAATATTTTTTTTAAAGGCATCACTGCGATGCTTTCAGACCTGAAGGATAATATCAGTTCTGAAAAGTTCTCACGATTTGGAAGATGTCTTGACCTTCCTCCTGCCCCTTTGTGACAATTACAATATTACAGTATTAAATTAGAAAGAACCATTGAAATATAACCTCAAATGCAAGTAGAGAGAGAGAGAGAGAGAGAGAGAGAGAGAGAGAGAGAGAGAGAGACAGACAGAGACCATTTAAATGAACAAATGCACAAAGAGAGAGAGACAGAACCATTTAAATATAACCTCAAATGCACAAGAGAGAGAGAGAGAGAGCCATTTAAATATAACCTCCAGTGAGACGTTTAAATATAACCTCAGAGAGAGAGAGAGAGAGAGAGAGAGAGAGAGAGAGAGAGAGAGAGAGAGAGAACCATTTAAATATAACCTCAAATGCACGAAGAGAGAGAGAGAGAGAGAGAGAGAGAGAGAGAGAAATATACCTCCAGTGAGAGAGAGAGAGAGAGAGAGAGAACCATTTAAACATAACCTCCAGTGCACGTAGAGAGAGAGAGAGAGAGAGAGAGAACCATTTAAATATAACCTCCAGTGCACGTAGAGAGAGAGAGAGAGAAACCATTTAAATGTAACCTCAAATGCAAGTAGAGAGAGAGAGAGAGAGAAAACCATTTAAATATAACCTCCATTGCACGTAGAGAGAGAGAGAGAGAGAGAGAGAGAGAGAGAGAGAGAGAGAGAGAGAGAGAGAGCGTAAGCAAGAAAAGAACCTTCCCTCCACGGAGGCCCAGAAATGTGATTAGAGCTGCATTTTTTTTCCCCACGTGGAGTCCTTTCTGATGACGTCATGGCTTAATTATGCCCCCGAGGGAATAATGCGATCAAGAGGTTAATTCGCGCCAGCTACATAAATGCCAACATAACTGGTTTCTGGGTGAACATATTTGTTAAAATATTCTCTTTTTTCGTTTTTTTTTTTTTTAAATGGGAGGGTTTAGAGTTTTAAGTCGTGGTTTTTCTATGTGAGGGTTTAATCATTTCCATTAGAAAGGGTCAGTTTCTATTGTTGAAGATATATATATATATATATATATATATATATATATATATATATATATATATATATATATATTATATATATATATATATATATATATATATATATATATATATATATATATATATATATATATATATATATATATATATATATATATATATATATATATATATAGAGAGAGAGAGAGAGAGAGAGAGAGAGAGAGAGAGAGAGAGAGAGAGAGAAAGAGATATATATATATATATATATATATATATATATATATATATATATATATATATATATATATATATATATATATATAGAGAGAGAGAGAGAGAGAGAGAGAGAGAGAGAGAGAGAGAGAGAGAGAGAGAGAGAGAGAGGTTAATTCCTACGAAGAAATAGATTTGAAAGCAAGCTTCTACCAGTTATTTCACTCCGCTAAGTCGTCGTGTTTCTCAGAACAACGACTGTCCGTCGCAGTATGGCCGATGGTGACTCAAAAGATTCCGCCCGAGGGGAAAAAAATAAAAATAAAAAAAAAGTCTCGCCGATTTTCCCGACCATCTGTTTGCGATCACTCTCTCTCTCTCTCTCTCTCTCTCTCTCTCTCTCTCTCTCTCTCTCTCACTACTCAACGTAGGATCAGGGCCGCGAGAGGCCTGTCCATAGTTTACCGCGGGTTCCTTTGAGGCTCCAATGTCGGTTTAGAATTCCTTATCCTCCTCCTCCGGTTCGGGTTTCAAAGAAAACCTGTGCCTCTGTGATGCCTTTTTTTGCCTTTCATTGTTTTAAAAGAAAAATCACATTTAAGTCGTCGAATTCTGCTTTGCATGTTTCGACATATAAATATTTGCTTGGCCTCCCTCGCCCCCCTCGCTTCCCTCGGAGCTTCGCCCCTTGTACAGCATTTTATTAGCAATTATGCAGGACTCGATAAATCAAACGAGCAGAGATTATAATAGAATTATCATATCTGGTGATACTTAGCAACTGCTCCCCGCAGGGCAGCCAGCCACCTGTCGTTTCAACCCTGACCCATGGGGGCCCCGGTGAGTTGCCAGCTGCGAATTTCGATCTCATTAATAAAGGGCTGTTTTATGTATATTAGGGGCAGGTTCAAACCTCCCATACCCTCTTTAATTGCAGCGAGGTGGCCCTGTCGAGCCCCAGATAAAGTGGGGAAGTATAGTTAAACAGGCGTCATAAAAACTTTAGGGTGGATTTCGATTTTAAGAATGGCCCACCCGGCGGCAAGAGCACTTGATCCCGTCCAAGGGAATCCAATCATAAGACAGAGCTGTTTAGCCTCTTAAGATATCCGTCCACACCTGTTGTTCTGGGCGGTGTTATATCCTGTTATTGATCGCCCTGGACGGTGCCAGGGCGTAATTCACCGGTCGGAGGTGCGGACGTTAACGGCGGCCCAAGAAAATCGGGAATAAGTCTCTCGTAGAAGAGACGAAATGAAACAGTCTTCGGTTTTACTTCCTGATTTCTTCTTCTTCTTCTTCTTCTTCTTCTTCCTTTCCTCCGCGTCGAAGAAATTCCGCTAAGTTGTAATTTGCCCTGAACGGGCTGCCCTTGAATTATCAAATTATCATTACATCATTGCCGTGTAGAGTTGCTTTTGAACTGGTTCAGTGCGTGAATTGATCGGTTGCGTTCGCCAGTCAGTTGCGTCATCGCTTTGTACAATATATACATAAAATCTTCAGACGTTTTGCTCGACCTGTTTATGAATACGACCTTGGCCTTTAAGGGTCTGTTTTGGAGCAAATTCGTGAAGAGATTCGTATTTCTTTTCTTTTTTTTTTTTTGGCCTCGTGTTCACGCCTTGACCGGTATATGTTAATGTCATGTTTTTCTTTTTATTTTGTGAAAGATCAAAGCAGCAAGCAACTAAGTGCTTTATGTCGTTGTTGGCGAGTCTGTGAAATATTTGAATAAGAATCTGCTCCAGAAAATATTAAAGAGTTTGAATATCCTTGACTATTTTCTCTCTCTCTCTCTCTCTCTCTCTCTCTCTCTCTCTCTCTC
>NC_089788.1:3745501-3793001 GCF_040412425.1 Macrobrachium rosenbergii | reverse complement strand
TTACCTTAGGATCTATTTTGGGCCTTAGTATTTTTTAATGCTTATTCCTCGTAGATGATAAATGAACTTTGCCTATCTTAAGCTGAGACCTCCTGCTACCTATCCTGGGATGCTGGTGCATAAGAACGATATATCATTGTAATCTAAAGAATAAGAGAGGAATTAGATTAAAACCAAATGACTGCATGGTTACGGCAACCCGATTTGTACAACAGCGACTGTAGTCTAACTGATAAAACAATACAACATTCTGAAGGCATCAGATAACCAATTTATGACACAACTTGATGAACGGATATAATGACCAAAAGCAAACGAGAGAGAGAGAGAGAGAGAGAGAGAGAGAGAGAGAGAGAGAGAGAGAGAGACACACAAGTATTTTATTTTCTAATCGGTGAGATTCCGTAGACATACCCTCCCTAATACCTGCATATACAACGTAACTGCAAAAGGAAGTTGCTTACATTGGCAGCTCCGTCGTTTGAGGAGGAATCCTGCGCATGTGATGAGGTTGATTCGCCGATCCCTTCATCGGAATGTTACGTTGGGCGATCGTCCTGGCGTAGGAAATTGATTCGGTGGAATTGTGGTATCAGAAGTCAGTTCATTAATAATGTGATAAAGGAAAAAATTAATTTTTTATGTTTTTTTAATGGTGTATTCGTTGTGGGTTGTACTGTACATGTTGTTAATCCCTAAAATTCTGATGATAAATAAAATAGTGAATAGAATAGAAACAGGTAGAATACAGGTAAATAAATAAATGCTGATTCGTATTATTATTATTATTATTATTATTATTATTATTATTATTATTATTATTATTATTATTATTTGGATTTGCTTCTCCATTTTAAGACTCATGCTACTATGAGTATTTTTTAATTATTATTATTATGATTATTATTGTTGTTGTTGTTGTTTTGTTATTATTATTATTATTATTATTATTATTATTATTATTATTATTATTATTATTATTATTATTAATGGCGTTCATATGGGACAAGCAAAAAAAGGCAATTACCTCGTTAAGCAGGCTTTCATATATAAAAATATATAAAAATCCCCTTATTCAAAACAAGTCAAAAACAGAACCAAGACCACAAAAAGTAAAGCAAACCGCAAATAGAAAGCAAGTAAAGCTAGCGAACAAGTAAAGTAAAGATAAATCAGCAGTGGAACACGTAGAGGAATCTTGGTATAATGCCCCATTGCCCAGAAAAGAAAGGATGCATCTGATTAGCAGCCAGATGTTGATCGAGCTGATTCGGCCAGGAATTTCTGCCCTTTATATGGTCGACGGAATTCACGGAAGAGGTCCAGCGAGTCCTCGGAGTAGATAGATAGAGAGAGCATTTTTGCGACGCTGGATAGCTTAATTACCACTGCTAGACTATTGGAATCTCGTTATCGAGATAATGACCTCATTACTGCGCCTGTCGAGCTCATTCGAGGATGTGGGGATGCCAAATCATTGTAGTAGTGGTGATGGAGTCGTGATATTGATAGTGTCATTGATCATTGTTACTTTTGACAATGATAGAAATGATTATGTATGTCTAGGGTAATTATATTAATTTTTTTTATTTATCACCTTTTGCTATAACTTGTGTCTTTGTGTTCAGGCTGATTCCCCTTTGGAACCTTCTTGGATTTATGGTCGTTGTTTCAGATTTAGCTGGCCTTGTACCAGCACGGGCTCTTGCTCCTAGAGCAGCCCGTAACACTGTATGGTCTGCTGAATCTGCCCATAAGGATTTTCAGCCGCAGAATCAAATACAGAAAAAAACAAGAAATCGAGTATTTTTTTATTATTTAGCTATAGATAATGAGAAGTTTTTCCTCAACATTTGTAGAGGAAAAACTTCTCATTATTTATTTGTAGGCATTTATAAGATTGTATATGAAATCATTTGCGTGCTTAACTCTGGTGAAATCAGATGCTTTCAGTCATTTTTTGTGTAGGCATCCTTTTCTTAACCAGTACAGTCAGACATTACTAAGCTCAGTAAACAGGTTCTGTCTTTCACAGAACCCAGACTGATGGCAGCAATTATATTTCAAGCACCGTGTCAGTCATGGTAATGGTTTAAATTTATTTTATCATGTCTTATGCCTATAATGCTGACGTAGGCAGTATGTCTGATTGGGGAAGGGGGAAACATTGATCGTTTCAATACTTTCACGGCAGTTTATCTTCTTATACCTTTCTCGAGAGTTCATGATTTCCTGGTGTTGATTGCCAAGTAGTAAATTGGACACCCATGATCATTCAGCATTTTTCGGATTTTTAGTAATTGAGAACACGAAATGTTTGGCCGTATGTCTTAGATCATGATATAAATAGTTTTTTTTTATTAAAGGTGATGGCATACTGGTCGTTATGCATCAATTTTGGCCATCAACAATGACAACCTTCTAATCGAAGTTTATAAAATAAGCCGTTTTATTGCATGGAAGAAAAATTATATATATTTTTTTGTGCCGAAGTTGTATATTTTTGCTAGGCTTTAAGTAAAAGTGACACACACACAGGCATCCTCTCTCTCTCTCTCTCTCTCTCTCTCTCTCTATCTCTCTCTCTCTCTATATATATATATATATATTATCTATATATATTATATATATATATATTTATATGTATATATATATATATATATATATATATATATATATATATATATATATATATATATATATATATATATATATATATATATATATATATGTATGTATGTATATATATATATATATATATATATATATATATATATATATATATATATATATATATATATATATCGAAAGACCATGGCAGCTGTAAGCGAATATTCTCTTGAAGTTAAACCACACCGCAAGCAAGATAGGGCTCGCTTCATTTGTCTTGTTGATTGTTTTATAGATATGATGATGAGGAAAGACTCCTCTTAAGAATGCACTCCACGCCGTTCATAATCTGAGGAGAGGAAAAAAAATTGGTTCCTCCTATCTGCCGATTGCGGACAGAATAGTTAAAAGCCGTTTTATGAATGGCCCCTCAACCTGAGAGTTATGTTCCCCGGTGGGAGATTTGAAAACGATATTACGGTGAGGACAGTTTCTGGTAGGAGACGATGCATGTTGACGAGGCGAGCGGCGTCCGGCCATTGGCTGATCGCAATCTGCAATGTCTATTTAGCAAGGAGTGGCAAGCGTTTCTCTCTCTCTCTCTCTCTCTCTCTCTCTCTCTCTCTCTCTCTCTCTCTCTCTCTCTTATATTTTGAACTTTCTAGAGAAAAAAAAAAGGTAAAAACATTATGCCCAGCACAAATATTGATGTTTTCTCTCCATTTTCAAAGTAAAAATATTATGTCCATCTCAAATTGATATTCAAGTTCGGTTACTGAATTGAACATTGAAGAATTGTTCAGTAACATTTATTGTTAATGAACAATTCTTCAGTGCAGTTATTAAGAGTAGACCCTCTTTATCTGTTTTAGATTTAAATGTAATCTATGATTTAAATTTATATTAAAACTCATTTTCTCTCGTGCAACTTATATCTTTCAACATTCTGGAATAAAAGGATGAAGCAGATGAAATTACGAGTTCATATTGATATCAGAATTCAATTAGTGGACTTAATTCTTCCATGTTGTTGAATTTTCGGTCATTTGTCTCGTTTTACCGTCTATTTGTATCTCCGTTCCAACAGAATTGTTGGAAAAGCAGTTAATGAGAGCGGATACTGTTTTCATAATGTCAATTGAAATTCGATGTCTAGAAATGTATTTCAGCATAATTCATCACTGTTTATTTATTTGTTTTCTGGTGATTTATGAAGGCATTTAATGCTTGTTTCTTTCGAATAATAATAATAATAATAATAATAATAATAATAATAATAATAATAATAATAATAATAATAATAATAATAATAACAATTTTTTCTTGGAGAATCTCATGGTCCTTTTTGGTTGCACCAGTAGTGTGTTCGTTTGGAAAATAATAATAATAATAATAATAATAATAATAATAATAATAATAATAATAATAATAATAATAATAATAATATTTTCGTGAAAAATTCGTGTGCCGTTTATATTGAAAGTCTCGAATCCTTCAACTAAAACGTGGAAGGAAAGAACGCTGGAGTCACATGGTCCTCGAAAGAAATGCTCCGATCAAAGCGATAACGAATTTTCGAAGGAAAATCGGATAATTATGCTCCGTGACCAGAGCCCATTCCTCCTAGCTCCGAGAATTTTGCCATGAGCAGAGCACATTCCTCCTAGCTCCAAGAATCTTGCCATGAGCAGAGCCCATTCCTCCTAGCTCCAAGAATCTTGCTGTGAGCTTCCTCTTAGCTCCAAGAATCTTGAACTTGCTCTTAACTCCAAGAACATCTTAGCTCAAGAATCTTGTCATGAGCATTCCTTAACTTGAACCTCCAAGAATCTTGCCATGAGTAGATCCCATTCCTCCTACCTCCAAGAATCTTGCCAAGAATTTCTCTTAGCCAAGAACTTTGCCAGAGCAGAGCCCATTTCTCTTAACTCTCTTAGCTCCAAGAATCTTGCCATAAGCGGAGCCCATTTCTCTTAACTCCAAGAACCTCCTAGCTCCAAGAATCTTGCCATGAGCAGAGCCCATTCCTCCTACCTCCAAGAATCTTGCCATGAGTAGAGCCCATTTTTCTTAGCTCCAAGAACCTTGCCATGAGCAGAGCCCATTTCTCTTAACTCCAAGAACATCTTAGCTCCAAGAATCTTGCCATGAGCGGAGCCCATTTCTCTTCGCTCCAAGAACCTTTCCGTGAGCAGAGCCCATTCCTCCCAGCTCCAAGAAGCTTGCCATGAGCAGAGCCGATTCCTCTTAGCTCCAAGGATCTTGCCATGAGCAGAGCCAATTCCTCTTAGCTCCAAGGACTTTGCCATGAGCAGAGACCATTTCTCTTAGCTCCAGGAATCTTGCCATGAGTAGAGCCCATTACATTTAGCTCCAAGAATCTTTTCATGAACAGAGCTTACTCCTCCTAGCTCCAAGAATCTTGCCATGAGCAGAACCCATTCCTCCTCCCTCGAGTCTCTGGACGGCGCGATGATAGAAGAAACGCCTCGCCTGACCCTAAGTACTGAATATTGAAGGCTGTTAGCATAATGTTATGGCCGATTATGTGTTTATCGGCGAACACACCGCGAGCGGGACATACCCAAGGCAGGGTAGTGGTTAGATCCGAAGGCGATCGTTAGATAAGGGGTAGATGACTATAATTAATTATGGTTGTATTTTGCTGGGTCATCACCTGTCCCCCTAACTTAATTAACATACCTGATTAATTAAGAGATAAGGGTTCTGGATACGTGGGCCGGTGGGGACAAGGTTTGAAGACGTCAGAAAAATGCTCTCTCTCTCTCTCTCTCTCTCTCTCTCTCTCTCTCTCTCTCTCTCTCTCTCTCAATAATGAGGCTGGAAAAGATCTATTCCAATCCCAGTCCTCAAGCTGATTCCTCTGTGTGTGATATATATATATATATATATATATATATATATATATATATATACTATATATATATATATATATATATATATATATATATATATATATATATATATATATATATATATAGATATATATATAAGAGAGAGAGAGAGATGCAGAAAGTCATCCAAAATCAGGATAAGCCCGGCAGACATTCAACCTTTAATTTAAAATGAAAAAGGATTTAGACCAAATCTGAACGTCTCCTCTCTCTCTCTCTCTCTCTCTCTCTCTCTCTCTCTCTCTCTCTCTCTCTCTCTCTCTCTCTCTCAGCGAGGCGATAAGCCTGAAAGATCCAGCGCATAAGAGGAACCTCGATCAAAATCCAACCCTCGCAAAAACCTGGAAAGAAAAAATTAAAAATATCTTGCTAAAACTTAAAAAAAACTCTGACCAATCCTGGAACTTAACTCTCTCTCTCTCTCTCTCTCTCTCTCTCTCTCTCTCTCTCTCTCTCTCTCTCTCACGGAACTCTGAGCAGTGAGTGTTGAAGTGAACTTTCGAAGTGCCCAGTGCTGAAAGTGAAGTGTAGGTTGTGAGCCTCTCCCCAAAAGAACACTTCCAGCGTCCCATCTGTACACTCAAGCAGAACACGGTGTCCAGCGTAAGTGCAGTCATGTACGGTTGGCTGGTTTACCTCCTCTCTCTCTCTCTCTCTCTCTCTCTCTCTCTCTCTCTCTCTCTCTCTCTCTCTCTCTGTTCATTGTTGTGTGCCTGTTCAGTCTGCTTGAATGTAAAAAATACACACAACTATATACACTTATATACATACATATGCATATATATGTATGTATATAGATGTGTGTGTGAAGTTTGTGTGTATATGTAAATACACACACACCTTCCCGCTTGGGAGAAGGCTGCTGGAGTAGCATTATAGTAGTATGGCTTGTCACGTTTGTATGTTTCCTACAATAATTTAGTTTTCAGGGTTGATACTAAAGATTTTGGACAAACTCCAAGGTCCATTTTTCTGGATAATTTGGGAAAAGTAACAGAAGAGAATATAATACTTGGTATGTATATATATATATATATATATATATATATATATATATATATATATAATTACATATATACATACATATACATATGTACGTATATATGACATACAGTATATAAATGGCAAATGTGTACGAGAGAGAGAGAGAGAGAGAGAGAGAGAGAGAGAGAGAGAGAGAGAGAGAGAGAGAGAATAAAGGCAGGAATGGAAGGATGAGACAGGCGAGAAGACTAAACATTAGTTAATTGTAGCAGGCAAGGGAGATGCTATCTCGAAGGCCATGCGTCGATGCGCCCGGCTGGTCCTCGAGGAGGAGTTCCTCCTCCTTTTAGTTCCTTCTCTTTCCTCCCTCACCTCCTCTCTCTCTCGTGGCTTCTCACCACTCCCTCCTGTATCCTTCCCCTCCCCTCCCCCCCTAAACCTTCCTCCTCCTCACTCGTTTCGAGGATTCTTATAGAAGAATGAGGGGACAAGGATCTTGCAAGGTACAGAAGGATCTGTGGATAATTATGATTATGAATTTCAATGTTTATGCGTAAAGTGATGTTTGTCTGTGTATATAAGTGTACTGAGAGTGTTACGATGCCTTCTTCTGTGCACAGTAACATCCCATAGTTTAGAATTGTATTATGGGGTTATATCACAATTCACTATATTCCTGTAAGTTCCTCGTTGGACGGGTCGGTACCGTTCTCGGCTAGCACCCTGCCTAGCCCGCGTTCTATTCTCCGGCCGGCCAACGAAGAATTAGAGGAATTTATTTCTGGTGACAGAAATTCATTTCTCAGTATAATGTGGTTCGGATTCCACAATTAGCTGTAGGTCCATTGCTAGGTAACCAGTTGGTTCTTAGCCACGTAAAATAAGTCTAATCCTTCGGGCCAGCCCTAGCAGAGCTGTTAATCAGCTCAGTGGTCTGGTTAAACTAAGACATACTTAACTTTTTTCTTTAACTATATTCCTGTAAATTGAAAGTGCAGTGTTAAAGAAAGAAAAGTTTTGTATAAATTTATAGGAGTAGTTAAATTCGAAAGAGTTAAAACAGAATTCAGTGAAAATCGTCAACACTCAAGAAAAGAAATATAGTTTTTCAAGTCGATTGTCAAGATTGTCTTCCTTGCACCGGTGTTTGGGTCCGGTTTTGGTCAAACGCGGTTTCTTTTATATCTGCCAAAGAATCGTACTGTGGTTATTCTCGGGTAGTTAAAAATCACCCATATAACTTATCCCTTGAAAGTGTGGCAGATAAGAAACAAGTAAAAATGCGCCGAAGTTTCTTCGGCGCAGTCGAGTGTCCGGTACAGCGTATAATCAAGGCCACCGAAAATAGATCTATCTTTCGGTGGTCTCGGTATAATGCTCTATGAGCCGCGGCCCATGAAACTTTAACCACGGCCCGTTGGTGGCCTGTCCTATATCGTTGCCAGATGCACGATTATGGTTAACTTGAACCTTAAGTAAAATGAAAACTACTGAGGCTAGAGGGCTGCAATTTGGTATGTTTAATGATTGGGTTGTGGATGATCAGCGTACCAATTTGCAACCCTCTAGCCTCAGTAGTTTTTAAGATCTGAGGGCGGACAGACAGACAAAGCCGGCACAATAGTTTTCTTTTCAGAAAACTAAAAGTTATTCCCTTGAAACGCATTCTGTCTGTCATCATCCGGGTGATAATTGCTGCACGTTACATACAGACTTTTCCCAACTCTTTTCCCCGATTCCCCCTTGCCTTCAGAAGTGGGACAAATTGGTAGTTGACACGTAATCGTTGTCTTCAAGTTCATGATAGTGGGCTTAAGTTTTTTTTTTTTAATGTAAGTACAAGTTGTTTGTTTAAACCACGTTCACGGGTTGGGCAGATGTTTTCTCGGGATCTCACGACCTGTTCAAAACGCTCGATGTCAGTGGGACCTGGCTTAATAAGATGCTCGATGTCAGTGGGACCTGTCTTAATAAGATGCATTTCCTTGATACGTTTTTTATGCTCTTTCGTTTGTGCGGTGCTAGAATTATTAAAAGGTTCATCTTTATGAAAGAGTTTTTTTGGGGGTTCATTATAAGTATTAATTCAAATAAGTGGATCTATAATTTGCACTCACTAATCAGCAGGTAAATGTGGTACCTGTGTGAAACGCTTGGCGAGATCGGAATTCTTTTCCTGTTAATTTGGGCTTCGGGGAGGGAGGGGGATGAGAGGTTTGGCTCGAGTACCTGCAATATAATCTAACATTTTTGGGTGAGAATTGTCATTGCTATAATCATGCACAGTTTTATATTACATTGGTATCACGTACTGTTTTGTCAAATCATTTAAATATTTGTTTTCACTATATTCCATGTATATTGGTTTTCTGTAAAGATAAACCACAGCATTCGGCTCACTTTATACTACGACGTTGAAATCACCGCTTATCCCGCACTTTATTATTGCCATTATTCATTAAAAACAAGTACCACCTTAGCCGAAAACATATTGGTTTTCTGAATTATACGTTGGAAAATTAATGCATCTCTCATGTTATGATTAAATATGGCGTGCAGAGCTGCCAGAGAAGCCCCTCACCAATATTGATAAGTCAGTAATATCTGTTATTTTGGCGCTGTTACATAGATTACTTGTCGTTCATATTGTGGAGAATCCCGCCCGGGTTGCCCATAGCATGGCCATAGACTCGTCAGTCTTCCGTTACCGTAGAGATTCGTGGTTCTTTTATCATTATTGTAACCTTTGGCTATTTTTAAAAGTCAGCTGTGATATCTTTTCCAACGAGAATGCAAAGCATCGCCTCTTGTAAAGGATTATGATGTCCGGCGGGAGCTGGAATACGCCTTTATAAAAGGTTTGCATCTAGCAAAATAGAAAGTTTCTTGTGAAATTTAGTATTTTTCTAATACCCGGAGATATCTATCTATCTATCTATCTATCTATCTATCTATTTATCTATCTATCTATCTATCTATCTATCTATCTATCTATCTATCTATCTATCTATCTATCTATATCTATATATATATATATATATATATATATATATATATATATATATATATATATATATATATATATATATATTATATATATATATTATATATATTATGTGTATATTTATGTGTGTGAGTGCGTTTTTCAAAACCCCACCCTTACATAATTTCCAAGGAAGTCGAGTATACCGACAGTATATTTTCAGGTTTATTACACTGCCAAAAGCCCAAACGATCTTTTATCACTCGGGGACCTGATTTTCCATACATTCATGAATGACTTAGGTCCCCCGTAATACCCCATAACTCTGATGTTTGACCTTTTGGACCAGGTAGCCCGATCGTACCAGTTTTGATGTATGTGGAGAGCGCAGACCTTATCAGCAGCCACCGGGTAGCCATTAATTCCAGAATGATAGTCATCCATTGCCCCGTACCCAAATGATGCCACAGTAATGTGCGCAAACTACAAATCAGTGCTGATTTAATATCAAGACGCTTTCGTTTCTCCCATTCCCCTGCCCGTCTCTTCTCCTCCCCACCCCCATTCTCCCCTCACCTCTTCCCCCTCCCCCCTCTTCCCCCACCCGTGCTCTTAAACATTCATCTAAAACCGCCGACTCTTCGGTTCTTCTTAAAGAAAACAAGGGGTTTCTTTGCATATATTTCATGGATGGTTGACTTCCTCTTCGTCTGCCACAGGTACCCAGCCCGGATATATCTTTATGGAGAGAGAGAGAGAGAGAGAGAGAGAGAGAGAGAGAGAGAGAGAGAGTTGTTGTAATGAGCTTAACCTTGGTATATAGCATCCAAAATGTTGTCCATTGTTTTGATGCTTGCTCCCCCGACCCAACCCCTGCTTCTACCTGCTGATATGATGTATAAATGATTTTTTGCTTCGCTCTCGATATGTGTCCAAATACTTAGGTGTAAATTTCAAACACTCGTTTTTATTTTATGGTTTTACGTGTTTTTCGAGCTTCTTGTTTTAGGGCTCTTGATAGGATAGATTGTAACGATTTACATAAAGAGAACTTATTTTTTTTTTTTTTTTTTTGCATTAGTTTCATCGATCAATTGACGTTTCATTATGTCTGGCGCTGAAAAAGTATCGGTCTTTTTCGATTAAAGGGTTATTGACTAAATGCACTTAATTAGGGCCCCGAAATATTCGTGCCTATTCAAACTAGTAACTTAGTGACTACATAGTCGTTTTGAAGTAATTTCATTGAAGACTTCATTAGTCAGTCACCTCTGCTTGAAATTCGAGGTCACTGACTTCCGGGCTATTTTTCTCGTGGTAACTTAGAAGGAAAGATAGAGTTGAGTAGTTTACAGGTTAATAAAATTCTTAGAAATGTATAAACCTAACTTAAGCTTATAAATCATGATAGAGCAAGTGTATGGTTGAAAATGGGCAACTCCTTTTTGTCCTGTAAAACTTAAGTAATGTTGATTTTTTTTTTTTTTTTTGCAAAGAATTATTTTTGGATTTTTTTCTCCTTCTTTCATCCGCAAAGTTCTCTGTAAGTGGGAAATATTTTGTTCTCAAGATGACCAGATAAGTAAGGTAATAGTAGTAGTAGTAGTAGTATTAGCGGGCGGGCCCTGAGATTTAGCAGCATATCTGGGTTACTTTCTTGGCTACATGTATTGCCTTTGCAACCACACCTCTTGGGATCATAACTGTGAGTTTTCAGTATTCTGCACCCTACAGGGGGCTAGTGCCTCAGTGCACCTCACGGGGTGCACTGTAGGCATTACTAAAGGTTCTTTGCAGCGTCCCTTCGGCCCCTAGCTGCAACCCTTTTCATTCTTTTTACTGTACCTCCATTCATATTGTCTTTCTTCCATCTTGCTATCCACCCTCTCCTAACAATTGATTTATAGTGCAACTGCGAAGTTTTCCTTCTGTTACACCTTTCAAACCTTTTTACTGTCAGTTTCCTTTTCAGAGCTGAATGACCTCGTAGGTCCTAGTGCTTGGCCTTTGGCCTAAACTTTATATTCCATTCCATTCAGTATTCTGCGAGACAGGCCCTTGTCGTAAAGGCATCCCCTTTGAATTTCAACTAAAATTTTAAACAGTATTTTTTTTCCTTTTAGTATTTGCTTTTGATAAATGTTCCAATGTAAGTTAACATTTTGGCATGACCTTACCCATAGCAAAATTTTCAAGCCAAACCTCAGTGTTTTACCGTGAGATACTCGGTTGTTGTGTGTGTGACTGGAATCCACGAGTTATTCTTAAAACTTCTCTTTCCTACTGATGCGAAACGATTCGACTTGGCAACTTTTGAAGTTCTTTCACTTCGGGTTTCCCTTTATTCCTGTACTTTTCCCTCTCGATGTTGAATTCGTATGGCTCACACAATACATGGAAATGTTTAATGTAAATGTTTAATGGAATAGTGGTTGCATCATTTTTTCATGCCTCATAAAATGTAGATAATCATTCAGTATATTATTATTATTATTATTATTATTATTATTATTATTATTATTATTATTATTATTATTATTATTATTATTATTATTATTATTATTATTATTATTATTAGTGTAACTATTCATTGTTATCACTTTTTGTCTCGTGTATCTAAATTTTGTTTACTTTCTTGCACCTTCCTTGTCTGCCTCTACACATGGTCTTGGGCAGAGTTAAAAGATATTGTTATTAGTTTGTGTAGTATATTTATATTTATGTTTATGTTCATATTCATATTCATATTCATACCTACCATATCTATCTCTATACGAGTATATGGCCTTGAGCAGAAGTAAAGGGTATTGTTATTAGTTTGTGTCATATATTTATATTTATATTCATTTAACTGTATTTGCTGCACTGTACCTTTTATAATTCCTCACGTTGTTTTCTCTTCTTCTCTCCCCGCAGATGTCCCCTTGGAGGCGCGGGAAGTCCACGGAGGCAACATCCGGGAACTCGTGAGACACCTCTTGGCCACCTCCAATCCTGCTTCGTTGCCTCCGTCGCGGATCGAGAACGCCAGAACCTTACCATCCTTCATCCAGAAGATCAGCAAAGCGAGGAGGCTGTAAGGACGTCCTAGCTCCTACTGTGACGTTCAGGAGGAGAAGCCCGGCATTTGTGCGCTTCCAGGGGCGAGGAGGAGGGAGAAGATCCTATTCTTTGTCCTCTTATGATGTGGAGGAAGGAGAAGATCATGTTCCTTGTCCTCTTATGATGTGGAGGAAGGAGGAGATCCTATTCCTTTTCCTGTTATGATGTGGAGGAAGGAGAAGATCCTATTCCATGTCCTATTATGATGTGGAGGAGGGGAGAAGATCCTATTCCTTGTCCTCTCATGATGTGGAGGAAGGAGAAGATCCTATTCCTTGTCCTTTCATGATGTGGAGGAAGGAGAAAGTCCTGTTTCTTGTCCTGTTATGATGTGGAGGCAGGAGAAGATCCTATTCCTTGTCCTCTTATGATGTGGAGGAGGGAGAAGATCCTGTTTCTTGTCCTGTTATGATGTGGAGGCAGGAAAAGATCCTATTCCATGTCCTGTTATGATGTGGAGGAGGGAGAAGATCCTATTCCATGTCCTCATGTGATGTGTTCAGATAGAGCTCGTTCTTTTTTGTAAATTTTTTGTTGCCATGGAATCCATATTTTTTTCCATTTTTTTTTTCTTATTTCACTGAGCGAGCCAGTTCATTATTTTTTCTTACAATAAAGTCATGGCGAGACTGGAATTCATTGTTTTTTCAGCGCCCAGGAACAAATGCCCCACTTCTTCTTGCTTTGCTGACATCCGGCTGGATTGATAGTTTTTTTTATTCAAGACTTGATCGAGATCACCCTTACTTTTAGATTATTTTAATGTTCATACACTTGTCATTCCAGTCAGGCACATTCCGCGCAGTCACATCTGTTTTGGAAAAGTGACAGTAAAAATGTTTTTTGTGACAGTGTGTTTCAGTAAAGTTTTAGATAAATATACATACAAGCTGGAGACCTCACCAGAATCCCTCCAAGTGATGAACTGTTTTTTAAATAAGTACTGAGAGACTTAGAAATGTTTATTAACTGATAACTGACATCCAGTGTTAAGTGTATTTTAAAGCCAATGCTGGCATGAGTAAAGTTAATGATAAGATTGATAACTTATCCACTAACTATCCACATTTATGACCTTGTTATCTTGTAATTTTGAGTATTGTGACTTGTTGCAGTGAAAGAACGATAGCATCTGTGACTTGAGTTTCGTCCAAGGAAAACGCCTTCGTCAGGATTTAGAAGATCAACTGTATACAAATCGTTTGTCTTCTGAGGGCCGCAGTTCGTCGTTCGTCTGGATGCTGGGAACAACAATCTGATATTTATAGTTGCTGGAAGATTAAAATGTCAGCCAGAGATGCAATGAACCATATCGACGACCTCTCAGACCTCTCATTGATCCTGCTTTATGTAAACATCATTCCCTTGTGTGAACAGCTAATGGCCTTTTTCTTTGCGCTGGAAGAAGTAATGGGAAGAGGTCTTTTGCGGATAGGCGTCTGGAATCCAGTTCCAGACGAATGGAATCCAGATCGGTATTTAAAAAAAAGGTTTACTTAAAAGTCTGGAATCGACTGGGCAAGCATTGCCTTAAAGAGAATCTAGAAACGTCCAGAACACGCCGACAATGCTCCTTCCAGCATTCCAGTCCCTGGAAGAAAACAATAGAACGCAACCTTATCGGGCGTTTCCAGATCACCTTAAACGATAAGCAGTCAGCCCACAAAGAGAGGAGGAGGAGGAGGAGGAGGAGGAGGAGGAGGAGGAGGAGAAGGAGACGAAGAGAGAAAGGAAAATTATTTCATTTTAATGTCTGTTGATGCTGACCTGGAGAGAGAGAGAGAGAGAGAGGCGACGAAGGGAGAATAAAAGGGAAGATGCAGCATCCAGGAGATCGGAAGACGAGATAGATGACGTCTCTTCCAGGGAGAATAGAATAAAAGGAGCTTCCAGCGCCCGGGCGTGAGTGGCAGACAGTAGGCAGACTCGTGTCAGTGTAAAACAGTGAGGAACATTGTGGAAAGTGTGTGTGCCCAGTGCGACAGCGTGAAAGATCGCATCAGTGTCGTCAGCATGCGTGTATATGTGTGTGTGTGTGTCTGTAACGTGCCTTAGGCCCCGAGACCTACCTACTCGCCTTCCTCAGGGCACCCCCTCACGCTCCTCCTCCTTCAGAAGAAAGGACGACATCGAGGAAAACGAAGACGAAGTGATCCTGATTCTACTGCGTTTTGTGTACATACAATACTAAGCTTTTAATGTTTTAAGCATTCTTACCCAATGTGATTGATTAATTTTAGTGTTCGATGAAATAACATACACGCTTATTTGCTAATTAGTTTTTTGTATAGGAAACTCCTCCTCAACGAGAAGACGTTTTTAGTGTGTTATCGAGCTTAGAGATGATAAACATAAACCTGTAGGTGTGTTTGTTAACTGCATACCCTGGAGGGGACCAGAGGCCAAATAACGTGTCTTGAACGTGTTTTTTTTGGGGGGGAAAAGGGGCGATTCTGTGTTGAATTCTTGATGGAATCTGATTCCATCGTAACTGAGGCTTTCCGGTAAAAAAAAAAAATGAATGAAAGGATTAAATAAATGGAGAATAATGCTTAATTTGCTTCCAACTAAGCTCTTTATTTTTTAACCAATATAATTTTAAGTTTTGTAATGATTACCTTGAGTCATTTTATCCATATATTCCCCCTTTTCTCTCCTCCTCCTCCTCTTCCCCTCCCCTCTACTCCCCAACTCCCAACCCCATACTGACGGCATTGTGGAACAGTAGGTGATATCGAAAAGCGCCCTTAGAATGTAAGACGAATCAGCTGATTCATCGTTGCGTCATTTGTTTTTGTTTTGGCTTTTGTTGGTTTTGTTGTTGAAAGGCTCCGTGTTGTCTCCCGTTGTTCACTTGCTTGTCTTTTTGTTTTGTCTTTTTTTTTTTTAAATGGAAAACTTGAAGGATCTTGTGTCAGTGGTTAAGGCTCACACATACGTACATGGATGTATATATATATATATATATATATATATATATATATATATATATATATATATATATATATATATATATATATACAGTACATATATATATATATATATGTAAATATATATATGTATTATATACATAAATGCATAAAATGGAGAAAATTAAAGTGGCTTCGTCAAGGTTGGCTGTAACGTGCATAGTTACATGATTTTTATGTAGCTTGAAGTATGAAGTTAAAAACAAATGTGTGAAAAGTGCTAATCAGTTAAATATTTATACGGTAGAAAATCCATCATTTTTTTTTCATCAGCTATCATAAAAAAACACTTGAAGAACCTCTCGTCTGCTATGGCCTTAATTTCCTCTGCTGGAAATATTGGTCTCTGCAGGTGGAGTTGAACCTTTCTCTTCCAAAGGTACTGTAGAGAAAGAAGACTCCCATTGAAGTGGTCTTGTTAAACCCGCGAGGCTTCCTTTCCCCAAATTTGCTCTTTATATTAAATCATAAATCCCTTAATTTTTCTGGTCAGTGACTACCCTGTGCTACCAGGCTTTGGAATTCAGTGCCCGCTTCTGTTTTCGTTGGTTCTTAAATGATTTCCATTGTCCTCCACACTTCAAGAACTGAATAGAAGTATTATGCATATATGTAATTTTTAAATAGCATATATCTTACAAATCTGACATTTTTACTGCCTTGCCTTTCTTAATATAATAAATAATCTGAATTATTAAGTAAGATTTGTGATGCAGGTATAACACTTAATGGATATTTAACTGCAGTCTATCGTTTTGCTGTGCCAACAGATCCGGTTCTGCGTTCTAGTGAAAGTGTCACACATACATACATGCATACGTACATACATACATAATACATATGTATATATATATATATACTGTATACAGAAACACACACATGTATATACTGTATATATATATATATATATATATATATATATATATATATATATATATATATATATATATATATATATATATATATATATATATATATATATATATATATATATATATATATATAGTGGCTTTGTAAACTGTTAAAGGCAAAATTGGCGTTTGTTGATTTGTAGTAAATTTTTCCTGTTCAGTTTGTTGTCGTGCATTTTTAGAGTTAGCTAAAGTTCTTAATCCCATTCGAGGTATTATTTTCTTCCTAATTTATTATAGTTAAAACAATTCCGATTAATGACTGAGTCAAAGTACTTTTTCGTGTTGCATAAAAGTTTATGAAATTTCGTGCACATATTTTGTATATATGCGCATGAAAGTATCATTGATATCTGTGTGGATTTTGACAGTTCACCTATCTGTTAAGATAACAGACAAATGTGTACAGAGGCTTCCGTTTTAAATTTCATATGATCCTATATTTTATATTTGTCTTAGATGGAAAAGGTATGCCAGCGATGCCAATCACTCCCGAAATTGTATGAATTATGAACTGTAATAAAGAAAAAGCTCTCCGATATTTTGTATCTTCAGCTCGAGGGTGTTATTGTCTAGTAAATGCAAGTGAATTCTTTAGTAAATTGATAGTTTCTAGAGAGAGAGAAACTATGAATGATATGGATGCTAGTTCAGTCGCGTCATCGTCTTTGCAATTTTTCAAACATATATATGTATATTTATATATAAAAATATATATGTATATATATATATATATATATATATATATATAAATATATATATATATATATATATATATATATATATATATATATATATATATATATATATATATATATATATATATATATATATATATATATATATATAATAATATATATATATATAAAAGCATTAAGCTACAAACGTCCTTTAATATCCAACCTCGGAAATGATAAAATATATTATACCTCACTTGTTGGCCGTGTGGTTAAAATCGCGTCACTGTAGTCCTGAGTTCTTGCCTTACGTGGTTCGAGCCCACGAGACGACGAACTTATTATCAACTAAAAAATTCCCCTTCGGGTAACATATATGAAAATATATTATTTCCGAGGTAGAGCGAATTGGACATTAAAGGACGTTTGTAGCTTGTATATGAATCACGGTGATGTGATAAAAATTCATATTATATTCACTGTATCCTCAAAGTCATACCAAATAATACCAAACTTTGCTGAAGAGCCGTGTCGAGCGGACACTGTACAAGCAAAGCAAGCATCGCTAACGGTTCATATTTACTGCGCTGCGAAAACACTTCTATATTTTTTCTCCAGCGTCCCCCAGAAGGCTACTAGACATTCCAGAGCCGTCTTTACACCTGTCACTGGGGAATCTCAAACACACCTGTGGAGCCCCTTGGCCTCGGTGTCTGTAGTCACTCGGGAATGTTAACGCTTTCGCTGAACTGTCTCCGGAGTCTGGGCGTCAGGGGAAAAGCCATAAGAGTCAATATAACTCTGTTGTATAGGTCTGCTGCTGTCAGCCGCCGGGTCTTGTGCTCTCTCTCTCTCTCTCTCTCTCTCTCTCTCTCTCTCTGTCAAAATGTAGATGCTAAAGTTCATCAGCTATTCTCTCTCTCTCTCTCTCTCTCTCTCTCTCTCTCTCTCTCTCTCTCTCTCTCTCTCTCTCTCAAAATATAGATTCTAAAGTTCATCAGCTATTCTCTCTCTCTCTCTCTCTCTCTCTCTCTCTCTCTCTCTCTCTCTCTCTCTCTCTCTCTCTCTCTCTCCTTGTCAAAATATAGATGTTAAAGTTCATCAGCTATTCTCTCTCTCTCTCTCTTTTTCAAAATATTCTATATTGATATATAAATATATATATATATATATATACATATATAGAATCTCTCTCTCTCTCTCTCTCTCTCTCTCTCTCTCTCTCTCTCTCTCTCTCTCTCTCTCTCTCTCTCTCTCTTGTGAATCTTCAACTAAATGCAATGCAGACGGTTTGAGATGTTACTTTGTTCTCTGTATTCAGGGATAGGCATGAACCTCTAGGGAATTTAACTGATTTTTTCAGTGAAAATTTTTACTTTTTATAGATGCTTAATTACATTTCATAATAATTACAACACACGTGACGAATAAAATGCTAGCGGTCGACACGTTTTTGTATTTTGTATTTCTTAAAAATTTCTCTCGCAGGCAAACTGTAAAAAAAATATAAAAAACTCAGAAAACAAGATCTCGCAGGCCAACAGTAAAAAAAAATGAATAAAAAAAGGCTCTAAAGATTTAAGCGCAAGAAAGGCGTCCCGTCCGTCGGCGGCGTGTTAGGTTATCTGACAGTAACGATAGAAGGTTCCCTTTAGTAAGAAAAGTAACCATAATCCCTTCATTCATCGCACTTACGGATGCACGCAACCGGGTACCCTTAAAAAAAAGTGGTAGAAAGTTTCAGGTACCTGCTCTGAAAAGGTGCAAGGTAGATTTAACAAGAGCTGAAGGCGTGTTTCAACCATTTAATTTTTTTTTTGTGCTATATTTACTCATGATTAAAGCACTTACTTAGCTGTTGCATCATCAGTGTAAGCTTTTTTTTTTTGCTTTTTTTATTTTTATTTTTTATAATTATTATTATTATTATTGTTATTACTTCTACGGAAGATGAAGAAGAGTTTTCTCAGGTGCTGTGTAACCATATCCAAACAGCTTCGTTGAATGTCGACAACCATTCCTCCTTCCTGTCTTACTGTATTCAGGGTATGTTTGACCTAGGTCCCATGGGTATGTTTGTCCTAGCAGTCTATGGGTATGTTTGACCTAGCAGTCTATGGGTATGTTTGACCTGGCAGCCCATGGGTATGTTTGACCTAGCAGTCCATGGGTATGTTTGCCCTAGCAGTCCATGGATATGGACCTAGCTTCCCATGGATATGCTTGACCTAGCAGCCCATGGGTATGTTTGAACTAGCTGTCCGTGGGTATGTTTGACCTAGCAGTCCATGCTTATGTTCGACCTAGCGGTTCATGGGTATGTTTGACCTAGCTGTCCATGGGGCATGTTTGACCTAGTAGTCCATGGGTATGTTTGACCTAGTAGTCCATGGGTAGTTTGGCCTAGCAGTCCATGGGTATGTTTGACCTAGCAGACCATGGGATGTTTGACATAGCAGCCCATGTTTATGTTTGACCTAGTAATCCATGGGTATGTTTGGCCTAGCAGTCCATGGGTGTGTTTGACCTAGCAGTCCGTGGGTATGTTTGACCTAGCAGTCCATGAAAGCCATGGGGTATAAGCGCCCTAGAGCTATCTGAACGTGTATGTATATCAGGGGCTTCCAATAAATATTATATCTACGTCCGTCCTGGTGTTTTTCTCTCGTTGTGAATGTGCATATAAATGCAGAGAGTGGGTATACATGCGCGTATTTGCACATGCGCACACTTGTATACATTTTTGAGGTATACATTTTTTGGAAAAATGTCTTTTGTGTAGAATTGCTTATTTGTTTCTTTCATGTTTTTGTGGCGATGTTAATAACGTTTTTTGGGTCACGTCAAAAATTATTTTGATTTAATAAATTTTGAAAGTTGATTTTGTGTCAAGTGATTTTGACAGAACTGTTTTCTTTTTGATCAAGCGCCCGACCTAGAAAGGGTCTCCATCTGTAAAGTGCAAATAAAGCCCTTATTCATTTTGTATGTCTGTAGAATAATGCTCCTTATTGGACTAGATGATTTGTGCCAAAATGCTGTAAATATTGTACAGAAGTGTTGCTGATGAATAATATGTCTAATAATGAGAATAAAAAAAGATGTTAATAAATTGTGTCCGTCTTATTTCCTTCTACCCTTTTTGATTTAGTTTATATTCAGAGGAGAAAACTTTAAACCACGCGTACTTGAATAGTTGGTTGGCCTTAGTTGTATAAGCCATCAACAGAGTTTTACCATCAGGTTGGTTTAGAGAGTTGTTCTTAACCTTTTTCAATGTATGCACCCTTTCAAATCAGCAGTCAGTTCTCGCACTCCCTGAATTGCTGAAATAAAAAAAAAAAAACTAAAATACAAAGTTGATATGATGTGTAATAATAGCAAAACCACATTTTTAAAAATCTTCATTCACAAAGCTTACGGTTTTTATTTATTTATTTATTTATTTTTTTGTATGACAAAAATCCAGAGTACTTAATAATAAAAATGAAATTACATTATTTGGCGTGTACTGCACAGCAAATAATAATAATAATAATAATAATAATAATAATAATAATAATAATAATAATAATAATAATAATAATAATAATAATAATTATTATTATTATTATTATTATTATTATTATTATTATTATTATTTTATTTTATTTCATTTCATTTTATTTCTTTACACAAAAAATAACATGCATATAAAAGATATATTTGACTTTAATTATTCATAGGCATCTTTGCACCCCTTAGGAACCAACTTCGCACCCGACCCCTGGCCAAGAATCACTGGTTTAGAGTGTGAATGTGCCCATCCTTCTACATTACATGTTTTGCAGAGAAAAGTTTATGAAATCAAAATCAGGATGTAGACGGTAAAATCTAACGCATGCGTGGTTTAACATTCAAGTCATTCCAATGAGACCGAAAAAAAAGTATGTCTTAGTTTAACCGGACCACTGAGCTGATTAACAGCTCTCCTAGGGCTGGCCCGAAGGAATAGATTTATTTTACCTAGCAACGGGATCTACAGCTTATTGTGGAATCCGAACCACGTTATAGCGAGATATGAATTTCTATCACCAGAAATAAATTCCTCTTATTCTTCATTGGTCGGTCGGGGATTCGAACTCGCGGCCAGCAGAGTGCTAGCTGAGAACGGGACCCACTCACCGAACGAGGAACTCCAATAAGATCGAAATTACAACTTAACAAACATGCATATTCGTCTGGAATATGTACATTTAATGTAGCTATAATTTGCATAGCGTACAGGAAAAGATAATTGGAGTTTTTTTTATTGAATAAATGGTGACGGATGTTGGATGTTTGATTAAAAAAAAAAGTACAATTCTAAAAATAAACCTATGTTTAAATGAAAGATTATAAGTCTCAGACACTGTAGGCATTACTCAAGTTTCTTTGCAGCGTCCCTTCGGTCCTTTGCCGCAACCTCTTTCATTCCTTTTACTGTACCTCCGTTCATATTCTCTCTCTCCCCCATCTGACTTTCCACCCTCTCTAACGTTGTTTTATAATGCAACTGCGAGGCTTTCCTCCTGTTACACCTTCAAGACCTTCTTACTGTTAATTTTCCTTTCAGCGCCGAATGACCTCGTAAGTCCCAGCGCTTGGCCTGTGGCTTAAATTCTTGATTCCAGAGTAAGTCCCAGACTGCATGTGGCAGCGTTATTAGGATTCTGTACGGTAGTATGTTGACGCCAATAAAAAGCCTCAGTTGATTCATGCTGAGACATACGGCGTAGCCTGTTTACTAATCTTATTTAAATTGGATCTAGTACAAGCTAGAAAATGTGGGTCTCTGTCTTTAAAAGATGCAATAGAGCAGTCTCTTTAAATAGAGGATGAGCTGGAGCGTGGAACTGGTGAAGTAAGTTGAGATGCGTGTTGGAATAGAGCAGTGGTTCTTAACCTTTTTCAATGTATGCACCCCTTTCAAATCAGCAGTCAGTTCTCGCACCCCCCTGAATTGCTGAAATTAATAAATAAAAAAGCTAAAATACAAAATTGATATGATGTCTATTATTATTAATATATTATTATTATTATTATTATTGTTATTATTATTATTATTATTATTATTATTATTATTATTATTTATTTATTTTATTTTATTTTCTGCATGAAAAAATAACATGCGCATATAAAAATATATTTTGCTTTAATTATTCATAGGCATCCTAGCACCCCTTAGGAACCGGCTTCGCACCCCTAAGGGGTGTGAGCACCCCTGATTAAAAACCACTGGAATATAGTCTTCAAGCTGAGGCGTTGAAGACCGTCTGAGAAAAGATGACAATCGTGGAATCATAGCCAACGCCATTCCTTAAAAAAAAAAACAATAAAGACAGCATGACCACTTTGCAATGGAGATGAAGAAGTAAATAGGGTTCAATAATTAAACGAAAGGAAAGTAGAAGATATAATAATCAACATATGAGGTAATGTTCCAAAATAATGGCAAGATAAGCATACGATTAAGTATCCGAAGAGAAAAAGAGAGTTTGTGACATCTGAACGAAGCCACTAATATTTTAGAGCAAAGAGTAGTGATATGAACTAGATATGATGTGACCTGGAAACCCTGAATGGTTGTAGATTTGAGATTTTAATTTTTAAGAAACAAAATTGAATAAACGTACAGAGTAGATGAGATGGAAATAATTAGAAACTAAGTCCAGGAGACTGAGTAAGCTATTGGACGCATATGAAGATTAGCCGTCTAGAAAAGGAGTTGAGAAATAAACGAAAAAGGTTGGAAAATGAGTACGGATGACAGAGCATGGCTGTCATATGATAAAAAGGAGAAATTTGGAGGCGCTGAAGCAACCGCAAGATTATGAATATGAGAAGAGGGAAATCTGAAAAGAACGCTGATGAAAAAGTGGGGAAGATTCTATGAGAGATCAGGGCCCTGAGGAACGCCACAAGTAACTGAGAAGGTAGGGGATCATTCATTTACGATACGATCAGTAGCCCAAGATTGATGTTATATTTTGACACGTGCTACAGCCTTAGAACAAAAAATGACTCATTTTGAACGATGTTTTTCTTAAGAGAATGACAGAATATATATGTTTGACGTAGAATGTTTCCTGAGGAGTCGTGACTGACCATTTGTAAATTTAACCAAACAACCGTTAATGTTGAATTATGTATAAAGACAAAGTTTGTGATGGCTAGAACTTCTATAGCACCTATGGAGAGAGGCAGAATACCGAATATGATAATGGAAAGTATGGTAGAAAGAAGATAGTAAGAAAACCGCCTAAGAGTAAAATAAACACTTTGGACCTACATGATAGTTGAGACTGCTTTAAACATAGTGACATGGAAGTTCTCGCGCGAATGGCAGTGGGTCACAGCAAGACTCGAGAGCCACTGGAATGAATGGTGCGTATCTAGCGGATGTTGTAGCCACTGTTAGCAGATATAAAGTGGTTAGATAAAACAGCAAATATCAGAGAAAGGAAGAACAACATCGTGGGAAGGAATTTGGTCTTAACAGGACCTAATGCCTGACTTGGCGAATACTTAGAGATAAAGGTGTCAGCGAAATATTCTCTTGAGGTCCCACAGAGTTGACTAAAAAAGATTTGAAGATCGTAAGGGTCCCCAGTGGTTACAGAATTTCAGAGGCCTTACTGGTTATCCAAAAGAAGAGTCGTCAATACAGGCCTTCTGAAATATATGTATAAGATGGCGACGACGTATGGTGCAGAGGTTACTAAAAATGATTAGGATTAGAAATAAGTTTACAAAAGTATGCGAGAGAGTTACTAGTTTGCTGTAACAGTAGATGCCGGACGATTGTATCCTATGTTGCTGGATGTTTAACATTTCTAAGTGTTGAAAACATTTAGGAAAGTGCATGTTTGTACGATAAAGAAACGAGGTCGTCATTGTAAGATCAGACGATTGATGTTTGCGGATTTTAAAACACATAATGACAATAATAAAGAGAAATTATAGACTGGATATTATAATGCATAATGGTAATTACAAAGAGGAATTATAGACTGGTGATCCCTTCGGCCCCTAGCTGCAGCTCCTTTCATTCCTTTTACTGTACCTCTGTTCTTATTTTCTTTCTTCCATCTTACTTTCTACCTTCTTCTAATAATTGTTTCATAGTGCAACCGCGTGGGCTTCCTCCCGCTACACCTTTCAAACCTTTCGACTATCAAATTTCCCATTCAGCGCTGAATGACCTCTTAGGTCCCAGCGCTTGGCCTTGGGCTAAAATTATATATTCCATTCCATTCTTGTAGATAGTGAATTTACGAGGAGGTTCTACGAGCAAGAGCCCGTGCTGGCATCTAGCTTAATAAAAAACAAGAAGACTGGTGAACGTACATAGGGTCGGAATTGCATGTCAGCAAAAACGAAGCAATGAGAGGAATGCAATCCAGGAAGATGAGTAATAGATAGAATAAATAATAAGTAATTAAAGAAAGTAAGTAGCTGACTCGTGTAGGAACACGGAACAAGTTTCCTGATGATAATAAATTAAAAGCAGAATGAGCCATAATTATAGTAGGTCAGGCATAAGAAAACTGCAAGGTCAGAAAAACCTAGGTAGCGTCTAAGATCAGAAAACCATTTTTTTTAATTGAAGTAAGTGTAAACAGTTTTAAGTGAAGAGCCAAAGAGGGTATTTTTTTATATTGAAGTGAAGATTGGACTTTTTTTAGAAAGACATTTTTCTTTTTTTAAACAATTGAAGTGAAATAAAAGTAAAACATTAAAGATCTATCCTTATATAAGTCCACCTTCACTTCTTATGGAATGGGATGGAATGGAATGTAAAATTTAGGCCAAAGGTCAGGCGCTGGGACTTGTGAGGTCATTCAGCGCTGAAAGGGAAATTAAAGTAAAAGGTTTTTAAACAATTGGTAAGAGAGGGTTGGAAAATAAGATGGAATATAGATAATATGAACGGAGGCAGAGTAAAAGGAATGAAAGGGGTTGCAGCTTGGGGCCGAAGGGACGCTGCAGAGAACCTTAAGTAATGCCTACAGTGCACCGCGTGAGGTGCATTGACGGCACTGCCTCCTAAGTATTCACTTAAGAAAAACATTCACCTAAAACCTCAGTGAAAGGTGCTATTGCCAATGTTGAGATGATCGCCGTGGGAATTGATATTTATAGGATCCTCTCTCTCTCTCTCTCTCTCTCTCTCTCTCTCTCTCTCTCTCTCTCTCTCTCTCTCTCTCTCTCTCTCTGTATACAAGTAGCGTCAACCACCCACAATCTCAATTCACTCTCTCACGAGGTCACTGGATAAACACAGTAATTTGTACCTTAAATAGACATTAAAATCATGCATCACTGAGGACCTAAGATTACCTACAAAGCGACTGAGTTAATTACAAGGAACACTCTGTGTGATTTATGATTTATGTTAGTAGAGATGATTAAATATACCAGATAAAAAATAAATAAATAATTGGAGCGGGGCCCCACTCGAACCCTATTAGAAAAATAATGTGAATAATATAGTCTTAAGGAGCTTTGATATAATAAGTGTGATGTAATCTCAAGGAACTTTTTTCAGATACTTATAATAAATACTTATAATAAGGATAGACGGGAGGCAGTCTTGTAGTGATGCCTCCACCCCCACCCCCCCGCCACCCTTTTTTTCCGCATGGTTAGCGTCGATGTTATTCAGTAAATAAATGAAAATGTTCATCGCGAAAGTTTTGCAGTTTGTTACTTTGCGTAAAATATTTACACGCTTACGCACGCATGTATAAGTTACCTGATCGTATTAATATGTTATATATATATATATATATATATATATATATATATATATATATATATATATATATCGTTTATGTATATTTAATCTGTAGGAATTTCATAAGTACTTAAAATAAATGAATAAAATATTGAGGATTTGAGGAGTCAAAGAAAGCTCATAAAATATTCCATGACGAGCCTTGAGATGACGCCAAATGAGAGAGAGAGAGAGAGAGAGAGAGAGAGAGAGAGAGAGAGAGAGAGAGAGAGAGAAGAGAGTCCCATTTGATATCTACCGCACTTCTTCTTCTTCTTCTTCTTCTTCTTCTTCTTCTTCTTCTTCTCCCCTCCCCATGACAGCCATCATTAGACTTAATTAAAATCTCTTCCTCCTTTAAGAAATAATAATTACCTTCCCGTCCCAGGTAAAATCCTTTAACGTAATAATTAAAAAGCCTTTTGGCCGTCTTCGTGTGTCTATGTCTGCGTGTGTGTGGTCAGCCATTTCCCTGGCTGATTTTAATTGCCTGCAAATGATGTCATTAGAGACATTTATATTCCGGCCAAATCGTCATCATTATCATTCATCATTATCATCGGAGTCATCGTAATCGTCGCCCCTGTCGCGGTCATGTTTTTTTTTTTTAACACCTTTCTTTTTTTTTCCTTTCTCCGGCTTTTCATTTGCCGGATGAATGAAAGTTTCCCTCTCTCTCTCTCTCTCTCTCTCTCTCTCTCTCTCTCTCTCTCTCTCTCTCTCTCTGTGAAAGTCCTTTGCAAATGCAAAATTATATTGTTGTTATTCTTATCATGGCGTCTGAGATCCCTTGTAGTTAAACCGTTGGTGTGAAAATTATTTGTTAAACAAAAATTATTTATTTTAGTCTAAAAATTATTGATATGAAAATTATTTATTAATACAAAAATTATTTTTTTATTTAAATTCATTCATTGGTACGGGAACCGTCATTGCAAAATATGTTATTACGTTCATTTGTCTGAATGAATATTTACAATTTATTAAAACAGTACATATACAGTATATACACGTAAGACAGTATATATAATACTATATATATATGTATTATATATATATATATTATATATATATATGTATATATATATATATATATATATATATATATATATTATATATACATACATACATGAACTCTCGGAAAAGCTGTTAAGAAATTTTAATCACTACACTCTAATAATACCTCTGACCACAGCGAAAGCATTTGTTGCTAAACGCTAACTAAAAGGGAAAAAATATAGAAAAATATAAACATCCCCTGATACTCTAACGAGCAAAAAAAAATATATATATAAAGGGTCATTAACTGGAAACAGTGTGTCAGCTTTCTAGACACACACACACACACACACACACACACACACACACACACACACACACACACACACACACACACACGTTATCCTACAGAATGGAAGGAACGCAGCGGTAATATTGTTTATTTTGAGTCTTGGAGAGAAGAAATTCGGTAAAGGGATGTCAGGTTTAGAAAAAAGGTGCAGGTCCCTGCAGGCTGGTTAACTAAGGGATGTCGAGTTTAGAAAAAAAGATGCAGGTCTGTGCAGGCTGGTTATCAACCTACCAAAGGAACTTGCTTGTTTGTGGAAAGTCAGTGCCGCGCGACAGGCTGCACAAAATTGTTTAGTGCGAAGCAGGTATGGTGGATGTGCTCTTGAGTCGGGTATAACGTGTTTGTGTGTTAGAATATTCTGTCTCTCTCTCTCTCTCTCTCTCTCTCTCTCTCTCTCTCTCTCTCTCTCGAGGGATATTAGGTGTTTGTGTGTTAGAATTCTCTCTCTCTCTCTCTCTCTCTCTCTCTCTCTCAGAGGGATATTACGTGTTTGTGTGTTCTAATTCTCTCTCTCTCTCTCTCTCTCTCTCTCTCTCTCTCTCGGAAGGATATCAGGTGTTTGTGTGTTAGAATTCTCTCTCTCTCTCTCTCTCTCTCTCTCTCAGAGGGATATTACGTGTTTGTGTGTTCTCTCTCTCTCTCTCTCTCTCTCTCTCTCTCTCTCTCTCTCTCTCTCTTTTAATCGTCAGGCTTCAACACTTATAGTGAACTCAAGAATGTGTTATAAACTTATTTGAATATTAACATTTCAAGCGAAACATGAAAAATATTTTATCCTAATACTTCAGTTCCAAGGACGATTTCTTGATATTTCCCCGCATTTATCTTAAAAGAGCTCCGTTCCCTTAGCCATTAGTGTGCAGTGTCCCTAGAATATCCCTAGAATATCCCTAGGATATCCCTAGAATATCCCTAGGATATCCTTAGAATATCCCTAGGATATCCCTAGAATATCCCTAGAATATCCCTAGATATCCCTAGAATATCCCTATGATATCCCTAGGATATCCCTAGAATATCCCTAGAATCAGCTACGGTGATTTAGTTAGAAAGGTTCTATGAAGAATATACCCCGTTCAAAACCACCCCATGAAATGTTCGTCTTAATCCAAGAAATTAGGACGGAGAAGAAATAATTAAGGAGAAAAAGTCGACTGACAAATGGATGGGTGTCCAGGCGATGTCGGTTCCATTTGTTCCTGTAGAGAAGTATGGGACCCTACGTAATGAATACGTTGCGTTATGGGTCTTTATCCTACGAGAGGGTTAATGCATTACGTAGGGGAACTAAGCGTCTGGTTGGTTATTAAAATATGTTGAAGGGAATTCTCGATTTGAAACAGGTTTTAACTTTTGCAGTCTTTCTCTTCGTAATGAGTAAATCACTTGACTGCAAATGATTTACTGAAGATGTATAGATGATGTTGAAGATGGTGGATTCTCGTGAAATAAAAGTAAAGTTTTTTTTAGATATATTATGGTCCTTTTTAACTAATTTTTAATAGATTCGTGACGTAAACACTAAACCCAGAAGGCTAATTTTGATTAATACCAAACTTTGCTTTCTCATAAAAACCTGTAGTTATTTCCCTCAAGGAAAAAAGCTGGTAGATTTATCTTTTTCTCTCTGTGGAAGCCATTGGAACTGGCAACTTAATGCACTAACCTAATCCGACCCAGAATGAGTGGAAAAAAAAAAGTGGACCAACCCCTGAAGGAAGCGATGCCCTCTCTTCTTGAAAGTTAACAGGCGCCATTAAAAATTTCAGAGACTTAGCAGAAGAACGATAGAAGCTCAGTGCACCGTCTAAAGTCTGAGAAGTGCTTATTTCCACTGTAAATTTGGGACATGACTGGTTCATTTGAAGGGAAGGCGTTCCATCTGGCCAGCCGAACGAGACGTGACCAGAAGGCCTTATCAAAAGGCTTGTTTGCTCACTCGAAACACAGTTGTGTCGGATGATTTATCCCAGACGAAATAATTAAAGCTAATTTGTTCGCAAAGGCTTATTTGAACATGGAAATAAAAGTTAGGTTTTTGGTTTGAGAGGAAAGCATTAAAGTTGGTGTGGTTATATGAAACGCGAGAGTTTACTTAAAATAAAGAGTAAATTTAACTTTTTGTTTTAAATGAAAGATTAGATGAAGTTATGATGAGATAAAACGAAAACAAAAATGATATTGTGTTTAATGAAAATAGAAATCTTGAAATTATTTTCTTCGTTTTAACTGAAAATATGAAGGATTTTAAAACGCTAAAGCAAATAAATCTACTTAAAATAAAAACTGTTGACGGATTTCATTCACAGGAAAGTGTTCAAGTTTGAGGTTTGGTTTGGAGAATTAAATTATATTGGTTTAGTTGAAATTAAAACTCTAAAAGATGATATTCGTTTAGAAAGGAAATAAGTGAGAAAAACGAATGTACATTCAGAGAAATCACTTGAAACGAAAACTTTAAAATTAAGGTCGGATGTACATTTGAAAGAACCTTCACTTTTTTTTTATATTCACGTGAGATGAAGGCAGTGGTTTTTGGTGTAGTATTTAACTAAAAATTTAAACGTGAATTTTGTGATTAATTTTTGAATTGGTACAATGACTCTAAGGGTGGTTTCGTACTTGAAGAAACATTTCATGTAAATTTTGAAATTCTGAAGTAAAAGCTCTAACTATAAATGATTCATTTGTAAAGAAGGTGTAAAATATAAATGATGAGAGTCATTTGTAGTTAAAACATCAAGTTAAAATATAGTTGTACACAGGAAAAAACATGAAACGTCAATGTTACGATTCCTCGCACAAGAATATTCAATAAAAGCTGAAGTGTAAACAATGGAACGCAGAGGTTATAGATCAGCCAATGTGTTAACAGACGACAGTTACTGCCCCTCCTATCTGGAAAAGCATTTTGGGCGAGGCTGCGCCGCTCTAGATGCTAGGCGGTTTTCTAATATATATATTTTCCGCGCCAAGTTACGTGTAAAGATCACTTGCGGCCGCGGCTGGCAGCGAAATTTTAAAAAGGAAAAAATTTCCCTCCCCAGAATATCGTCGTTGGGGTGTTGCAGAAATGTTGGAAGTTTCCAGCGAAAGTTGATTTAACGCTTCGTTGGGCGTCTGCGATATTTTGCCGGATTCGTGTCGAAATGGTTAACATTTTCCTGTATTCTGTACGTGGCTTAAGTCTCAGAGTACCAGCTAGTGGGTGTCACGGAATAACACGCCTTTATTTTGCCTGAAAATCGGACAGGAATGAGGCTGGTGGGGATACTTTTCGAAGTGAGATATTGCATCGAAGTCTATGAAACCGGTAAGTGATTTTGAGATGGCAGTGTATTAAAATAGTTAGTGATTTTATAAGAGATTTACATGAGATACACTTTGATCTTTGAGGGGGTGGAAATTCACACATAGAGAATCGAATGAAGAAGAAAATTACTGAATATACTGGAATAGGTACACGGACTGGGGGACTGAAGATATTAAGTAGTCTGTGAAAAAGTTCGCAAAATCCCATAAATACACGCAGTATGTTTCAGCGCTGAATGACCTTATAGGTCTCAGTGTTTGGCCTTTGGCCTAAATTCTGTATTCAGTTCAACTCATGTAGGATGTGTTGTCGTAACATAAAATTTAGGTCGGAAAATATTATTTTATGAATTATAGCAGGAATATACATATATATATATATATATATATATATATATATATATATATATATATATATATATATACATATATATATATATACAGTATATGTATATATATATTATATATACATATATATATGTGTATATATATATACAAAATAAAACTTAATGTTTATCTTGTGTGTAACAACTTTAGTCTATAGGTCACCACTGGTCACTATTTAAGTATTGCCTGCAGAATGAGGTCACCTTCGTCCGAGCTTTGGAACGGTACGCAGCGTCCTTTGGGTCGACTTTTTGTCTCTACCCTTTTATATATATAACGTAATTTTTTATTAAAGGTTGAGGTACATTAACAAATATGCTAACGAAGATGATATGAATTTTCTCACAGTTTTAAAATCTCGCTTTGCGAAAGGAAAGTCATTCATATAAGTTCATTCATATAAATACATCAATTCGTAATTGATTTTTTTTTACTTTTTTGTAAATAAAACGGATGTTATTTAAGACATGGAAAAAATGCGCCAAAGTTTCTTTGGCGCAGTCGAGTTTTCTATACAGCCGCTACAACGTATAATCAAGGCCACCGAAAATAGATCTATCATTCGGTAGTCTCTGTATAATGCTGTATGAGCCGCGGCCCATGAAATTTTAACCACGGCCAGGTGGTGGCCCGTCCTATATCGTTGCCGGAGGCACGATTATGGCTAACTTTGACATTAAATAAAATAAAAACTGCCGAGGCTAGAGGGCTGCAATTTGGTATGTTTGATGATTGGAGGGTGGATGATCAACATACCAATTTGCAGCCCTCTAGCCTGAATAGTTTTTAAGGTCTGAGGGCGGATAGAAACAAATGCGGACGGACAGACAAAGCCGGCACAATAGTTTTCTTTTACAGAAAACTTAAAATGTCCGTCAAGGATTTTTTCATCTTTCAAGAATCGGACGTTACATCGACATTTACAAAATTGCGTTAGATATGATTCGCAATCATTTTTTTTTTTATTTTGTTTACACAAATCCTCTTTAATAATCATTCCTGTTGTACATGAAAATTGTGAGGTGTTGAATTGGTGTTATATAAATTCAAATGATAGTATATTACACAAGAAGTTTTTTGCAAATAATAGTATATTACACACGAACAGTTGTTTCAAATAATAGCACATTACACAAGAAGGTTTTCTAAAATGGTAGTGAATCACGAAAGGCTTTTTCAAATAATAGTACTTTAAACAAGAAGTTTTTTCAATAATAGTATATTACACAAAAAGTTTGATTTTTAGATAACAGTATATTACACAAGAAGTTTTTTGTAAATGATAGTATATTACACAAGGTTTTTTTTAAATAATAGTATATTACAAAAGACGTTTTTGTTTCAAATAATAGTATATTATACAAGAATTTTTTTTGTAAATAATAGTATATTATACAAGAATTTTTTTTGTAAATAATAGTATATTACACAAGGCTTTTTTCAAATAATAGTATATTGCACAAGAATTTTTTTTGTAAGTAATAATATATTACACAAGGTTTTATTCAAATAATACTTTATTACACAAGAAGTTTTTTTTTTTGTAAGTAATAGTGTATTACACAAGGTTTTTTTTTTTCAAATATTAATATATTACACAAGCAGTTTTTTTTTTAAATAGCAGTATATCACACAAAAAGGATAATATTTTCTTCCGCGCCTAAGCCTTGTACCATAACCGTAGACTTCAGGGGAGTTAAACTGGAGCCCATCCTATATGAGTATTCACAATGCACCTGGTTCCTCAAGAATAGAAAATAAAGTAGAATTTAGGCCAAAGACCAAGCACTGGAACCTAAGAGGTCATTCGGCACTGAAAGGGAAATTAACAGTAAGAAGGTCTGTCAGGTGTAACAGGAGGAAAACCTCAAAGCAGTTGCGCTATGAATCAATTGTTAGAGGTGGAAAGTCAGATGGAGAAAGAGAATATGAATGGAGGTACAGTAAAAGGAATGAAAGATATTGCAACTAGGGGCCGAAGAGACGCTGCAAAGGCCCTTAAGTAATGCCTGCAGTGCATCACGTGAGGTGCACTGACGGCCCTATCCCGCCCTACGGGGAACTGGTTCCACAAGAACGGACAAACAGGTGTTCGGCGAGGGACTACACCTTGCTTTCTCTGGGGGGTAGGGGCCTTAAGAACGAGTTACGTCCATATTGGACTGAAAATGGAAGTTATGGAAGTTCCTCCTTCCCCGCAGACTCATTTATCATCGACGGAGAATTTCTTTTTTTCTTAAATACGCAAAAAAAAGTGGATTAATATAAAAGTGGGAGTTTGTACAAGAAAGGATAAAATGTTAGCTTTAGTTTTCTTTGGAAGCTTGAATTTCAAGTCAGTGGCCCCTCTGGGGGGCTTGTTGTATATGAATAAGGTTCATCTTCTAAATACAAATAATGATGATTTCTTATCATACGATTATTAACAATCAGTTTGATATTTTTTTTCGCGTTTGTAGCTGTATTGCCTTCATAGGAATTTAGATTATTTCCTAATCATCTTAAGGTTTCAGAATGTGACGACGTGGTAACCACATGCCACATTCAAGGTAACTTGGAAACGGGAGAAAAAAATGTGATTATATGGATCAAAGGCCTAAGAACTCACTTGGTTTTTGACTTATGTCTTATACTGGTTATTGTTTTCATTGATATTTATTGTTTTTGACACTGAGGGAGATTTATTTTGATATCACACGTCTACTGCAAATTTTTTCTACTTCCAACTCAGACTTACGTTTTGCTCCTGACAACCATTTGCCTTGTAATAACATGCGTTTGAGAGATTTGGTTAGCTAACAATATGTAGGATGTTGCCGGTAATATTTGCTGTCACTGGTAAATGGCAGCTGACAAATAGATAAAATCCACAGTGGTTTAAAATGTGTAGATATTTACAAGATTTGTCAGTACACGTCAGGAATTACAAATTCAAGTTTTCCCATTGACATTTTAATTATTTAGCTTTTATTAGTGAATGGATAATAGTCTTATGCAGACAGTACATTTTAACTTTTGGTTTTACTAAAGGCTCTTATTGTCTATGGCCATTCCAGTGCAGCCGGATTAAAGTAGGTACGGGATTGAAGCTTGCTTACTTTATTCAGTTTGTTTAGAAGAAGTGCTTGCTTATTTTATTTCATAAGTTAGAAGAAGTGCTTACTTTATTTTGTATGTTTAGAAGTTAGAAGAAGTGCTTACTTTATTTTGTATGTGCAGAAGTGCTAGCTTACATTATTTCATAAGTTTAGAAGAAGTGCTTGCTAACTTTATTTCATAAGTCTAGAAGAAGTGCTTGCTTACTTTACTTCATAAGTCTAGAAGAAGTGCTTGCTAACTTTATTTCATAAGTGTAGAAGAAGTGTTTGTTTACTTTATTAGGTAAGTTTAGGAGAAGTGCTTGCTTACTGTATTTCATAAGTCTAGAAGAAGTGCTTGCTAACTTTATTTCATAAGCGTAGAAGAAGTGTTTGTTTACTTTATTAGGTAAGTCTAGGAGAAGTGCTTGCTTACTTTATTTCATAAGTCTAGAAGTACATAGTAAAGACAATACATCCCTGACGAATTTCCCTGTTCCGGCTTCACCTGCGCCATTCTGCCAGTAGGTCTTCACCTACCAATCAACAGCTCTGGGAAACTGAATCTGTTTCATCCGGCCAGAGACCGTGGCCTGGGGCCGTAACGATCTGGAAAGCAAATGGGATGATTCCAGGATCCACTCATACATTCGTGCTTCATATCCTGTGAATATTAAGTGGAGGGCGTTGATGCTTTTATTTTTTTTTCGTAATTTTGTGTCTAGAATATCTTTAGCTTAGGTGTGTTTGTGTGTGTATATATATATATGTTTATATATATACACATATATATGTATGTATACACATACATATATACATATATATGTGTATATATATGAATGAATTTTTATCACACCGTGATTTTATACATGTATATACGTATATTATTTCCAAGGTAGCGCGAATTGGATATTAAACGACATTTGTAGCATAATGTTTATATATATATATATATATATATATATATATATATATATATATATATATATATATATATATATATATATATATATATATATATATATGTATATTTATATATGCATATATATAGTATATATACACATACATCTTCCCGCATACATATGTAAGTTGCATATCTCCTTTACCATCAAACGCAAGTGGCACCATAACTCAAACTCCATCGCCAGTTCTTACCTCCTACTGAAACACGAATCGTAAATTTTTTTTTTCCTCTTCACATTAGGTATTTAAACTCCGCGGCGGCACAACCTATATATATACCCTCCCTCTGTCATTCGGTATCAGATCCGAAGTACTTATGATCATATCCTCTGCTGCAGGGGATATGATCGTCTTCTAACGATGATCTTGAACAGAGTTCGCCCCCTTCCCCCCCCCCCCCCACAACATCCAGCGTACGAGAAGCGATTCAAATCCTTGTCCGAAGACCACCCACCACCCCTCGCAGTCATCTAACTTGCATGGAATGCGGATTGAAAACTTGGTGGGTTTTTTTTTTTTTTTATTTTTACCTCGATGGTGGCTTTTATAAAATACACTGTTGAGATTTTTTTTTTTTAGGTAGGGGGTTGGACAGGGCTGGGTACCTTGGCAAGTAAGGCTGTTCCTATCAAAGATATTTCGGTGAATTTTTTTTTAAATTAGGTTATATGTTTTAGCCATATACATTTTTATTTCCCATTACTTTCTGATGAATACCATAATATTCTTTGGAATCTTGAATTTCAATGCAATAACTGCCCCTTTGGGCTTGTTCCATACGAATAGGTTTCCTCATCTGAATAATAATAATAATGATAACTAAACTCATATCTCCTCTTCTTCTTTCCCCAGAAAGCACACTTTACAGTGTCATTTTATGAATATTAAAATGATATTGAAGACGTGTTCAAAGCATCATTCTTCGAGGAAGCATTGGATGGACGCAATTTATAGATGATGTCAAGCACAAGCAAGAACAGTTGTTCTCTCAAGTGTGCAAGAACACTAAAAACGTATCAAGGAAGTTGTATTGCAGAGTCTTCGAGTAATGTAAACTCTACGTATTGTTCTCATACAGTTCACGAAGTATAAGCGAGTTCACACACAACACACACACACACACACACGCATACACACACACACACACACACACACACACACACACACACACATATATATATATATATATATATATATATATATATATATATATATATATATTATTTATATCTTAGTCAAGGCAAGAGCGTTTATCACTTGTAATTCCCTTTGGGTTTGAAATGACCTAAATGTGAATTAAATTCATTATTAATGAGTTGTTTGCAGCTTGATATTCGTACGTATGTATGTTTGTATGCATGAGTATAAATGTACAAGCTGAGGTTTTCCAAGCGGCGTTTTTGTTGTAGGTATATAGTCACCGTTTTTAGTTTTCTGTAAAAGAAAACTATTGTGCCGGCTTTGTCTGTCCGTCCTCACTTTTTCTGTCCACACTTTTTCTGTCCTCCCTCAGATCTTAAAAACAACTGAGGCTAGAGGGCTGCAAATTGGTATATTGATCATCCACCCTCCAATCATCAAACATGCCAAATCGCAGCCCTCTAGCCTCCTCATTAGTTTTTATTTTATTTAAGGTTAAAGTTAGCCATAATCATGCTCCTGGCAACAATATAGGACAGACCACCACCGAGCCGTGGTTAAAGGTTCATGGACTGCGGCTCATACAGCATTATACCGAGACCACCGAAAAATAGATCTATTTTAGGTGGCCTTGATTATACGCTATAGCGGCTTTACAGAGAACTCGATTGCGCCGACGAAACTTCGGCGCATTTTTTACTTTTTTTATATTTTTTACACATTTTCGAGTTCCCAGTGAACATTACGGCATTTTTTCATGTTTTTGAGGGGGGCTAATATATTTCAACTTCTTTTTCCACACCTCAGAATCAAGCCGGCACAGTTTTCCCTTGGCTACCTGCAATGATTAATGATTCCTACACGAAATCTCACACGCTAAATACGCCGATATTTTATGATCCCAATGCCCGGAGATTTCCTTTACGATACAGATAGCTCAGAAGCGGCGTAAACAAAGGTACAAATGTTATGGCTCTCTTCTCATTTTGTTTATGGGACGTAAAGCGGCTACTCGCCTACTGTAGTTCCTAGTACGTCGGACGCAATGAGCTCGCGTTATCGATCAGTAATTTGCTTTTCCTTCCTCTTCCTATTCCTCTTCTTCCTCTTCTTCTTCTTCTTTTTCTTCCCTACCTCACTCTTCTTCTTCTTTCCTCCTCCTCCTCCTCCTCCTCCTCTTATTCTTCTTTCTCCTCCTCCTCCTCCTCCTCCTCCTCCTCCTCCTCCTCCTTATTCCTCCTCCTCTTATTCTTCTCCTTCTCCCCTCCTCCTCCTCCTCCTCCTCCTCCTCCTCCCTCCTCCTCCTCCTCCTCCTCCTCTCCTCCTCCTCCTCCTCCTCCTCCTCCTCCTCCTCCTCCTCTTATTCTTCTTTCACTTCCTCCTCCTCCTCCTCCTCCTCCTCCTCCTCCCTCTTATTCTTCCCTACCTCTCCTCCTCCTCCTCCTCCTCCTCCTCCATTCCCTTCTTCCCTACCTCCCCTCCTCCTCCTCCTCCTCCTCCTCCTCCTCCATTCCCTCTTCCCTTCTTCCCTCCCTCCCTCCTCCTCCTCCTCCTCCTCCTCCTCCTCCTCCTCCTCCTCCTCCTCCTCCTCTTCTTCTTCTTCTTCTTCTTCTTCTTCTTCTTCTTCTCTCCTCCTCTCCTTCTCCTCCTCCTCCTCCTCCTCCTCCTCCTCCTCCTCTTTCTCCTCATCCTCTTTTTCTTCTTCTTCTTCCCTACCTCCCTCCTCTTCTTCTTCCCTCCTCCTCCTCCTCCTCCTCCTCTTCTTCTTCTTCTTCTTCTTCTTCTTCTTCTTCTTCTTCTTCTTCCCTACCTCCTCCTCCTCCTTCCCTCCTCCTTCCTCCTCTTCCTTCTTCTTCTTCTTACCTCTCTCCTCCTCCTCCCCTCCTCTTCTTCTTCCCTCCTCCTCCTCCTCCTCCTCCTCCTCCTCTTCTTCTTCTTCTTCTTCTTCTTCTTCTTCTTCTTCTCCTCCTCCCCTGTCGCTCTTGAATATTTTAGGCCCAGACTCTGCATTGGCCAGATGTTTTTCCCCGTTCCATGAACATTCCTCCATCCACCTCGCATCTCCTCAGCGATAACTCTTTGTTCGTCGTAGATAGCCGTACGCTCGTATGCATATAATACCTAGCCCGAGCCTGTATATTCCGAGGATTGGCATTTGTTTTTGCATTGTCTGCCATTTCTTATCTTCGCGATGGCTTATCGTTTTTCCCTCTCGACATTTTGTGTCGTTGTGTTTATTCGTTTGTTTATTTCTCTCTCTCTTTTTCTTCTTCTTGAGGGGTTTTTTTGGGAATGTTTTCAGTTTGTGTTTCTTTATGTGCGTGAGTTTGTTTTTATTTTTTAGGGATCTGTTAAGGTTTTAATTCGTCTCTTTTTGAAGGGGTGCCAGCTTTTTTGGAATATACTGAGTCTCACTTGAAAGACCAGGTTCGGTCCTGTGAGTTAGAAATTTGTATATATTTATATATATATATATATATATATATATATATATATATATATATATATATATATATATATATATATATATATAATACATGTATATATATATATATATAATGAAGAAGAAGAAGAAGAAGATATATATATATATATATATATATATATATATATATACATATATATATATATATATATATATATATATATATATATATATAAGTATAAGTTAAGTATACCTTAGTTTAACCAGACCACTGAGCTGATTAACAGCTCTCCTAGGGCTGGCCCGAAGGATTAGACTTATTTTACGTGGCTGAGAACCGACTGGTTACCTAGCAACGGGACCTACAGCTTATTGTGGAATCCGAACCACATTATAGCGAGAAATGAATTTGTATCACCAGAAATAAATTCCTCTAATTCTTTATTGGCCGGCCGGAGCCTCAAACTCTGCCCTAGCAGAGTGCTAGCCGAGAACTCTACCGACTTGTCCAAGGAGGAACTATATATATATGTATATATACTGTATATATGTCATATATATATATATATATATATATATATATATATATATATATATATATATGTGTGTGTGTGTGTGTATGTGTGTATACTGTACTTTGTTGAACCCAGGTCATAATTGTTATAATCCTTCAGTTTTGCAATAAATAGTTGTTAGTGGGCTTAGTGAAACCTTGGAGTATCTCATGAATTTAAATTTATATATTATGTGAAAAGCCTTTCTTTATTTAATGTTGACTGTTCATTGTAGAATATGCTTCTTGCCAATAACTATTGAATAATTTTAACCCTTCTAACCAATCAGGAATTTTAATTACTGGTAAGAGGAATCCGGAATTTTAATTTCCTTTTTTACCCGGGACTAGAAATTTGCATTCTCAAGAATCTTAACCCCATCCTTGACTGACGTTGGTTTTGTATATTAAAAAATCATTATTTCTTCAGCCCTTAAGACCGCTTTTATCTTTTCAGTGAATTGTAGACTATGTAAATCTCTATAAGTCTTCCGTTTATATATTTCCACCCTTTGTGGTAACGTATACCCGAAGATGTACCTACCCACAAAAAGTGTAAGATACTGCGGTGTGACAAACATACATTTACCTGGATTTAAACCTGACTTCCAGCGCCGAATCCAGGATGTGTTATTCTCACGCGCTGGAAGGACCTCACAGGGTGTTCCAGGGAAAGATTCCAGGGCTTTTTATTAATGATGGTCCATTAGATGAACATAATAGTCTGCCCTCTTTAGTTATTGTTCTCTAATTGCAGATTTCTTTTTCTTTCACGTTCATTTGTTTTGATTTTATTTTGTTTGTGGACCAGAATGGTTCAGTGTTCGAGTTCGTGCTTTTGTGATGTTTTGTTTTATTTACATTATTATTTTTTTTTTATTATATTCTGATCATTAAGGTGAGTTAGTTCTAGGAAGATCATAATTTTGCGTTATTTAAAAGTAAATGTTTTCGGTCCTCTTTAGTTTTCTGTAAAATAAAATTATCGTGCCGGCTTTGTCTGTCCGTCCGCACTTTTTCTGTCCGCCCTGAGATCTTAAAAACTACTGAGGCTAGGGGGCTGCAAATTGGTAAGTTTGATGATCGGAGGGTTGATGATCAACATACCAATTTGCAGCCCTCTACCCTCAGTAGTTTTAAAGATCTGAGGGCGGACAGAAAAAGTGCGGACGGACAGACAAAGCCATCTCGATAATTTCTTACACAGCAAAATAAAAATTAGAAAAATCCATTTACTGGCATCTAAACATTTACTGTTAACTCAAGGTTGTGGGGTTGGGGGAGGGGAGGGGAGGCTAGGGGGGAGTGTATGAGACCCGCCAGTACCCCCAGAAACCAACAGTTTAAAACATAGGTTCGCGAATCCGCGACATCGTTTCCGCCGCCTTTCGATTTGAATAATTAGCATTCGCGTACAGATTTTCCTTCTTGCGTCACTGAGGTGACTCTCGGGCTGGAAGCTTTTGGGTCATCAGATTAGCGTTCTCTGTCTCTCTCCGAATTATGAATAAAACAATGGGAGAGACGCTCGTTAGCGAAAGGAAGTTATTAGCGGGACGGTTGACGTGGCTGGCTTGGTTGATGAATACTGTATGATTTTAATCCAAGACCGACTTAGCTAAGAATGTAGAGGTCTTGGTCTAGACCGGTGGTTCTTGACCAGGGGTGTTCGCACCCGCTAGGGGGTGCGAAGCCGGTTCCTGATGGGTGCGAGGATGCCAATGAATAATTAAAGCAAAATATATTTTTATTACGCCTGTTATTTTTTCTGCAAAAAAATAAAAATAAAATAAAATAAATAATAATAGTAATAATAATAAAAATTATTATTATTATTATTATTATTATTATTATTATTATTATTATTATTATTATTATTATTATTATTATTATTATTGCTACAACAGTGCTCTGAACTAGAGAAAAAATGGAAAGCTTTGTGAATGAAGATTAAAAATATGGTTTTGTTATTAATACACATCACATCAACTTTGCATTTCAGCATTTTTTTTTTAATTCAGCAATTCAGGGAGTGCGAGAACTGACTGTTGATTCGAAAGGGGTGCATACATTGAAAAAGGTTAAGAACCACTGGTCTAGAGACCGCGGTCCAGCCCTAAGGAATGTCACTGGTGGGCCGTTCCGTCCTGGGAATTAGTTCCGGTGGAATGGGTTTGGGGGTAAATTCATTCCCAAATTCATTCCTATCCTCAGTTGGGTTTACTTTGTTAATTTGAAGTCACCCATTTCATTCCATTTACTGTACCTCCGTTCGTATTATCTTTCCTGTCCTCAACCCTCTCATAACAATCGTTTCAGAGTGCAGCTGAGAGGTTTTCCTCCTGTTCGCCTTTCAAACCTTTTTAGTCTCAATTTCCTTTTCAGCGCTGAATGACCTTATGGTTCCATCGCTTGGCCTTTGGCACAAATTTTATATTCCAATTCCATTAATTTGAAGTCAGGTTTCACAGGTGAGCTTTGCGCACGCGCACTGAGGCTATCGGAACCCAAACGTAAAAGAGAGAGAGAGAGAGAGAGAGAGAGAGAGAGAGAGGAATGGGAAAGAGCATAGCTTACCTCTTCATAGAGTAAATACGGGGAAGTGGTGGCTTATCAGGTGTTAGGAACTGAACTGAACATAGAATTTAGGCCAAAGGCCAAGCACTGGGACCTATGAGGTCATTTAGCGCTGAAAGGGATTTTGATAGTAAAAGGTTTGAAAGGTGTAACAGGAGGAAAACCTCTCGGATGCACTATGAATCAATCGTTAGGGGAGGGTGGAAAGTAAGATGGAAGAAAGAGAATATGAAAGGAGGCACAGTAAAAGGAACGAAAGGGGATCCGATGAAAATTTCTTCCTTAGCTCTGTGTTTAGACTTCGTTTAGCTTAGCATGGGTGTGATAGAATAGAACCCAGTCGCTCAGCTAAGAAGGGGATAATAATAATAAGAGAAGAATTACGATGATCCTTACAACCCAACAACCGTAGGGGGTTAGTGCCGTCAGTGCACCTCATGCGGTGCACTGTAGGCATTACTTAAGATTCTTTGCAGCGTCCCTTCGCCCCCAGCTGCAACCCCTTTCGTTCCTTTTACTGTACCTCCTTTCATATTCTCTTTCCGCATCTTATTTTCCACCCTCACCTAACAATTGATTTATAGTGCAACTGCTTTGAAGTTTTCCTCCTGTTACACCTTTCAAACCTTTTACTGTCAATTTCCTTTCCAGCGCTGAATGACCTCATAGTTCCCAGTGCTTGGCCTTTTGGCCTAAATTCCATATTCAACTTACAACCTAACTCGTAATATGTTAGATTCAAAGATAAATTTTATCTTTTGAAATAAATCCTCGAGTTCTTACATTCTTACATTTTAAAACTACAGATTTGTGCCTGAAATATGTTCGAAATATATTTACAAAAGTAATGTATTAAACCTCTTCTTTAGTCACTGTCCGATGCGCAAGTAAGACCCAAAGAAAAAAAAATGACGAACGGAGAATTGCTTAAAAAGAAACAGCTTTTTAAACACTGGGAAGTCACACTGATGATATGACCCAGTGGTAAATGTGCAGGTATTTTATTTATGTTCACGCAAGGCATTAAAAAATATGTTAGTAACTGTTGATAAAGACACAAACGAAAGAAATAAAATCTATATATATATATATATATATATATATATATATATATATATATATATATATATATATATATATATATATATATATGTAATACATATACATATATATAATGTTGGAAGGTTCAGATCAATTAGCCGGAATCAGGTTATAAATACGGAAATTATCTCTCTCTCTCTCTCTCTCTCTCTCTCTCTCTCTCTCTCTCTCTCTCTCTCAAGAGGGAGACGGAGAAAAAGAAACATTTTATGGAATTTAAAAAAAAATAAACAAATAAAAACCTCAAAATACAATAAATTATTTTCTTGTTCTTTCTTTAAAAAAAGATTTTTGTTGATTCTGAAAGTGCTTTTGAAATCCGTCTGTGTATGACAATAAAAAAAAAAAAAAATATTTTCGGGATAATAAAATTTTTATGTTTGTTTTGCGAAATTCAAATACAAGCCCCAACACAAAGAGAAAACCTTTCTTTTAGAGGACGAGAACCAATTCCATTATGGACTAATCAAAACCAAATTGCGATAACCATCTTCGAAATTAGATAAAGCAAATTAAAAACTATCGATAAGCGTTAGACCTACTTATTAGCTGGACTACAAGCTGATTAGGAGAGGGGGGAACAAACACTGCCATTAAGCTCTTTTTATGTATATCTGGCCGCACGCAGCGCACAAACAACAGACGCTTATATATATATATATATATATATATATATATATATATATATATATATATATATATATATATATATATATATATATATATATATATATATATATATATATATAAATATATGTATATATATATTATACATACTTTATAAATATATATGTATGTGTATATATGTGTATATATATGCTTTATATATATATACATATATGTATATATATACATACATATTTATATGTACAGAAATCAACGCCAGCGTAATCTCGTACATACATTACATACATCCGCCCAAACACACTTCCAGACGTATATATATATATACGCACATAACAAGCATACATACATACATACATACATACATACATACATACATACATACATACATACATACATACATACATACATACATACATATTAAAATACAAGCAAATAAATTTTCCTGATGACCGCCCAACGACCGTGGTAAGCCCGGGACATCCACTAGAAAAAATAAGAAGAAGTGAATATTTGCATGAAGCGAATGAATAAATAATTCAATCTACTGCGGTGCGGCGATTTGCATACCCCGTGCAATGTTGCATTAAACATGACCGTCAAAGACTAGCTCTCTCTCTCTCTCTCTCTCTCTCTCTCTCTCTCTCTCTCTCTCTCTCTCTCTCTCTCTCTCTCTTGCAATTTGCATGCGAGATGCCCGATAAACATTTCTCGGCCGTTTACAATTAATTGCGGGGTTTCGGAGGCTGAGACTTCGAGAGGTACTCGAGGAGCGAAAGAGCTAATGGGGGGGAACGAGATCGTACCCGTCCATTATTGTGGGTGTGCGCGCACGCGCGGGTACGTGCCCACTCACACGCACGCACACGCATACACACACATATATATACATATGTATCTGGACAGTATATTATACACTAATATGTGTGTGTGACAAATTTCTTGTGTATGAATGGAGCTTTTATCTTCTCTCTTTCTTCTTCTTCTTCTCTCTCTCTCTCTCTCTATATATATATATATATATATATATATATATATATATATATATATATATATATATATATATATATGTATATATATATGTATATATACATGTATGTATGTATGTATGTATATTATATATATGTATATATACATTTGTATATATATATATATATATATATATATATATATATATTTATATATATATATATATATATATAATGTACATACACATGCATAGAAAGTAAGAGAGAAAAAGAGAAAGAGAGAGAGAGAGAGAGAGAGAGAGAGAGAGAGAGAGAGAGAGAGACAAACAAAAGCTCCATTCATACATACACAAGTAATTTGTCATTCTCCCCTTTATATCTCACGGACATTTCAAGACGTTGAATTTACATACACATAAAAGCCAGCCATTATCATTTGCAAGCGCAAGCAGAAACGACGATTCCCGAAGCTTTTGAATTTCTGAAAACTTTTTCCTTGAAGATTTTATAAAGATGGATCTTTTTAAAATGAAGTGAATGGAGATTTTTAATAGTCCTGTAATTTATCCAGCTATTAGGGTGGATTTATGGCCGGTTTTAGAGCGTGGTTGCTTATTAATTCATTATGGGTGTCATTTAATCTCTTTGAAATTTGTAGATGAAAAGTTACAAGTAATTTTATTTAATGTGACTTAAAAATATACAGTATATATTTTTATTTTTTATATATTTGTGTCTGTATTTCTGTTTCCAAACGCCCCTGGCTTCAGTAAACCAAATAGTTATTAAGAATGTAAACCGTATAAATAACTGGATAGTAAAACCAAATAATTATAACTGGGCAGTAAAAACAAATAACTATAACTGGGCAGTCAAAGCAAATAATTATAACTGGGTAGTAAAGCGAAATAATTATAACCGGATAGTAAAACCATATAATGATAATTGGGTTGTAAAACCAAATAATTATAACCGGGTAATAAAAGCCAAATAATTATAACGGGGTAGTAAAACCAAATAATTATAACTGGATAGTAAAACCAAATCATTATAACTGGATAGTAAAATCAAATAATTATACCTGGAGTAGTAAAACCAATCAATTATAACTGGGAGTAAAAGCATATAATTATAGCTGGGTAGTCAAACCAAATAATTATAACTGGGTAGTAAAACCAAATAATTATAATTGGGTAGTAAAACCAAATAATTATAACTGGGTAGTAAAACCAAGTAATTATAACTGGGTAGTAAAACCAAATAGTTATAACTGGGTAGTAAAACCAAATAATTATAACTGGACAGTAAAAAAATATTATAATTGGGTAATAATTATAACTGGGTAGTAAAACCAAATACTGTAATTATAACTGGGGTAGTAAAACCAAATAATTATAACTGGGTAGTAAAACTAAATAATTATAACTGGGTAGTCAAACCATATAATTATAACGATAGTAAAACCAAATAATTATAACTGGATAGTAAAACCAAATAATTATATCTGGATAGTAAAACCAAATAATTATAACCGGATAGTAAAGCCAAATAATTATAACTGGGTAGTAAAACCAAATAATTATAACCGGATAATAAAGTCAATAATTATAAGTGGATAGTAAAAACAAATAATTATAATTCGAGATGATTCGCCACCGATGTTTGCTTTTTTTGTAAAATTATTATTATTATTATTATTATTATTATTATTATTATTATTATTATTATTATTATTATTATTATTATTTATGAAGAAGCAAATGCACGCTGCTATTTGCATGAAATATGCTGCCAATCCAATAATTATGATTATATTATATTACATTTGCTTTTATGAGAACATATATCTGTGTTAGAAAATCATTTATATATTATATATATATATATATATATATATATATATATATATATATATATATATATATATATATGTATATAACTGAGGTAATTATAAATTATTACCATTTCACTGACGCTCATTGAAGCAAATATCTTGCTTTCTTTGTTGTAATATCAGAACTTTGGAAATATATCTCGTAGGTATATATTTATGTGATAAAAATTTTTTTAGAGCGGTATAAAAGGTTTCATAAAAATGCGTACAGGTTTGCAAATATTATATTTTAGTTTTTTTTATCCTGTTATCATTGCTTTAGCGTATGTATGACTTTTTTGGGGGGAGTTCCACGGTCTTTTGTTATGTCAATTAGCTTGCCATTACTACAATATATACATATATATATATATATATATATATATATATATATATATATATATATATATATATATATATGTATATATATATATATATATATATATGTTTGTATGTATATATATATATATATATATATATATATATATATATATATAGAGAGAGAGAGAGAGAGAGAGAGAGAGAGAGAGAGAGAGAGAGAGAGAGAGAGAGAGAGAGAGAGAGAGAGAGAGAGAGGAAGTAAGCTATCATTCTCCACATGTTAGAAGCGCAAAGCTAATATTATATTGAGAGCAGCAATAAAGCCTTTATGAAAACATAGGGAAAAAATATATTAAAGAACTTAATCTCTCGTAAGAACGATTCTAAATTTTGAAATGAAGACTATATATATAAGTGTGTGTGTGTGTGTGTGTAAAAAAATAAGACGGTCTCATACCGATATAGAAATGGTCTGCATGTACTGATGTGAAACAAGCATGCCAGAAGTTGTATCTCATGTGTTACGTATGATACATGTTCAGACTCTGGGGGTACAAGAGAAAACAATGCTAAATTAGTTATGGCTGAATGTACAGAATGTTATGTTAATGTGCTTTTGCGTATGTGAGTGTGCATGCAACTGGAACCTCAAAATACAATTCTCCTTGTATTTTATAGAATTACATTTTTATATATTTATTTATTAATTTCTCTTTTTTTTTTCTTTTTTTAATTTCTGATCCCTTCTTTCTATATTTCCCATAATTTTCTGTTACTTCTCTCAAATGAACACCATAATATTCTTTGGAAGCTTGAATTTTAAGTCTGTGACCCCTATGAATTTGTTCCATATGAATAGAGTTCTGAATAATAATAATAA
>NC_089788.1:3733001-3740501 GCF_040412425.1 Macrobrachium rosenbergii | reverse complement strand
TATTTAGACGTGGAAGCATGTGTTTTTGTGCTTATAAATGTATTGCATGCAAAGGGTTTGATTTGTGTAACGGTGTCCGTGCACACAGGCACTCAAATATGTGTGTGTGTATGTATATAATATATATATATATATATATATATATATATATATATATATATATATATATATATTAATATTTACATACGTATTCAATAACACTGAAACTGACCTTTAATCACTTTCAGACTTGATTATGAAATAGAAAGTATGATCGAATATTTACATACTTTAAACATAAGAGAAGGTTCCTTTTGCATTCTTAAATCGCCTCGGAAGGTACTTGACAGCTCATTTAAAACAATGCCTTAATTAAACCCACGTCTTCTTAAGTTTCCTGGCGATTATAAAATTAAACGGGAACAGGTATTAACTTTAATGTGCTAAGTCAACAGAATTTTTTTTTTTTTTTGAGCGCGCGCGTGCGAGGCGACCAAATCAGATTATAATTAACAAAAGATACGCCGTGGAAATGTTCGTTTATCCTCAGTAAGAAATCTATCCTTAAGGCTAAGTTTAACCTGCTTTGAATGCATTACAATAAATTCTCATTAAGGATATCGTGTTAGGTTGATGTTTAGTTTTTATCTATTTATTATTTATTTTTTTTATTTGCAGTGGGTGTAACTACGGTCGCGCGTTGAAACTTCTTATCGTATGAAGTTTGAAGTTTTATATTTTTTATTTATTTATTTTTTTATTTTTTTTTTTTTTTTACACCGGCCGAGAAAATTCGATTCGGACTGATAGGGACCAATCAATACCTTGTGCTACGTGTTCGAATGCTGTTCTCTAATTTAAAATACACGATTACCTCCTTCTGAACGGCTTGAGTTTTCTTGCTTTGTGTTTGTTCGTTCGTTCGTAAGTTCGCGTGTTTACTTCCTCGCCGACTAAACATGGAGCGACTTAATTCGCTCTGGGAGTCAGCAGAATCTGGAACGTGATTAAGATAAAAAGTCTGCTTAAAAGTCTTATTATTATTATTATTATTATTATTATTATTATTATTATTATTATTATTATTATTATTATTATTATTATTGGAGAAACAAATCCACAGTTATGTATACGTACAGATATTTAAAGATAGAACTGTACAGATAGCTTTCGGGAATCTGTTCGGATCCACTGTTTCAATCTCTGTACAGTTTTATCTTGAAATATATGTACATATACATAACAGTGGATTTTTTCTCCATTTTAAGACTCATGCTGCTATGAGTATTTTATTATTATTATTATTATTATTATTATTATTATTATTATTATTATTATTATTATTCAGAAGCTAAACTTCACTAATATGGAACAAGTCCACAGGGAACATTGATTTGAAATTCAAGCTTCCACAGAATATGGAGTTCATTAGAGAGAAGTGATAGGAGTTATAAGGAACACAGAAAGAAGAGATTAGGTATTATTATTATTATTATTATTATATAGCCCACCAAAGGGGCCACTGGCACGAATTTCAAACTTCCAGCGAATATGGCTTTTATTTGAAAGAAGCAACATAAAGGAACGGGATATACAAAAAGAATAGATCACTTATTAAAAAAAATGAATAAATTAACAAATTAATAAATAAACAGATAAAAATGTTAATATATGATTAAAATACAAAGATTAAGATAAGAAAATAGGAAGAGCCCAAGATTAGTTTCTTTCTTCTTCTTCTTCTTCTTCTTCTTCTTCTTCTTCTTCTTCTTCTTCTTCTTCTTCTTCTTCTTAAAGCAAATGCTTGTATTTTGGCCGAATGACAAGATGGCGCGATGAGTGCGGTGATATCGCGGGATATAATGAATTCTATGATCGGGAGCAAAATATATACGAAGGATATATTCTGGGAGATAGTATTTAAAAGGGTCGCTGGTATATATGTATATATATACATATATATATACACATATACTGTATATATATATATATATATATACAATATACACTCGTATACGTGTGTGGTTTTTTGTGTGTATGTATGTACGTATATGGAATAATGTCCACATACAAATTAGGGTTAAGTGAAATAATGCTTTTTAGCGTTTTAGTAATATTCACTATTTATATCTACAAAAATAATACAAATACATATATAATATATAAGATACATACTTATCACGTACATACATACAAACAAATTATGTATACATACATGTATATATATATAGATAGATAGATAGATAGATAAATAGATAAATAGATATATAGATAGACTGATAGATAGACAGATAGCGATTATGATAAAGTAATTAGTGAAATTTTTGAAATATTGAATAGCACAGAATACTTTCGATGATGGCTGGTATTACTACGAACAACTGCCAAATGTCTAAAAATTCGACATTACATTTTCGTATAGACGTTATGGGCTCCACTAAAATCTGTTCTATTTGAAAATTTCCATTTCGAATTTGGACTCTCTGTTGATCTTGTGAAATATAATCTCATGTCAGCTGATACTCTATTTTGGGGGGATTTTGTGATAAAATCTTATTTCAGTTGATGGCCAATTTTTTTTTTTTTTGTGCTAGTTCAGTTAATTTTAGGTCAGTTTTTTTCTCGTACTTTTCCTAAAAGTGGCAGAGGCTATCACTTTGAAGGTACAATCATTCTCAACAAATTTTTTTTTTCATATGTTTCACCAATTAGGTCAAGATTCACTTGATGTGGCATTACACTTTCCTTATATTGAAATATGTTCCTGTTTCTTTTCACATTATCAAGCCAAGAAAAAGGTATATTTTTTTCTGACTTGAGGAAATTCCATGCAAAAATTCCCGGCGTGTTCCTTGTCGAAAAGCTTCGCAACCAACCCCAAATTTTCCTGTCAGTCATCTCTGTTGCATTCTCTTTGAAATGCGACCATTCGTCCATCATTTTTTATTCTGATCAACCTGATTTTTTAAAGATTTTGAAATGGGGAAATTTGAGGCGTACACGATCCTGGAATCTAGGCTCTATCATAATTTTAATATACAATCATTTCAAGCATATTCCCGGTTTCGATTTCAATCTTCCGTTTTAGAAGCATCACTTATAGACCGTTGCTTTCTCTTATCATCTTTTTGAAATTCAATCACCAATTTTTTCTTCCTCAAAACTGCCTACCTGGTTTTCGAATATTTTTTCAAACGCGGGGGATTTATCGTAACATCAATTCGCCCGAGCTCCAGATTCATAGATTTGTAATCTCGTCTCTCTGTGATCTTAGGTGTCATAAGTGTTCTACACATGCTATTTATGTTATTCTTCGTTTCACTTATCAAAAGAATCATTTGGTACCAAGTGTGAAGGATCTTTGTCGTAACCTTTGATGTAGCGAAACCCTTATCTGTTCTTTTTAACACTGGAAGGACTCGTTCAGCCACAAGTACGTGTTTCTAGCCATCACGCCAATGCGCATAATATTCTTCTTCCTTTTTTTTTTTTTTATACCTTTTACCCATCAAACTATTCTTATAAGGTCATTTATTTTCTCGGACCTTTTGACCGCTCTCAATCTTGTACCTTCTTCTTCTTCTTCTTCTTCTTCTTCTTCTTCTTCTTCTTCTTCTTCTTCTTCTTCTTCTCCTTGTGTAGTCTTTCAGGACCAACCGTACCGTTTCTCCTCTTGTGACTTGAGTCTCCGCACCTCTTTTGGGGTGGACCATTTCAGAGTCTCCACACCTCTTTTGGGGTGGACCATTTCTAGCACGGTTACTGAAGGCACTTACACAAGCAAACAGCCCTTCGTTGGCTGAGTCGATTGAGCTTCAGACTGTCACTCGATGGGCCGGAGTTCAATTCCCCCGGCCGGCTGATGAAGAGTTAGAGGAATTTATTTGTGGTGATAGAAATTCATTTCTCGCTATAATGTGGTTCGGATTCCACAATAAGCTGTAGGTCCCGTTGCTAAGCAACCAGTTGGTTCTTAGCCACGTAAAATAAGTCTAATCCTTCGGGCCAGCCCTAGGAGAGCTGTTAATCAGCTCAGTGGTCTGGTAAAACTAAGGTATACTTAACTTTACACAAGCAAACTGGACTAATTTCTGTGTTGGTTCTTAACTAAACTTTTGATTTTCCTATGAGAAGTTTTCAATAAATCAGTTTGCTCGACAGATATGTAACTGATAAGGTTTTTCATACTGGCTTCCTACCATCCAATGACTATGAATGAAAATACACTATGCTTGCTAGTCAAATCTGCGACGTCAGCTCATCCTGGGATTTACCTGTGAGACTCCTGTGAGACAAAATATACTGGGGTTTTAGTTTTCTGGAAAGCAAACTATTGTGCCGGCTTTGTCTGTCCATCCGAACTTCTTTCTGTCCGCACTTTTTCTGTCCGCCCTCAGATCTTAAGAACTACTGAAGCTAGAGGGCTGCAAATTGGTATGTTGGTCATCCACACTCCAATCATCAAACATATCAAGTTGCAGCCTTGTAGCCTCAGTAGTTTTGATTTTATTTAAGGTTAAAGTTAGCCACAATCGTGCCGTGGCAACGATATAGGACAGGCCACCACCTGGCCGGGGTTAAAATTTCATGGGCCGCGTCTCATACAGCATTATACCGAGACCACGGAAAGATAGATCTATTTTCGGTGGCCTTGATTATACGCTGTAGCGGCTGTATTGAAAACTCGATTGCGCCGAAGAAACTTCGGCGCATTTTTTACTTATCTTTTTTCTGTTCTGCTGAAAATTAAAATCAGCATCTCTGCAGTCGACATTTTGAAAGTTTAAAGAAATTTTTTTTTTTTTGAGAACTCACGAAGTTCAAGCTGCTAAACCCGCCCCGATTTTTTTTTTATTAAAAAATTGATCTTTGTTTGGTTATTGTAAACCCTTTGTAAGTAAAACCATTTTCCAAAAATTTAGATTGACTTTTTTTATCCATGCGTGAAATATGGCCAAGTTTGATGCTGTTTAATGTAGTTTCATCGTGGGCGAGACTAAGTAAATGTCAGTTTGCATCATAAAGGATATATATATATATATATATATATATATATATATATATATATATATATATATATATATATATATATATATATATATATATATATGTATAAATGCATATATTTATTTACATATATATATATATATATATATATATATATATATATATATATTTTTATGTATAAATGCATATATTTATAATATATACAATATATATATATATATTATATATATATATGTATATATATATATATATAATATATATATATACATTCTGTTAACACTCTTTCCCATTTCTCCATTGACTGGAATTCCCATTTCCGTGACTTTCTTTCCATGCACTGCTAAGCTGTGGAATTCTTCCTTCGTTTACCTTTCCTGTGATTCTTGTAATCCTCATTACAGGAACTGGGTTTCTATCTTCAGTTAGATTATAGTTTTTTTTTTTTTTCTTCATTCATGTCTGACGAGATAAGGGCATTAGGTTACAAGTTCCGAACGGGTTTTGGAAAAACAAAAGCATGGAGTGATTACTGAGGCATGAATGCATGTAAATGAGATTGGAGCGCGTTCTGCATCACTTCAGTTGAGGTTTCCCCTGGAAATTTTGTACTAACTTTTTAGTTTTCTGTAAAAGAAAACTATTGTGCCGGCTTTGTCTGTCCGTCCGCACTTTTTTCTGTCCGCCCTCAGATCTTAAAAACTGTTGAGGCTAGATGGCTGCAAATTGGTATGTTGATCATCCACTTTCCAATCATCAAACATAACCAAATTGTAGTCCTCTAGCCTCAGTAGATTTTATTTTATTTAAGGTTAAAGGTAGCCGTAATCGTGCTTCTGGCAACGATATAGGATAGGCCACCAATCATGCCGTGGTTAAAGTTTCATGGGCCGCGGCTCATAGAGCATCATACCGAGAACACCGAATGATAGATCCGTTTTCGGTGGCCTTGATTATACGCTGTAGCGGCTTTACAGAAAACTCGATTGCGCCGAAGAAACTTCGGCGCATTTTTTACTTGTTTTTATCTCGGATGCTCTCTTGTGTTTCGTTATATTTAGCAGCTGCTAGCTATAAAAAAAACTGTGCCCAAAATGGTTGCAAAAGCAGAAGCACTTTTAAACGAGTGCTTGATTTAGACTGGACGATAATCTCAGGTGAAGGAGAAGTCTGTTATGATTTCTTTTGTGGCCTTTTGATGTTTAGAATATTTTCATTTCTGATTACTGACAGTGATTAGACAGGAACACCGTATTTGACTATTACTGTCTTTCCCATTTCAGCAGGTTATAAACAATAAATCAATTGCTGTTTATTATCAATAATTATAATAATGTTTCTTAAATAGTCACGTATAATCTAGTTTCTTCATTCTGATTCGTTTTGGGACTTTCAGAATGAAGTCGAGAAGTGTGATGACAACATATTACTGTTGAACAGTTAGAACAGTTAGCTCCTGGAAACTCTGGTTGTGGTCGATCTCTGCTCATCCCCTTGACTGCTCTGTAAGTTAGTTGTTAAAAATGCGCGCCTGCATGCGCATTTAGCACATTTACCTGCTTGCATTATTTTACGCTGAATGCACCAATCCTGACCACAAAAGCCTCTTCCTTTGTTATTCCTTTGGATTTTAAGAAATGTTGAGATAATTACCATTATATTAATTCAGTGGGACCATTGCCCCGCTTATTAGAAGTATGGTTAGTTGTCTTGATCAAGCCGTCCTTATTCCAGGTCGGGCGGTGCACTGTCGGCATTACTTGAGGTTCTTTGCAGCTTCCCTTTGACCCCTACCTACAACCCATTCCATTCCTTTTACTGCACCTCCATTCATATTCTCTTTCTTCCAATCTTACTTTCCTCAACACTCTCCTAACAGTTGATTCATAGTGCAACTGCGAGGTATGCCTCCTGTTTCAGCTCTCAGACCTTTTTACTGTCAATTTCCCTTTCAGCGCTGAATGACCTCACTGGTCCCAGCGCTTGGCCTTTGGCCTAAATTCTATGTTCCGTTCTTATACCAGGTCGGGTCTTGCCCAAGAGTGGCCTGTATATGTGTGGTAAGGTGTTTACGGAGAAAAATATGGAAGAAAATTCACATAATGTTCTCCTCCTTAACTGGTGACCAGGGTCGGCTAAATGTTGACCAGGTTTGGTAAGAACGATTTTGGGAGCAAGGTCGGAAATAATACTAGACGATTATGTGACTTTAGATCGGATTTATATTAAGGACATATGTTTTGAATACTGGTTATCATGGAGACTGTTGATTCGAACATAAAGAAGAGAAAAGTGAATGCAGAGAAAAAAAAGATACAAATAAAATTTATATATATATATGTATATATTTATGTATATATATATATATACATATATATTTATATATATATGTATATATATATTATATATGTATATAAATATATATACAGTATATATATATATATATATATATATATATATATATATATATATATATATATATATATATATATATATATATATATATAATGTAGGTAG
>NC_089788.1:3718001-3728001 GCF_040412425.1 Macrobrachium rosenbergii | reverse complement strand
TGTGATGAGAATATTGTCTCGTATTTTAAGTTTTTCTTCAACTATCCTTTCTTTACAAAAGAAAATTAATGAATCTGTCTGTATTCTGCAGATTGGTCATTAATTCTGCTTCGAATCTCTCTCTCTCTCTCTCTCTCTCTCTCTCTCTCTCTCTCTCTCTCTCTCTCTCTCTCTCTCTCTAAGCTGTGATATTCGGCTGGTTGTCATTGAAGAGCTTAAATTGACAAAAACATATGACGTGTTTAGGGAGACTCTCTCTCTCTCTCTCTCTCTCTCTCTCTCTCTCTCTCTCTCTCTCTGTGTGTGTGTGTGTTCCTTCACTGTCTTTCTGTTGTAGTTTTCTCATGGAAAATATTCGTTACACGTAAAATAAAATTATTCTTTTTCCTCAGCAGGTTACTTTATGTAACCCGTTAAGCCACCTTATCCCACTTGTGGTCTGTCGAAATAAAAAAAAAATCATTGTGATGCCGATTCTTTGTCTTGAATCTTTCCATTCTAACAAAGCTTGGAATGCCATTTTTTCTTCGTTTTACAGGATTCCAATAATTCCATTTTCAAAGAGGTAGGTCTATCTCACCCACCTAGGACCAAGTCCATACCTTACGAAGCTGCCTTGAACCTTACCCGTGAAGAATCTTCAATAACTAATAACTCTTGAACCTTATCCGATAACTAATAACCAATTCCTTGATGCCGACTGACCTTTTCATGAATTCCTGTAGGTAAAATTGTAAGAATCTTTTGTTTAAACTGTCAGTTCATTGGCTATATTCCGGTAAAGGTTCAGTTCAGCTTTAGTACCATAGATAAAGCTAATTTATCAGTTCAATTTTTTTTATCCTAGATAAAGCTTAAGTTATCAGTTCTTATTTGGTACCCTTAATAAAACTTAAATTATCAGTTCATTTCTTGAGTTATCAGTTCATTTTTAGTACCCTAAATAAAGCTTCAGTTATCAGTTCATTTCTTAAGTTATCAGTTCATTTCGTAGGTTATCAGTTCATTTTTAGTATCGTAAATAAAGCTTCAATTATCAGTTCATTTCTTCACTTTTCAGTTCATTTTTAGTACCTTAAATAAAGCTTCAATTATCAGTTCATTTATTCAGTTATCAGTTCATTTTTAGTACCCTAAATAAAGCTTTAATTATCAGTTCATTTTTAGTACCCTAAATAAAGCTTTAATTATCTGTTCATTTTTAGTACCCTAAATAAAGCTTTAATTATCAGTTCATTTTTAGTACCCTAAATAAAGCTTTAATTATTAGTTCATTTTTAGTGCCCTAAATAGATAAAGGTTAAACTTCCCTTTGTATTTTATGACAGAACTTCACAAAGCATCTGCAGTATCCCAAGAACACTTAAAGTTTTTTGGGCGGTTACTTTCAAGGAACAATTTTTTGGGCGGTTACTTTCAAGGAAAATTTTTTTTGTGTGGTTGCTTTCAAGGAACAATTTTTTGTGCGCAGTTACTTTCAAGGAATATTTTTTGAACAGTTACTTTTGAGGAACATTGTTTTGGACAGTTGATTTCAAGGAAAATTTTTTTTTTGTGCGCAGTTACTTTAAAGGAACATTTTTTGGGGCGGTTACTTTCAAGTAAAATTTTTTTGGGGCGGTTTATTTCAAGGAACATTTCTTGGGGGCAGTTACTCCCAAGTAACATTTATTGAGCTATTACTTTCAAGGAACAATTTTTTTATGGTTACTTTCAAGGAACATTTTTTTTGGATGGTTACTTTGAAGGAACATTTTTTTGGGCAGTTACTTTCAAGGAACATTTTCTTGGGCGGTTACTTTCAAGGAACATTTTTTCCGGCAGTTGCTTTCAAGGAACATTTTTTTGGGTGGTTACTTTCAAGTAACATTTTTTGAGCTATTTCAAGGAACAATTTTTTTGGGCGGTTACTTTCATGTAACATTTTTTGAGCTATTTCAAGGAACAATTTTTTGACGGTTAACATTTTTGAGCTATTTCAGGAAAATTTTTTGGGGTTACTTTCAAGTAACATTTTTTGAGCTATTTCAAGGAACAATTTTTTGGACCGTTACTTTCAAGGAATACTCTTCTGGGCGGTTACTTTCAAGGAACATTTTTGGGGTAGTTACTTTCAACGAACATTTTTTTGGGGCGGTTACTTTCAAGGCAAACATAAGCAACGCTTGAGCACAAGTCATTCAAAGGCTCGCATTGCATACAGTGATACAGTGACTACACAGTACCTCGGCGATGCATTGTGGTTCCACGGCATTCACAGAGTCCATTTTGGGCGAGGGAGTTTTTGGCCGGATGGTTCTCTCATGAATAAGCTCTGATGTTACCCCGCTGGAAACTGCGCCTTTGGAGGAGAGGTGTTACGTCATGTTAGTTGAAATTTTTTTACTTCAATTTTTTTTTTTATTGTAAGGGGTTTTTTTCTTGCCATTCCTGGGGAATATGGAGGTTGATTTTTTAAATTTCTAATTTTAGTTTTCTGCAAAAGGAAACTATTGAGACGGCTTTGTCTGTCCGTCTGCACTTTTTTTCTGTCCGCCCTCAGATTTAAAAACCACTGAGGCTAGAGGGCTGCAAATTGGTATGTCGATCATCCACCCTCCAGTCATCAAACACACCAAATTGCAGCCCTCTAGCCTCAGCAGTTTTTATTTTATTTAAGGTTAAAGTTAGCCATAATCGTGCTTCTGTCAACGATATAGGATACGCCCACCACCGGGCCATGGTTAAAGTTTCATGGGCCGCGGCTCATACAGCATTATACCGAGACTACCGAAAGAGAGATCTGTTTTCAGTGGCCTTGATTATACGCTGTAGCGGCTGTACAGAAAACTCGATTGCGCCAAAGAAACTAAGGCGCATTTATTACTGGTTTTTTTTATTGTAAGAGTTTTTTTTTTTTTTTTGTATCCTTGGCATCACTGGGAAAATGAACGAAAAAATAGGCTTTAAAAGCAAGTGTAACATTTATAAATTTTAAAGACATCTTGAATCATTAGGGCTTTTTTTTTTTTTTATTAGGTGTACCTTTTAATGCAACCGATAGTACTGTGAAAACTTCTTTTGACTGTTTAATCGCTTGCATGCATGCATGCATGCATTCAGCTGTTGTTGTTGCAGATGCAGTTGCTTGCATTATGCCTTCAGGCTTTTACACGTCGTGGCTTCAACACCCCTCCTTTTCCCTAACCCCTTCCAAATCGTCTCTGTTTTGTCCACTACTCTTGAATCAACACCCCCCCTCCCTTTCCCTAACCCCTTCCAAATCTCTCTCTCTCTCTCTCTCTCTCTCTCTCTCTCTCTCTCTCTCTCTCTCTTGTCCACTGAAAATTTATCATAATAATTTCCACACCACTGAAAATTGACATCCCCCAAGCCCCCATTTCCCCTACCAAATCAACCTCTCTCTCTCTCTCTCTCTCTCTCTCTCTCTTCTCTCCACTGAAAATTGAGTATAATATTTCCACACCAAAGCTTAGTAGCTGGAAAAATCATGCGGTTCATATTTGGAAATTTAAAAAAAAATGTAAAAAAAAAATGAACTGGAATGAAATTGGCGTTTCCAATCTATTACAAGTAGTAATGACAGGTTTTGGGAACAGTATGACCGTAATTACTCGCTGCGTCCGTATTTAATCTTTTCACTCTTAACAGCTTTTCTTTCCTTGAAATGTGCTGTTTTCTTTCGTTTATTTTCAAGGTGAATGATCCTCAAAAAAAAAAAAAAAATAAATAAAAAAAATAAAATAGGAAGGAAATTTCGCCTTTTAATGTTTGTGACCGCGTTTGATTTTTCCGTTATAGTGCTGAAAAGTCGTGTGTATATATATATATATATATATATATATATATATATATATATATATATATATATATATATATATATATATATATATATATATATATATATATTTATATATATATATATATATATATATATATATATATATATATATATATATATACATACAAACACATATATATGTATAGAATTACTGGACACACAGTCACGCGTGGAACAGAAATAAATTTTTGACCCACATCGGGGATCGATCCCAGGTCTTTCAATTGGGCCGGTCGGTAGTGCCTTTGCCCTTCAGTTGGAAGACCTGGGTTCGATCCCGATGCGATGCAGAAACCTACATATATATACTGTATATATACATATGTGTGTGTGTGTTCTAACAAGTGTATACATATTTAATAAATACACTTTGTATGACTGATCCTCTGCCAGCGAATTCATGAAAAATAATTACGAATAAATGCCAAGAAACATGAATAATGAAGTACTGAATAACATAATACTAAGCTAAAGGGAGACTACTACAAACGCACAAAGAACATAGAAAATGAAAAAAAAAGTTATATAAGAAATAAAAAAATTTTTAAATTATACACAAGATATTTATTGCAGGAAACCAACAACTGTAAATCACAGTTACAACTTTAAAAGTCTTTCCCAAGCAATAAAAGTCTATGGATATAATGTCTTTCACTTAGTTAAGCAGTTACTGGTGAATCAAAAAGAGCCGCGCAGATAAAAAAATTAGATGTTTTTACTTTCGTCTATCTATCGCGGAACTAAATTTGAATGGGCAAAAAAAAAAAAAAAAAAAAAAATATATATATATATATATATATATATATATATATATATATATATATATATATATATATATATATATATATATATATATAAAATATATATATATATATATATATATATATATACATATATATTTACTCACAGGACCTCGTTAGAGCTGGATGGTTATATAGCAAAGATATTTTTATTCAAGAGAAGTTACGAGCTTTCGAGGGCTAACTGTCCTCATTGTCAAGTCCTGTTAGTAATTGTATTAATGCACAGAACGATTGTGTAATTGATAAAGATAATGTACACATATATATGTATATATGTATGTGTGTGTGTGTATAATTATAATTATATATATATATATATATATATATATATATATATATATATATATATATATATATATATATATATATATATATATATACAAATTTCTTAAATTTTTCACTATAAATACTCCTTTGATTAAGTGTAACCTTAGTATTTTTAAAAACGAAAGGTCATGAATTATCTTCACTTTTAGAAATATGTGATTTTTTTTTCATCTAAATCGCTTTGCCCTCTGAAATTTATAATCCAAAATGACACCTTCCTATTAATAAACTAACTACTTCTCTCGAGATAATTCCGGAAAAAGAAACCTCACTTTATAGCCAAGAATTATCGGAGAAATGTATGTTTACAAGTTATGCATCTGAGTTGCATCTTGCCACTTAAAAAGAAAATATCTGTCAGTTTCTGCTACTGCAGTTCCATCGTTCCATGCAAATGACAATTGAATATCTTTACGGCCACTTTGCGTAGCTTGTATTATGTTTATTAAAATGGCTAAACTATTTTAATAATAATAAAAGATATGCAAAGCGGCAGCAAAGATATTCATTTGTCATTTGCATGTAACGATGGAACTGCGGTAGTAGAAACTGATAGATATTTTTTTAGCCTTTTTAAAGTTGCAAGATGCAACTAAGCTCGTAAAATTTAAACCGACCGCCCGAGTGCCATAAAAATTTTGCAAGTTGCAGTTGTATGAAATTTTTCGTTAAGATGTCCTTTGTTTTTATTGAGTTTCTTTTTACTCGGGTTTTAAATTCAGCATTCGCTTACTGTTATAATGATTGGGTGGCCTAAAGTATCTTTTATTTATTTATTTATTTATATATTTATATACTTATTTGGTTTTTTAGAGCTGACGGTAAATTTCCGCAACCGATGTCACCAAGATGATCATGATTGGGTGAATGGAAAACCGTCGCTGAAATGTTTATACATTAATATATTTTTTTTTGTCCGCCCTCAAATCTTAAAAACTACTGAAGCTAGAGGGCTGCAAATTGGTTTGTTGATCATCCACCCTCCAATCATCAAACATACCAAATTGCAGCCCTCTGGCCTCAGTAGTTTTTATTTTATTTAAGGGTACAGTTAGCCTAAATAATCGTGCGTCCGGCAACGGTATAAGATAGGCCACCACCGGGCCGTGGTTAAAGTTTCATGGGCCGCTGCTCATACAGCATTATACCGAGACCACCGAAAGATAGATCTACTTTCGGTGGCCTTGTTTATACGCTGTAGTGGCTGTACAGAAAACTCGATTGCGCCGAAAAACTTCGGCGCATTTCTTACTTGTTTCCTAATATCTTCGGGTCTCGAATGGCTAAGAAAATAAAATTGCTCGTCCCAAATACCTCAACAATAAAAATGTAGAATAATGATTAAATAAATGGATAACGTTTCCACCTTGCTGTCAAGAGGAATGTTGGCATGCTTGCAAGTGAAAGCATAATGGCGGAGGTGTGATGATGATGGACTTGGTTGAGGGGGGGAGGGGGAGGATTCCCCTTGAAACCCGTCATTTTCATGGATCAAGAGATTGAGATTCTCACTTATGCATACCACTCCATTACATTATCTTCCTCTGCTAAGGAGCATTGCACTTGTGTAATTTTCTAAAAGAAAAATATGTTGCTGTTAATATCTGATGTGTCTCGTGTGTGAATCTATATTGTAATATGTTTTGGATTTGAAACACAATGCGATATTTTTGGAAATGTAAATCTTTCCTGTTGGATTCTGTGTGCACATTATTTAATGTAGATGAGACATTCATTAATTCTGAAGTTTAAGGGGTATTTTCAATACATAATATATATATATATATATATATATATATATATATATATATATATATATATATATATATATATATATATATATATATATATATATATATGTCTGTGTGTATATATGTGTGTATGTATGTATGTATGCATATATATAAGTGTATGTATGTATGTATGTATGTATAGAGCTTTTCCCCATATGGGGGTTGTGGCTTCAGCAATTAACAACGCATCAGTGACTGCCAAATACATACTTAAATTTTTGTATTATAGATGAACCTCTTGTGCATTGAAGCTTCCACGCCATCAGCCGCTTCGTCCACATACGCAGAAAGATATATACATAACACACACACACACACACACACACACACACATATATATATATATATATATATATATATATATATATATATATATATATATATATATATATAGAGAGAGAGAGAGAGAGAGAGAGAGAGAGAGAGAGAGAGAGCCTACTTGTCACTTTCTACCAGATGCGTATGCAATTGTAATAGCCACAACAATGCCTTCTTGACTTCTCGAATTCTTCACACTTTTTGGAGACGCTTGTCACTACAAAGCCTTAGATCCAAGTGCAAGAAATATGAAGTAATTTTGATGTCCGGTATCCGGGAATCGATCCCGCGTCCCGAGAAATCACAAAGAGGGCACGTTGACCGACCTGACCAATGTGTATTTAATTATTTATGTATATGTGTAAATGTTTGTATGCCGACCTGACCCATGTATGTTTGTTTATCTATGAATATGTATAAATGTTTGTAGAGTGGGTATATATGTATGATATACTTTTTCTTCTAGGAATCGGGTGTTAAAATTATGTAAGAAATCTGAGAACACAAAGAAATAAAAAAGGAGACATCTTAATGAGATAAATTGTACCCGAATCTCGTTACGCCTCAGGAATCCCATTCTCTCTCTCTCTCTCTCTCTCTCTCTCTCTCTCTCTCTCACTGATTAGGATTGGGGAAATATAATATCACAGGTGATCAAGGAACACATTGTTACGTGAAGGAACAGGATACCATAATCAGTAGCAATTTGCCGCGATTGCGTAATCTGTGAAAAGCACTGCAAGCACTGAACGCTACGTAATGCCGTAATGTATTACATTATCGCGGTAATGTAATGACTGTTCTCTCTCTCTCTCTCTCTCTCTCTCTCTCTCTCTCTCTCTCTCTCTCTCTCTCTCTCTCTCAATGCACGTGGGCCGGTAAGATGAAAAATGGTGAAGATTATTGAGGAACAAAATGCAGTCAGAGAGTGAACAATTCTTCTGCCTGAATTAATGTTCATAGGAGTTTTTTTATATATTTATTTTTTTCTATTTATATTTATATATTTATATTATATTATATTTATATATTTATATTAGTCCGTAAATCAGTCAGTTGTGTCAGATAGTTTCTGACGGTGTCAGGGCAATTTTGCTGATAGGCAATCGTTCAAATTATTAGTTGTTTTAATGGTGTAAGGTCATTTCAAGTTGGGGAGAGTTAAGAGAAAATTATTGATTGGTAACTCAAGAGTTAAGTGGGCCTGGTTAAGTTTCATTGGAGCCATTAGTCATTTTATTACGAGTATTTCATTTGTCATCTGATTTATCACAATTCGACCCTAGGTGATAAAGCAGTTCTTGTATTTTGATAACTTATAGTTTTTCCATTTATTTATCAACTTGTTAATTTATTTTTCTTTTTTAATTAGTAATCTCTCTTCTTTCTGTATTTCTTTGGAAGCTTGAATTTCAAGCCAGTGGCCTCTGTGAGTTTTTGTATGAACTGATTTCGTCCTCTGAAAAATAATAATAATAATAATAATAATAATAATAATAATAATAATAATAATAATAATAATAATAATAATAATAATAATAATAATAACTAGATAATTTTTTGCATTTTTATATTCCTGTTTAGAGGTGACTAAGCACACAAATATCATTATCACTATTAATTGTAATATTTCCCCCGCAAATATGCTTAAGGCTATTTGTATGTCCAAATGAAAATCATTTGATAAAATCTTCCAGCAAAATCTTTGCTTCCAGTGTTTAAATTCCTCTAAAGTTCATCTGTATTGTCCGATCCGCCTGCTTGCTTGAAAGCACCCTCCCATCCTATTAAGTAGAGAGAGAGAGAGAGAGAGAGAGAGAGAGAGAGAGAGAGAGAGAGAGAGCTGTTCCGAAAACTGTTCCGAGAGAAGATATCAAAGGACCACAGAAATAAGGTGTAGTATAACCACACCAAGAGCAGAGAACGGTTCCTCCCCAAATCACCACCTTGTTCTCCGCCATAAAATATGACCCCTATCATCAACCCATCAGCCCTTTGAATCTGACAAAAACATTTAGAGAACAAGAAAGGGAACTAGAGGAGAGGAGGAAGAAGAAGAAGAAGAAAAAAATCGAAACACAATCATGACGCCGAAGCTGAAGAGATCTTCACCTGATAAACACCTCAATTGTACGTTTGGTGGCCGTCTTCGTCGTCTTGACGGGACGCGGCATCATCATCATCATCATCTCGGTCTTCGGTTGCGTTCAGTGCGGTCGCCGGGTCGCATCTAGTTTTGCTGCGGTTGAGAATGCGCCCACTTTGCGGGAAAACTTGTCAGAAACATGTCGGAGACTTGTCGGAAACATGTCACGAACAGGTTGGAAACAAGTTGATGACATCACAAACAGTTTGGAAACAAGTTGGTGACTCCACCATCCAGTTGGAAACAAGTTAATGACCTCACAAACAGGTTGGAAACAAGTTGATGACTTCACCAACCTTCAGGGTTGGAAACAAGTTGATGACCTCACAAACAGGTTGGAAACAAGTTGAAAACTTCACAAACATGTTGGAAACAAGTTGACAGCTTCACAAACGGGTTGGAAACAAGTTGATGACTTCACAAACATGTTGGGAACAAGTTGATGACTTCATCAACATTGGAGTTGGTTAAACAAAACATTTGGGAACAAGTTAACGACATCACAAAGAGGTTGGGAACAAGTTAACAACTTCATAAACAGGTTGGAAACAAGTTAACGACTTGTTGTTAGTTGTATCCACTGGTTCAATCAATAATCCAAAGATTCGTTCCCCCACTTGTGGCCTTTGGTTTGTTTTCAACCTGTTTGTTACATGTATAAGATAAGTTGCAGTCGTGCATTTATGACATGTGTGGCTGCACACTCAGCCTCCTCTCTCTCTCTCTCTCTCTCTCTCTCTCTCTCTCTCTCTCTCTCTCTCTCTCTCTCTCT
>NC_089788.1:3703001-3715501 GCF_040412425.1 Macrobrachium rosenbergii | reverse complement strand
TGATAAAATAAATTGATCCTTCACCTATGAAGACCAATACTTTTGACAGGAGTTACACACACACACACACACACACACACACACACACATATATATATATATATATATATATATATATATATATATATATATATATATGTGTGTGTGTGTGTGTGTGTCATGACATCATTTCATTGTTCCTTTCATCACAAAGTCAATGAATGTCTTTCCGTGTCCTTTCGACAAGTACCGTATCCATAAAACGGCTACGTACCCGCCATACTCGTATCTCTCTTCAAAGACACATCATCTGAGGTCCTAATGGCTTCTCACCATCTCCCTTCTTCCCTCCCTACCCCCTACCTCCCTCACCCGAGGTGCGTACTAAATCTCAAACACTCCTTCATTACCCACAATGCTCTTAAGCCTTATATGGGCGAAACGCTGCCCTAGGAACCTCATTTAATCGAGGTTTTTTCGAGGTCAAGGGGTCAACGCAAGTTACTTTGCCCTCCATAGCAGAACCTCAACGGCGCCGAGTGGTTTCGAGATCGACCCAATCGCAAGTTGATGGTTGATGCTCAAACTCCTTCTTTCTGTTATTGTTATTATTATTATTATTATTATTATTATTATTATTATTATTATTATTATTATTGACCCTCCTCGTATGGAACGGCTCACCACAGGGACCGTTGACTGGAAATTCAGGCTTCCAAAGAATATTATGGTGTTCATTTGAAAGAAGTAACAGATGGTATTATTATTATTATTATTATTATTATTATTATTATTATTATTATTATTATTATTAATTATTATTATTATTATTATTATTATTATTATATGGCGTTCATTTTCTAGAAAGAAGTAACACGAGGTAAAGGGAAATACAGAAAGAAGAGATCACTTATTAAAAAAGAAAGAACAAATCAGATTAATATATAAATACATAAAAATATAAGTTGATTATTGAAATGTAAGGAGAATGTTTTTAGGGTAGTGATTAGGGGGTGGGAAAAGGGTTCCTTACAAATGGCCGAATATTGACTAACCCTTAGAATGATCCCTGTGGCTTAGATGCTCGAAGTTTGTTTGACCTGACCTGACCTGACCTGCTGGTCTCTCTTCCGTTTCGTCGGGTGTATTTGCAATGGCTGGAGAAAGATGAAATTCGCTTCTTGGTTTATATGTTATGGAAGTATCGTGTTGGTATCATAAAAGAGTAGGCATTACTCAAGGTTCTTTGCAGCGTCCCTTCGGCCCCTAGCTGCAACCCCTTTCGTTCCTTTTGCTGTACCTCCTTTCATATTCTCTTTCTTCCATCTTACTTTCCATCCTCTCCTAACAATTGATTCGTAGTGCAACTGCTTTGAGGTTTTCCTCCTGTTACGCCTCTCAAACCTATTACTATCGGTTTCCGTTTCAGCGCTGAATGACCTCATAGGTCCCAGTGCTTGGCCTGTGCCCTAAATTCTATATTCAATTCATTCAGTTCAATTCGGTTTTTGTTCTAAGCGTGCTAGTTTTTTTTCATGCTTGCAGTCGTGAATTCCCTGTTTTTTTATTAGTTAATATTGTGATTTTGAACCGTTCTTGTTCCAGATTATCTGGACATATAGAGTTTCTTTGTTTCTTTTTCATTCCCTAATATTGTTTTTGTAATGCTCTTGTTCCAGGCATTCTCGTAATAATTGCTATTTTTCATTTTGTTTATTTACAGGGAGGGATCACCATTTATTTATTTTTTTTGATGAATTATCCATCAGTGAACTTTCCAATACAGTGAATATTATGTAACACGTTTGTAACTTGGCGATTTTATCATCACTTTTGCCTTAGCTAGGGCAGTATATGCTTATACTCTTTGACAGTAAGTATACGTTTAGGTCTGCGTCCGATTGATTATAGCTACTAAAACTGGCGTCACATCATCTAGGATCTTGACGCCGGTCTTCGTTCGTCTGTTGAAGTGTGAAGAAAGGCTATGCCCGAATGGTATCTTCAGCTTTCCATGCTTTATAATCCCCTAATAAACAAGTAAAAATTGAGGCCACCGAAAATAGATCTATCTTTCGGTAGTCTCGGTATAATGCTGTATGAGCAGCGGCCCATGAAACTTTAACCACGACCCGGTGGTGGCCCGGCCTATATCGTTGCGAGATGCACGATTATGGCTAACTTTAACTTTAAATAAAATAAAAACTACTGAGGCTAGAGGGCTGCAATTTGGTATGTTTGATGATTGGAGGGCGGATGATCAAAATGCCAAGTTGCAGCCCTCTAGCCTCAATAGTTTTTAAGATCTGAGGGCGGACAGAATAAAGTGCTGACGGACAGACAAAGCCGGCACAATAGTTTTCTTTTCAGAAAACTGAAACCGACACATTTCACCGCTACCCGATTACATTTGGCAGACCTGTCGAAGCGTTTAGGACCCTGCACTCAAGCGTCCGGCGAAGCGAAGAGTGTGACGTCACGGTGTCAGCCAAGGGAAAAACTGGTCGCCTGAGGTCATGCATGACAGAGCGTCTTGATCATTGAAGTGTGCAACTTCAGATAAGGGACGTCCAGTACTCCGGTCTTTAAGTGTGCTGAAGTTGCCTCTACGGAGCACCGTCGATCGCGTAAGGGATGGGGTTGCGAGGTTATATATAGCCCCTACGGTGTGCCTCGTACTTGGGGAAAAACAAAAGAAATGATAAAACGATTTTGGAAGCCCTTTAGAAGAGTTTCTTTCACCCTCTGTGCAGTAAAGACGACCTCGTCGATGCCATCCCGTTCTGAATTTCATGATATGGCAACATCCATTTTTACCATCACTGAAGGCAGTATTTAGAGGTCTTTGGTTTCTTCGTACCTAGCTGCTGTCCAACTTCTTTAACTTGATTTTGCTTGATTTAATTCTTCTCGTTCGTGAGCAAATCATCTAGGAAGACCCTTGATGAGATGACTCATTAATCTATTTAAAGTAATCCAGGTATTATTTGAAACAGAACATCGTAAATGGAAAAGTTATAGAGATATATTATTTTAATACTTAATACGCAAGGTGTTTCTGATATTTGATCTGTATAATGCTAACTTGATATTCCCATGAAGTCAGTTATCACTTAGCATTCCCATTAACATCTTGATTTATCTAATTTTTAGATAAAATGGGTTTCTAATATCTGGGAATATATTTTATATTTATTTTTATTGACACTTTTTTTTGTGTAGAATTATCAGATAATTTTGTGTTGATTGAACAGTAGCGTTCTTGCTTTCTATTTTAAGTCGAGATGCCCCTCATTTAGCTAAAGCGGAGAGAGAGAGAGAGAGAGAGAGAGAGAGAGAGAGAGAGAGAGAGAGAGAGACGTTCCTACGTCCTGTTATGAGTAAACGAGATACCCCAGATCTAGCTAAAACAGAGAGAGAGAGAGAGAGAGAGAGAGAGAGTTCTTATATCCTATTACAAGTAAACAAGATACCTCTGATTTAGGGAAAACCTGAGAGAGAGAGAGAGAGAGAGAGAGAGAGAGAGACCTGCACCTTACAATTCAAACAAGTTGCCCCAGGTCCCTCAGTGTGAGGCTAAGAGAGAGATGTCTACCAGAGAGTTGCTAACGCATCTTCCGGTATATTTTGCATCTTCCAGTCTTGGATGGTCTGGGATGCATCTTAGATATTTGTCGAGCTTATTCTTAAACACATCTACGCTCACTCCTGTTATGTTCCTCAGATGAGCTGGTAGCGCAAATAGACGCTGCATTATCGATGCTGGCGCGTGGTGGATTAATGTCCTGTGTGCTTTCCTTAATTTTCCTGGTATAGTTTTGGCACAAACAATCTACCTCTCTTGCTCTTTTGATAATTTTAGTTCCATGATATTTTCGGTAATTCCTTCTATCTGTTTCCATGCTTGAATTACCATGTAGCGTTCTCTTCTCCTTTCAAGACAATATAAATTTAAAATTGTAGTCTTTCCCAGTAGTCAAGGTCCTCGACTTCTTCTATTCTAGCTGTAAATGACCAAGATACCCTGATCTTTGTGCTAAAACCTTTTGGTAGTGTGGGTACCATATTATATTGCAATATTCAAGTGGACTACGTACGTACATTTTATAAAGCAAAAAAATGCCCCTGTTCTACCTAAAACTTGTTTTGAAGTGCCAGAACAACATTCCCAGAGAGAGAAAGAGAGAGAGAGAGAGAGAGCGACGTTCCTACGTCCAATTACAAGCAAACAAAATGCCCCTGATCTACCTAAAACTGAGAGAGAGAGAGAGAGAGAGAGAGAGAGAGAGAGAGAGAGAGAGAGAGAGAGAGAGATCCTATCCTATTACAAAAACAAGATACCCTGATCTAGCTAAAACAGAGAGAGAGAGAGAGAGAGAGAGCATCCTGTTACTAGAGAAGATATCCCTCATCTAGCTAAAACTGAATGCCCCTGATTTAGCTGAAACAGAGAGAGAGAGAGAGTTCCTGCATCCTGTTACTAGTGAAGATACCCCTCATCTAGCTAAAACTGAGAGAGAGAGAGAGAGAGAGAGAGAGAGAGAGAGAGAGAGAGAGAGACTCCCAATCGAAGAGGCAGCCCTGCACATGAATCTCATTCTGCCGGAAAATTGAGAGAGGATATACCCAGTATGCAATATCTTCTGGCGAAGCGGAGAGGGTGGGTCACAAAAACACGATCAATGTAATCCTGATAAAAGGGGGCCGGTAATTCTTCGTCCTCCTCCTCCTCCTCCTCCTCCTCCTCCTCCTCCTCCTCCTCCTCCTCCTCCTCCTCCTCCTCCTCCTCCCACGATATCCTTGTAATGGGCGTGTGCAATTACGTTGAAGCATATCCCCCGCCTGTCAGTAATTCCTCTTTTATTGCTTTTTCTCTCTTTTTTTTTTATTCTTCGGAAGGATTCATGTGTCTTTTGATGCAGATGAAGCTTTTGAGTGATACATATTTCCAATGATGGATTGTCTTCTTAAGGTTGGGTGTTAATATTTTTTATCTTTTTTTTTTTTTTTGCATTTGAAGGTGGGAATTTTTTTTTGCGGTATTTCCCGGCTTTTATGCTGTTACACCGGATAATTTTTTTTTGTATATATACGCAGTACATCTCTCTTTCTGCATCTCTTCACTGGGTGTTTTCAGACGCACAGACAAACCCGTATGTATGTATGTATGTTTGTATATATATATATATATATATATATATATATATATATATATATATATATATATATATACACATACATACATAGATTGATGAATATTATACGTATATATATATACGTAGATAGATAGATGGATAGATATTTATAAATATACATATATATTTTTATATAAATAACACACACATACACACATATATATACAATATATACATATGTGTGTGTGTGTGTGTATTAGAAAGTTAATTTCGTGGGGCCTATGTTGACCTGAACTTATACTCACTCGACAATCACTTGCTAAAGTGAAAGCATCGCCCTCTCCGTAATAATAAATTAATAACTTTTCAGTACAAGATCACACATGAATTCAAGTGTACCTGACAGTGAGCTGAATGTGGAGAAAGCACCCAGGGTGAGAAGGAAGCCCTGGTGTCATCATCCCCAAATTTTAAGTGAAAGTGGCAAGGCGATACTTCTGGAGCTACCTACTTAAGGTGCAAAGATATATATATATATATATATATATATATATATATATATATATATATATATATATATATATATATATATATATATATAGAGAGAGAGAGAGAGAGAGAGAGAGAGAGAGAGAGAGAGAGAGAGAGAGAGAGAGAGAGAGAGAGAGAGGAAATCACCTGTTCCCTGGTCTTCTAGTAACTTCATAAGAGACAAACCAGTCGCACTAAGCATATATGCGTTACAGGTATGTCCAGGTGTCACGGGCAATTAACTTTCAGAAATTCGTCCATCTGAAAGGTCACAAGACCCTATCTCTCTCTCTCTCTCTCTCTCTCTCTCTCTCTCTCTCTCTCTCTCTCTCTCGTCGGTGCAAATTCGAGACAATTAATTAACTTCTTAAAAGTAATGACAAACTTTTATATTGGTTGTCATAAGTGTGATGCATTCAAGGTTGCCTAGTTTTTCGTTATATCCTTCTGAGTGGATATAACAGTTAAACTGGGTCAGAATAACTGTTCCCGTCTTCATGAATTTGTACTTATATATCTGTAATATACGAGTATTTACTCATTTTTTTTTTTTTTTTTTAGTGTAGGGTAAGGTTAGAAACAGTTTTCAGTGCACAGTTGTCCCCGTAGAGATGTTGTGCCGTCACTGTACCTCTCTCGGTGCACTGTAGGCATTACTTAAGGTTCTCTGCGGCGTCCCTTCGGCCCGTAGCTGCAACCCCTTTCGTTCCTTTTACTGTACCTCCCTTCATATTCTCTTTCTTCCATCTTCCTTTCCCCAACCCTCTCCTAACAGTTGCTTCAACATTATTTTCAGCGCTGAATGACCTCATAAGACCCAGCGCTTAGTCTTTGGCCTAAATATTATATTCCACTTCCAGTACACCATTGTACATTTGTATTATCCATTGAATAGTGAGGCGACAATTTAAGCCACATATAAGACTAATAATTCCTCAAATTCGATTCCTGAGTGGGCCTGAACGCTGTCTGCAGGTTTCGTTCAGTCCCGTTGTGTCTTAATTGGCCTGACCTGTTCATGAAGTATCTGGCAGCTAGTCGACTTTGGGGTTTTTTGTTGAAAACCCGAAGGCTGACAGCAAAAGCCATGCCTTATTAAGGGAACCACACTAAGGTTGGATATATGTATGTATATGTACAATATATACATATATGTATGTATGTATATATATATATATATATATATATATATATATATTATAATTACTTCATATTTCTTGCACTAGGATCCAAGGCATAGTAGCTATTACAATTAGGCTACATACGTATCTGGTAAAAAGTGACCAGTAAATTCTTTTAACTTATATATATATGTATATATATATATATATATATATATATATATATATATATATAGAGAGAGAGAGAGAGAGAGAGAGAGAGAGAGAGAGAGAGAGAGAGAGAGAGAGAGAATGTTATGCGTCTAGGTGTTTACAGCACACAGCCAACCTAGTAACTGCTTATCTCCTTTACCTGTGACAATCCGCACCTGTCCTCGTCAAACACGTTGCTGAGAGAGAGAGAGAGAGAGAGAGAGAGAGAGAGAGAGAGAGAGAGAGAGAGAGACACCTTTCATTCCAGGAGATCTTTCTCTTGGCATTCTCCTCGCACGAAACTATTAATCAAGGGACGTGGCGAGAGCGATGGCATATATGGTCTACGTATGAAGTCAACGGCTCCGAGATAATGGGTTTTGTTTATTTACACATTCCTCTTATGGTATCTCGACCGAGGCCAGTTTTTCTCTCTTGCTTTCGTTCGTTCTTTCTCTGTGCTTATTCAGGTTGGCTGGACGATTCGAAACGCTTTCTCCTGAAGCTTGATGTTCCGTGCTTTGTTTTAGCTTGTCGTAGGTACAGAGAAAATGTTGGTTGGGGTGAAATGTTTGTTTCTTTTTTTTTTCTTTATGATGGACCTAATTTTCTCCCCGTGACCTTTGTTTTACACATTAATTAGACTATACCTTATCAGTTTTATCTTCAGAGAGAGAGAGAGAGAGAGAGGGAGAGAGAGAGAGAGAGAGAGTAGCAAAATGTACAAATCCAATTCAATATAGTTTTGACAAAGGCAACTTACCTCAGAGAGAGAGAGAGAGAGAGAGAGAGAGAGAGAGAGAGAGAGAGAGAGAGTAGCAAAATGTACAAATCCAATTCAATACAGTTTTGACAAAGGCAACTTACCTCAGAGAGAGAGAGAGAGAGAGAGAGAGAGAGAGAGAGAGAGAGAGAGAGAGAGGCTTTGAATAGATTGTAGATTCTACTTTTGATGGTCCTTCGCGCAGTATATTATCACATGCCGTAATAACAGTATTTCATAACATTGCTTTTCTTGCCAATTTTTTTTACATCGCACTTAAGGGCTGTTACGTTGTATTATGAGTTTTGATATTCCCTTTACGTTTCTAACTTTTTTTTTTCTGTGCGCAGAAATATTCCGTTATTGTGAATTATAACCACAGAAACGTTTGCGTAGCAGTATATTTATAGTTAGCATTCACTAAATATGTAAATTCACTTGTAGGTTGCATTAATGTATATTTACCCTTTTACTGCCTTCGCACTATTTCTACAAATATTCTCTCATTCCTCCGAAGATGGGCATCTACTTATACGTATTTATTTAACCGCATCGATTCTGCCACTACGAATGGTATTCAGCCCCTACATTCAGGAGATGGGATCGATCCGAATAGAGTAGTATCATCTGCATAAGCATCCAGATAGTTTCCAAGCCAAGGTACATATCATGCATATGTAACACAAATAGCAGTGGGCCAAGAACACTACCCTGCGGAACACCAGAAGCTGCATTCGTGTGGTTGCCGAGGTACCCATCAACAAATTTGTAACATCTTTGTCAAAAGATTAATAATAATAGTTCTACAACTTAAGCTTGGAAACTAAGGTATCGGGATATATGAACAACTTTGGAAACTGGAAGAAGTCCATCACAAAACACACTGTTGTGACGCCAGTTTTAGTAGACATATAAATCAATCAGTCAATCATACAACACGGCAGCTATTGCGAAAGCCAAACTGTTGTCATTCAGGAAAACAGATGATTATTTTATATATATAAACATATTGGTATGTATTTATGTATGGATGTATGTTTGTACATAAGTCTGCTTGTCAAAAACTTCAGTTTCAACTGACCCTCGCACAAAGAATCTTGTGATTCGGGTTTTTCAGGTTTGTTTAGATAGACGCCACTCCCCTTTCTCAGCAGAGATAGTTAACTAGTAATGAAAATATGGTGGGGTCATTTAAATATTTTGCCTAGAATTGCTGAGAAAGACATATCAAATAATAAAATTACATAAAAGCTCCCTTGAATAGTGTAAATTTAAGTTTGATCAAACCATGACAGGTAGGGCCAGGTAGGATCACAATACTGCCCTAAATTGGAAGACTGCAGTATCTGCAAACATAGAAAACTGAGAAAAATGGTAGATAATATAGTTTTTCCTTGCCTTACTACTGATTTTGCAGATACTGCAAATGGAACCCCCTAAACAAAACATTGAAGAATCATTCTGAAACTGCAGTAACTTGTGTATTAGTGTTTCACGAGGCCCAATAGGTGGCCTATCTCAATTTCGAAAATTTTGCAGATCTGCAGTTTTCCATTTTAGGGCAGAATAGGAGTCCAAAGTTGTACACATGAATATATAAGAAAAATCTTATTAAATAAGATTGTTTTTCAGTGCAGCAAGGTTGCTCAGGGGACCAGTGTGGACCATGGGTCTCGTTGCCTCCCATTACTTTTAATGCTGTCTTGTATTACATATATCGATGCTGAAATTTATATTTCTCGAGTAGGCCTATTGGATTGTAAACGTATCATTGCTGTATATGCATATCTCAGTATTGTACCTTGAAGCATGTTGGCACGGAATCGAAAGCATTTGTCAGTGCTAAGTCTTGTACATCGCTCATTGCTGTACATCATGTACATATTGTCCATTTCTCATTCCATTCAAATTCTCCTCTGCTATCTTACAAAATTCCCCGTTGGTGGGTAGTTACGCCAGTGCGCCAATCACGGTGCACTGTAGGCATTACTCAAGGCTCTTAGCAGCGTCCCTTCGGCCCCAAGCTGCAACCCCTTTCATTCCATTTAATGTCCTTCCATTCATATTCTATTTCTTCCATCTTACTTTCCCCAACCCTCTCCTAACAATTGTTTCAAAGTGCAACTGCGAGGTTTTCCTCCTGTTACACCGTTAAGACTTCTTACTCTGTTTCCCCTTGAAGCACTGAATGACCTAATAGGTCTTAGTGCTTGGCCTTTGGCCTAAATTTTATATTCCATTCCGTCTTACAAACTTGCATCCAACTTTTAATTTTTATTAATTTTCCTCATAATTTTATCCGTGAACACCCTGACGTGAATCTTAGCATCATCTTGGGTATTAACAGCATGAATCTACAGCCCAGATTTCATACATTTATTTATTCATTCCCTTACTTATCCTTCTAAGTCTATTTCAGAAAGGTATGTTTGCATAAGGAAATTATATATGATGATTCTTATCTAACGAAATATGCATCCGTAGTCACTGTATTTACAGACAGAAGGGAGAGGGAATCATGTGACGCTTTTATACGTCTCTTGAAGTCTCGTAACCACATGATTGCTGGAATGGAGTGCGATTACAGAGTTTAAATTACATGAACAAAGTGACTGAAAATTTTCCGTGTGTAAAACCACACCTCCAATTACTGTGTTGTTCCACAGAATTGTCTCGAGCTATGAAATATAGCCTTTACACTCTCGCCCCTCGCCTACCCTCCCTCTTGCATTGCAATTCCAGTATCGCCTTTTAAATCTCCGACCTGGGATGAGCATCCCCATTTTTTATTCCCTCTTTTTCAGCGAAGTTCATTTCAGCCATTACGGCGCCGCCGACGCCGCCACGAGAGTTTCCCGCCCGGAGGCGTCTCTAGTGACATCTGGCAAGTAGCGCCGCTTAGGTTGCGTCCGAATCCTTTCCTTCGTCCATTTGACGCTGACATCGCGAAGTCCATTTTTTTTTTTTTTTTGGTAAGGCGAGCTTTCGTGTTCGATAACAATCGCGCTATGTTGCCCGAAAGGCAGGTGTGGGGGAAGGGGTGGGGGGAAGGTTTAAAAAAAAAGAAGACGTGTTAAATAAACGATTGATAAGGATTGCAACACACACACACACACACGTAGTTTTGGCGCGAAGACGAACGAAATGGTTCGTTCGCGGAATGGCTTCCAGTTCATCATCGCATTAGCGGCTCTTGCTTAATAGAAAATGGTCCGACGGTCCTCGGGGGGAATGTTTGAGGAGGAGGTGGGCTGACATTTAGATATTTCGGGTGATAATCTGTGAATTGAGGATCCACTAGCATTAAGGTGATAAACATTTTTTTTATACAGTCTCTCTTAGAGAAAGATATTTCATTTGATGGTGCGGGCTAATGATACTGGTAACTTGTGGAGTATGTAATTTTTATTTTTTTTTAAAGTAAACACCAGTATTCAGAAGTTTGTTCTTCATATTATAAGGCCAAGTTTCTTTTTTTATTTTATTTTGTAGAAAAAAAGCTTCTTCCACGTAGCTACTGGACCAAGTTACTTGACAATAATGTAGCCTAATCTCCCTTGCACAAGGTCATATTATAAAGCAGATGATTCTTGACTTTAAAATATAAATTCTTTAGCTATGAAATTATCAAAAAACCAAACTCACAAAAGAATACGATCCCAACAAAATAATACACTTCTCATATTAGTTTAAATCGAATTTCGTTTTTTAAAGAGAATTTTGACTCCAGCTAGAAAGGACACCACTATCATTTATTACCGTCACTTCCAGTAAAGGTTTATTGATGTTTGTTTATTTTTTTCCCTATTCTGCTTTTTTTTTTATTTCTTACGAGAACATTCTGTTATATGGAAGCTTCCTTTTGCAAGTCGTTGGTCTCTTGTGTTTGTTCCTTATAATATTTTGTTTATTTTGAATGATAACAAGGTCTTAGAATGAATAAAAACCTCGCGCAGTTGGCATTCACCATAAGCTGTCCTCAGACAGTTGATATTTTTCATTTCCAACAAAATTGGAGTACTAATGACCTTAAAAATTCAGCTTCCTTTTTATTCTTTTTGTGTTTTATAACCTCTTTCCCTCTCTTCCGAACTAGTGTTCCTCTTTTACTTAGTTCGACAACTGGCTCTATCCTACCTAAGCTATGTGACCGGAGTAGTGACTGAAAAAGTACCTATAAAGAACCAAGGAGCCATCTAGCGGCGGAGGGAAGAGGCTATAAAGGCGTGGTGAGGTTGGGGTCATTTCTTAGACGAATAACTTAGATTTAGGCCTATCATGGAGAGAAAGAGGAAGGAGGACCCAAAATGAAAGCTATACTCTTAATTGAGACGGATAAGTCCAGCAAAAAGTTTTATTAACTGAAGTGGAGAAAATAACTTACGGAATCTATAAAAATCCATCCACTTTCTTAAAGGCAGATGTAAGTATTTGAACAATATGATCTCTCTAAGTGAAAGGTTCAGTTCAGTTTGCCCAGAAATTGATATATGAGTTGAACAGGAGTGGAAACACAGAAGTAAGAAGAGGCCGTGATCTGGAATTATTGAAATTGGCAAACTACAGGCTCTCTATTCATATATAAGGGTCACCATCAAATGTAGGGACTGTGAACTACTTATATAAACTGAATAAACTATAGTTTTGAAAAGGAAAAGCAAGCTCGTGAAACCTGTAAATTTCCTAGACAAGATTCAAGAATGGGTTACTTGCCACCAGTGCCTGGTTGTCATCATAGGAACCACATTGACTGGTACAGAAAGAGTAAATGTTAGACTG
>NC_089788.1:3665501-3698001 GCF_040412425.1 Macrobrachium rosenbergii | reverse complement strand
GGTAGAGTGTTTGTTTCTCTCTCTCTCTCTCTCTCTCTCTCTCTCTCTCTCTCTCTCTCTCTCTCTCTCGTTTTACTTTTGATGTTCGTAACCAGACTGTGTAACAAGGCTGACCTTATCGTATCTAGATTCACAGAAATGGGAAAGGAAAATATCTCAAATATTTCGGTTATTTTATGTTTTAGAAAGTAAAATATAAATGGTGTTTTTTTTCTTTTTTTGCACCATGGGAGAAACTATTATTATTATTATTATTATTATTATTATTATTATTATTATTATTATTATTATTATTATTATTATTATTATTAGCAAACTATATCTGAATTCTGTAACCTCTCATGATCTCCAAATCAATGATAATTGTTGGCTGTTTTTTTCCATTATCGTTATTTTGCATTATTACTATTATTTCAGTATTATTATTATTATTATCACTGTTATTATTATGAATGCAATTGTTACTGTTATTATCGGCAACTGTTTGGGTAGAGCCGATTACTATTTGTATATTTTTATCTGTGTGTGTAAATATTGTGTATTGAAGTGAATGCTATTATTATTATTATTATTATTATTATTATTATTATTATTATTATTATTATTATTATTATTATTATTATTATTATTATATGGGGTCATTGCCTGTAAACTATCCTTTCTTATATTCTCATGTGACATACATTAATGTTATGAGCCTTTAAAAAAAACGTATTTCATTTTATTATATGTGCTAATTCAGTGACTATGAGTACCAGTCTACTTTATTTTGCATACCATGAAATAACTTATTTATTTATTTATTTATTTATTTATTTATTTATTTATTTATCTATCTATTTATTTACTTTGATTAAAATAAATAATTCTATGTAATAGATCCAGGATCTATATATAAGCACGGCCCAGTCCAAATACTGAATTACTGTAGGCAGTACTCAAGATTTTTTGCGGCGTCCCTAAGGCCCCTAGCTGCAACCCCTTTCATTCCTTTTGCTGCACCTCCGTTCATATTCTCTTTCTTCCATCTTACTTCCCTCATCCCTTTCCTAAGAATTGATTCTTAATGCAACTGCTTTGAGGTTTTCCTTCTGTTACGCCTTTCAGACCTTTTTATTCTCAATTTCTCTTTCAGCGTTGAATGACCTCACAGATCCCAAACTCTAAATCTTATATCTCATTCCATTTTTACATTCCTAATATTAAAGTCGATTTGAATTCTGGACGTCAGCATGAACACATAACCCTTACTCGGTAAAAAAAAAAAAAAAAAAAGGACGTTTTATTCATATTCTAAATCCTCTGGCGTCGCAATGTTTGAAGAACGAATTGTCGGTATGCATTTCACATTTAACCGATAGGAGGGAGACTCATAAATTATTCTCATTACGCCGACCAACGTCTCGTGTTGATCGGTAATAACGCGAATTGTTGGTTCTTATCGGAATGCTAATATCTTATGGTCACAGTCTGAAGATTAGTCTAATGGTTCACTTAAGACCGATGTCATAAAATGTGCCATTATTGCCAACCCACACCCGCTACTCAAGGCCCTCTCTCTCTCTCTCTCTCTCTCTCTCTCTCTCTCTCTCTCTCTCTCTCTCTCTCTCTCTCTCATGCGCATTGTCTCAGTTGTGGAGGAAACTAAAGAATATATTCATTCGCCTTTCATATTTCAAACGTATTAGATAAGTTTAGCCATATTTACTATTCTATACACTGCAAAAATAATGATCATTTACTGACATCAAGATTTTAAATGAGGGTTTACAGTTAGACGGGAGTTCCCATGTGGATATTAGATGGTTTGTGAAATTTAAAGTTAGGAATATACTTACTTTTTACAGTAAGTAGAATTGGATAATATCAAGCCTTGTATTATGTTGACGTTTTTGTAGGTACAAGAACTCTCAGCGTAAGTTTAATGCACAATTTTTTAGTTCACTTTCTGCCACTTCCTTCAAAGAAAACTTATCCCATTTTCTAAGATCTCTCGAGAAATATCTCACGTAGAGCTAATGACCCGTCCTTAAATAGATTGAAGTTAAATCCCTCTATAAGGAAAAATAAAAATTAAAAAACCTGAAGTGTAGTTAAGGAAATGCTGCAGAAACCAAGGTACATCAAAATGTACCTTGATCTGAGTTCTGAAGTCTACCTCAGGCTTAGTACACTTGATTGATGTCATTCTCGGGCTGGCGTTGCATTCTTTTAATCATCCTTGCAGTCGAAATTTTGTAGGCATAAAAATTTGTAGATGAAACACGTACAAAACTCCTGCTTGTAAAATGAGAGAGAGAGAGAGAGAGAGAGAGAGAGAGAGAGAGAGAGAGAGAGAGAGAGAGAGAGAGAGAGAGCATAGGATGGGACTACGTTGGTAAAATAGAGGAGGAATCACTTATTAGTTCCCTCACTGTTAGAGAATAAATCAACATTGGTCCTTTATTAAGTTATGAATCAAAATTAATGACTTGTTTTGGTTTATATATTATAATAATAAATCATTCTAGTTCGTTAATGAAGAAAGTAATTAGAAATTCATACTCGATCTTTAGCATGTGAATAAATTATGATATATGACTTGCTATCCATAGCAGTACAAACACTTTCGAATATTATAACAATAACTCTTTTTATGACACATTTTGACACATTTTGATTTATTTTCATTTGGGGCTTTAGTTTTTTTAAATTTGCACATATATTTCCTGTATCGTCATTCCATAGCTTATTGACACACGAATTCAGATCTAAAATTCATATGGAATCATATTTTGTATCATAAACATTTTTTCATCGAGACGAGTTGATATTTAATGAAAGAAAACGGGTCATGAAAAAGAGAAAACGAATCTGGTACAGTTTAAAGGGGTCACTAGTAAGAAAATTATTTCGTGACACGAAACCTAATTAACTTAACTTCAATAATGATGGGTGATAATGATGATGATGATGTTTGTTAGGATGTTAAGAGAAACTATTAATCCAATTATTTTATTTGTTAAATGTAGAGGGATGGCCACACGGATATATCTTTTTTTAATATATTTTTTTCAGCGAAACAATCAGAAAATGGTGTATATAATGCAGTCCAGGTGAGATAATTTGAGAAATCTACCGAGATAATGAGACATTCGCCGTCTTTCGTTCGTAGAATTTAATCTCCAAGAAGCTGGTGCTAGCCTAAACGCGATGTCCCGCGGAGCTTCCGCCGTGTTTAGTACCAAATTATCTCAACTGTACTGCATTATATGCACCCTTTTGTATATTGCTTAGTCAAAAACTTATATTAATAGAGGATATCTTTCACATTTCCTTTTTAATTTTGTAGCATGCTCATTTCAACTCGCATGAGTCACTTTATTTCTGTCTTTGCCGTAAGTTGTCATGAAAATTAAACAAGTCATACTTTTTTGTAGCCCTTGTGAATTTGAAAAGTTGTTCAACAAAATTTTTATTTTTAGTTTTAGTGTTGTTTTCTTCATTGATATATATATATATATATATATATATATATATATATATATATATATATATATATATTATGTGTATGTCATATCAAACCATATTCCATTCTTTCTTTTATTTTAATTCTGTTCTCGTACAAATTGCTTCTGTATGGCATTGATACCACCAATTTGCATGATATTATGCATCCTTCTCTTGGAAGAACAAATGTTAAGGTGGCTAGGTGGCTAGTTTTTCGGTGCTCGGAAATAAAGCCAATGGAAAAAATAACAATATTGGCTAGGAAAAAAGTCACATTAATTTTTAGTGGCCGGTAATAAAGTTACAGGGAAAAATTCACAATATTTCTTGGGGGTCGTTATCTTTATGATATTTACGGTTTTTTGTTTATGTTTTTAAGGTAATCCCCAACGACCTTGTACTAAACACGCGGCAAAGATGGATAAATACGGGGTTAAAACCCTTGGAAAGATTAATGTGACCTTTTTCCTGTAACTTTTTCTGACTTTTTTACCTGTGACTTTTTTTTTTTTTTTTTTTTACCTGGATTCAGTTTTTCCAGCCATAGTGGCTGTTCGATTTTCTTCCAGACTGTCTGGGGCAGAATTTTTCTGTGATGGGATTGTCACATTCCATGGGTTGGCTAATTCTCAGCGCTGAAGCATCTTCATAATTACTGATTGAGCGTACATTTGTAGATTGTACCCCTTGTTGTGATTCACCTTGTACTTCTTTAACCTTACAAGAAAGAATGTGGCCATCTTTGGTGGTACAGTTAGTGTACCACCCTCTGTACATTTCTCTGAGATCTGTGTTATTGTAGCTTTTTCATTGCAATGTTGCTTTTGGGTAGATGTTTACTGCAGTGTCAGAGGTCCAGAGGCCGCTGACTTTTGCCTCGAGGAGGGGTTCATCAGGCCTAGGCCTAGTCCTCGGAGCGCAGTGACTGGTTCTTTGACTGTCTGGTGCTTTCTGGCCTTGATTTCAGAGGCCAAGTCTTGGTTGAGACAACAGAGGCGAGATTATTCTTTCATTTGAGCAAAACCTTGATGTTCCTTGAATGGAATTTACATATTTCAATGCAATTAGAATTATAAGACTGAGTCTTCATTCTGTCTGTGCACCTATCATAACTTAATACTGTTTTAATGCTTAAAAAAATAGAACAGAGCTTAAAAGAAGACATAATTTCCATCATTACATAGGTAACTCTGGTGAGAATTGTCAGATTTGGTCTAAACGGTCATGGAAATATAAAACACCCTTGCCTCAGTCCCACTTTTGCACCAAACCAGTCACTTTCCTATCTTAAAACTTTAACAGGTTTCGTTCCCATAAAATCTTTGATCGTTCCCAATATATCTTTTATAACAAACATTCTTAACACCTTCCTCCATGTTATGTGTCTGTCAGTCCTATCATATGTATGTTCTAGATCTGTGTATGCCACTTCTCACATGTTTCATTATACACGCTTGATCCAGGCACCTTATTCAATGTCCAAACTCACACTGTTCTTCCCCTATCGATCCTTTTGTCATCTGTCTTACTTTGTCTATCAAACTTTGGTGATATGCTCATGTGATTTATATAGTTCTTAAGTGTGTATGCAGTGATACCACTGACAGACACTTTCTTGAATGACATATCAGACAATCTTGCCGTTTTTATGAGGGTAATAAATTCAAAGACCTTAGTTAATACTTCATTTATTTCACCTTAGAAGAGATTAAAATGCGAAGAAGGACAAAAAAAAAAATAAGAAACCCCTCGAGTGAAACAGACAGACCCTAAAAAGAGAGAAACCAAGCTACATAATCTTGCATAGACTATGATCGGTAATAATCAGTACTCATTATGAGCAAGTTCATTCTTTTTAAATATTGTCATTTGCGTATAACAACTTTAAAAGCTTATACTTAATCATTAGGAAGCTATTTACACGGGCATCTTCAGTTCACAGTCCGAAGATTGGGTGGTGGAAAGGGTTTAGTATATTAAATACAGATACCATGGCAAAAGGTAATGGTGATATAATGATCCATAACAATGTTGGTTAAATACACAGGTTTTCACAATCTCCGGAGGGGAAAAATGTTGAAAAAGGGGTTTTTAAAACCCTAAGTAGTTATAATCTCTTTGTGGCGTTTGATTGTAAAATCCACTAAAAGGATTGATCAGAGGAATAGATTCTCTTACGCTGCTTAACGAAGGAGTTACGTCACCTTTTCGTAATGTTTATTGTAATGTTCATATAACCACTTTTATATTGCATGCTTGCACATCAAAGCGAGATTGTAAAATGGTTTGTAGGGATACAAGTGGATGCTGATTATCAAAAACTGGGGAAGTTAACGGTTGCTGAATTACACCAAAAGTGTTACACAGTTATTGAACAGTGGCTACACACCAGAATGATGTAGAACGAACGAAGGGTAAGCATTTATCAAGTCCAAAAAAATTATTTTTTTTTTATCAAAAATATATATTTGAGTCAAGTTTGTCTTGCAAATAACTGCTAAAACACAGAACGTGGTTTATGTTAATATTATGCAACAACCTTATATGTTTTCAATGGATAATTTCTAATATTAAAATTTTGACACTTTATATTTTTTTTTTACCTGTTTGCGTAACAGCTTACGTTCTAAAACTACGATTCCTTTGATTTTTTTTATATTTTTAAAGTTTTGTTAATTAAGAGTATAAGGAAGCTTGTAATCATATAATATTAATCGCTGATTCATCTCTGGGAAGCTTTAGAAATGTTGGTTCCATGACAATTATTTCTTTTCTTAATTTTCATCAAGCGATATTTGGATTTTTATTATGCTAAAAGTATAATTTTTAATTTTATAAGTTCTATTGAAGTTATTTGATTAATTTTACTCCTAGGTTTCATTTTTACAGTTCTTACAAAACCTAATTTTCCTGTATTCTGCCCTAAAATGGAAAATTGCAATATTTGCAAAATTTTCGAAATTGAGATATGCCACCAATTGGGCTCGTGAAACACTAATACACAAGTTACTGCAGTTGCAGAATGATTCTTCAATGCTTTGTTTACGGGGTCCCATTTGCAGTATCTGCAAAATTTTCGAAATTGCAATATGCTACCTATTGGGCTCGTGAAACATTAATACACAAGTGACTGCAGTTTCAGGATGATTCGTCGATGCTTTCCACAAGTATTTAGGGGGTCCCATTTGCAGTATCTGCAAAATTTTCGAAATTGCAATATGCCACCTGTTGGGCTCGTGAAACATTAATACACAAGTGACTGCAGTTTCAGGATGATTCGTCGATGCTTTCCACAAGTATTTAGGGGGTCCCGTTTGCAGTATCTGCAAAATCAGTACTAAGGCAAGGGAAAACTACACAAGTTACTGCAGTTTCAGAATGATTCATCAGTGCTTTATTTAGGGGGTCCCATTTGCAGTATCTACAAAATCAGTAGTAAGGCCAGGGAAAATTGCAGTATCTACCATTTTTCTCAGTTTTGTCTTTTTGCAGACACTGCAGTTTTCCATTTTAGGGCAATATTGTTCACAGCATCGTAACCAGAGGGAAAAATAATATAATTACTAATCGCAAGATTGATAGTCACAGTGGTTCCATTTTCATCAAAGCCATATCTTGGAATCTATTAGACATTCACCGCAGTGCTGTTGACTTGAAAATTTTTAGATTTAGATGGTTTAGAGATGCAGCGTGGAATTCCTTACAAGGGGGATAATGACGTTTGGATTATCGTCGAAAGCTGCTGCGTCGTAAATAGAATGTCCTAGAATATTTTGATAATTAGTTTCGAAGGGAAGTGATTTATTGATAAAAATAGTTTCTCCGTCTCATTTTTTTTTTTACCACGACACTAAATATTTTCAGAAGCATAATATGGCTTCTGTTTTGCCATTAAATGTATATATATATATATATATATATATATATATATATATATATATATATATATATATGCATACATATATATACATACATATATGTATATAATATATATATATAATATATTGAAACTGTAAGTCTATGAATATCATCGCATTTATACATATGTATATGAACCCTAGGACACGTTTTTCAAAATACTGAGATAAAACATATTAGATTACACACATTAACATTAAAACTTTTGATTTTATTGTTATTTGATAAAAAGTGGGATACCTTTATAGCGTATATCCAGCCTTAGAACCTGTCACCTTTTTTGTATAAAATCATTTATTGTCGAAATACGAAGATCAGTCTTACATTTCTCTATTCCTTTTTACTTTGTTAATCGGTTTGTATTTCTGCATATCTACTTTTTCTGGTTTATTAAGATTTATCAATTATCCCTTTTCCTTAAATCTTCCCTTTGTCACGTGAGTTGTTTGTAGTTTTTAGCACAGAGAAGAAGGGACTCTCTCTCTCTCTCTCTCTCTCTCTCTCTCTCTCTCTCTCTCTCTCTCTCTCTCTCTCATTTTTTTTGATTACCTAACTTTTTACTTTTTAATCAATTGATTCAGTTTTATTTTTTATTACTTAATTTTTGCTATCAATTACATAACTCACTTTTAATTTTTGGTAACCTGGAGAAGGGTCATGTCTCGACTACGAAAATGAATGATGAAATTTTGATCGGCCGAAATTAGCCGCCGTCACTGCAAACATTGACTTTGGAAACCCCTTGCCACGTAATTAGATGCCAGCGAATGTAATCAGTCCTTAACCTAGCATGCACTATTATTTCTTGTCAGTTATGATACGCAGGAACAATGTAAGGACGAACCTTGACGTGACTTACACAGAAACATTTGCTATGAATATGTACATATGTATGTATGTATGTATGTATGTATATATATATATATATATATATATATATATATATATATATATATATATATATATATATGTATATATTATATATATGTATATATATATATATATATTTATATATATATATATATATATATATATATATATATATATATATATTTATATATATATATATCACTTCATGATTCATCAACAACATATGTGGCATAGTGCTCGAAGGCTGTGCTAAAAAAAAAAAACATTAGTATTTATTGCTTCGAACTCATATCATTCATATGATTATAATTCACACACATCAATAACCTGTCATCTGAGCGAATTTCCCCGTCTCATACGTGTCCCAAAAATACCTTGTGGGTTTAAGAGGTGCATGCAAATCCTCTTTATATGTTTCGTGATGTCCATACATTGTCATAAGCTGCCTTCACAGGGCCTGTTTTTGGAGATTCCAGTGTTTTTTTTCTATTTTTTTTTTTACAAATGCATTTATAAAAATCTCATAATGAGTCACTCTCGCGCGAGTGACTGAAACGGTGAAGAAATTCACAGTGATGTCAGTGGAGATATATATTAAAATTATATATACATAAAACGCTAGCTTTCAGAACCCACTCTCTGATAAGAATCAGGCAGGTTCTGGGAAGTTTTCTGCATATATATATATATATATATATATATATATATATATATATATATATATATATATATATATATATATATAAACTATATATATATATATATATATATATATATATATATATATATATATATATATAAAACAGCTGACCTATGGATCTTCTGGTATAGATACCGCTTTTCTGTAACGTTTTCTCATTCACTATTTGCCTGAGGAGAGAGACAGTTTGGTCTCTGAAATATAGCCTTTGTTTTCCACATTTTGGCCTTTCTATGGTCTTCCTTATATTTGATATATATATATATATATATATATATATATATATATATATATATATATATATATATATATATATATTATATATATTTATATATATATATATGTGTATGTAAATAATGTTATGGATCTATATATATTTTTAATATATATTTACACTGACACCATTGTAGATTTCTTCAATAAATGTATTTTCGTCCAGTCAGAAATTACAGTAGATTGAAGTAAACATGAACAGGTTAGATGCTGTTCGCAAATGTGTACATATTTACACGCAGATGTATGAATGTACATGTTTGTATATAACTACAAGTAAATTGAAGACGAGTGCAGCGGAAAGTCCAACGGATGCTTAATACTGCACCATTCGAATAGATAAATACACACGCAGATAAATACCTTAAAAATGGTTACAGAGTGGTCTGTGATTCCCACCACGTAGGGGAATGTCCTAAGAAGGAACCACTGTGACCGTAGGAATATCAAACAGTCCCGGATATTTAGTGGACGTAGGATTTCAAAATGTTGCACAAAGCGAACCGTATGGATTCAAATCGATGGATTCTAGAGGCATCGACGATCTTCGGAATTGTCGTGCCAGTTTAGTGTAAATGACATCAGTCAGTCGCTACGACTCTCATGGGGGCGTTTGCTATTCCTGATCGCAATAATATCGCCTCTTTCTGAAGGTCTAGAACTTCAAGAAGCCATTATGTTTTTCTGTCTCACAATTCTCAAGATTTTGGCCTCAGCCCACGTCTTCCAAAATTGCATGACTCGTGGTTGCTTTTCTCGCTCGGTAATCCAAGTTGGAATTACTTTTTCGGTGTTTTTGGAGGAGAAGTTTGACCCCCAACTCTCAACGAGGCTCTAGAAGGACGTGTTTGAAAAAAAAAAAAAGCTTTCAGAGAAAAAGCCGTGTGTATCTTCAAAACTTCCAGTCTGAGGCAAGATATTCTCTCTCTCTCTCTCTCTCTCTCTCTCTCTCTCTCTCTCTCTCTCTCATGTTGGTGTCTTATAAAGTGGTTAGTACTTGTACTACTTATTAAAGGCTATGAATAAATAGAGATAAAGAAGCGATAACTTATGCAAATAAATACACCTACATGAATAATAAATAATTCTTGGTAATGTCAGCAAACACATATTCACCTAAATAATCCTACATCACTTCTGACATATATATATATATATATATATATATATATATATATATATATATATATATATATATATATATATATATATATATATGTACATGTGTGTGTGTATATATGTAATTCTAATAGCCACAATGCCCTCTTAACTTCTCGAATTCTTCGCGCTTTTTGGATATGCTTGTAGCTACGAAGCCATAAGATCCAAGCACAAGAAATTGAAGAGACTGTGATGGCCGGTCGCGGGAAACGAACCCGCGTCACCATAATCACAAGGAGGTCACGTTGCCGACCTGACCACGAGAAGGATAAAAGTGACCAGTAGATTCTACATATATATATATATATATATATATATATATATATATATATATATATATATATATATATATATATATATATATATATATATATATATATATTTATATATATTCAATTATCAAACGATCTCCCAGGCTAGAGAGATAAGCTGCCCCAAGGAATGATTCAAGTTGGCTACTTTCAGTAAAACCATATAGTTCTTCCCCACCTCCCCTTTTTTAATTTTTCTTATTTTTTATTTTTCCTTGTCCTTTCCTTTCACTTCCTTTCCTTTTTCCCCATTTTTCTAACCCTCATGTCCTTGCTTACGTAACTAATTAGGTAGTCTTTTTCAAATGAATTTTCATGTCAAGTTAAGTAGCATTTGGATTTTAAATTTATCTTCCTATCGCTTTTTTCTGCTTATTATAGTTTTATTCTATCATTGTTTTTTTGCATTCAACTTTTTTTTTTTATTGTTCAAGCAGTAGTGGGGAATAAAGTCTTCAGGCTACATTTATCACCAATTGCAATGCTTTCTGCATTTTTAGTTTACTTCACTTTCACTTCGTATCGTTCCAGCTAGCTGTCCAACCTCTTGAACTCTGCCATCTTCGATTTTCACTTCATATTTGAGAACGAAGACTCCATGCCAGTAATTTTTTTCGTTTCCATATTATGTTATGTCAGTGTTAAGGGCAGCAAATTGTTATCGTGACAGCTGGCTACTTTCTGCAAATACCCACGGGCATGATGGGAAAATATATCAGAAAATATGCCCATATGTACTTTAGAGTATGAAGCATTTAATTCCTAAACATGAAATCTCACTTATAACTTCCCTTAGGTGGGTATAGTGCCATCAGCGCACCACACTGTAGGCATTACTTAAGGTTCTTTGCGGCGTCCCTAAGGGCCCTAGTTGCAACCCCTCTCATTCCATTTTACTGTACCTGCGTTCATATCATCGTACTTCCCAACCTCTCCTGACAATTGTCACAGTGCAACTTGCGAGGTTTACCTCCTGTTACTCCTTTAAATCCTTTTTACTCTCAATTTCCATTTTCAGCGCTGATTGACCCCATAGGTCCCATCGGTTGACCTTTGGCTTAAACTTTATGTTCCATTCCATTGCATTCCATTTCCAACTGAATAGGAGATAAGACCAAGGAGACCGTAGTTCGTTTAAAAGAAAACTATACACAAAAATCCACATAGTTCTGACTTTCTGACATTGAGAATGACGTTGAAATAGAGGTGGCATCCGTCTGGACATTTTGGGTACTCCTTTAAACACGGGCACTCCATAAACATTGGTGGGCATCACCTGTTGACACAAAAAGTGTTGGCAATGTTGTTTTCCTTGAGCAGTTATCACTACTACATAACTAATTAGGTAGTCGGTATCACTTACTCTTATACACTGCACATGCAGTCTAAGAGTGTAATCTACATTGAACTACTTAAACACAGGCTCTCATAAACTAAAGTCTTTTATTATGGAGGTGACGGAAAATATCCAGAACTGATATCACTGAAACTATAGTCGACGCATTTTAAGAATATCACTCGGCCACGCCCACGTCCTCCCTACTACACCCCACCACCCCAGCCTAACCCCTTCCCTCTTTCATGATATTATTCATATGGCTGGTAGCATTGTCCTTATCATGAGCCAGACTCCTCTACCCATCTCCGGATGGGTGGGGGATGGGGGTTGCTTCCCTCTGGGGTCTTCTACTCCCCCCTAGGATGAGCGAGTTGCACAGAGAGAGAGATAGCGAGAATTACCATTTGTGTTGTCGTGAAGATGAAACTTTCAAAAGTATGTTGATGGAACAGTTGTACAAAAATAAGTACCAATTTACAGGTTCCAGAGCATCCTTTACTTATTGAATGAACGGCCTTCCAGTGTTGTCAGTGTCATAGCCAAGCAGTAACTGATATTGTCTGAGAGTGCAGTACGATAATGTCATGCAGTATCTACGGTGCCAGGGGAAGGGGGCGTGGCCGAGTGAGATTCTAAAAATGCGTCGACTATAGTCGTGATTAGCTGAAGCTCTCGTTCCTCACCATCCATTGGTTACAGTGATATCAGCTGTGAATCTTTACTGTCAGTTTCTGAAAATCAGAATGTATATAATTTACACGCATTCTTAAGTGTACATGCTTAAACAGATTCTTCAATAGATATTTATGTGTTCTATGAAGTGAATGTAACATACACATGATTCCATACACTTATTCATACGCACACTCAAGTATACCTACATATATATATATATATTTATATATATATATATATATATATATATGTATGTATATACATATATATATATATATATACATATATATATGTATATATATATATATATATATATATATATATATATATATATATATATATATATATATATATATGGCGAGAGAGAGAGAGAAAAAGAATGCTGCCATGAGACTTTCAGTCAGTTGTATTACATATTGCTTGATTAAAATTTTACTGTATATCATTTGCCCATTGATGAATGTAACCGAAAATTTACGTCAGTTTTTCCTGTTATTTTTTCGTTTCTGTTTTTCGATATATTAAAATAAACATCTTTATTTCTAGTCCTGCAAATTTGTTGATGCATTTATATATATATATATATATATATATATATAATATATATATATATATATATATATATATATATATATATATATGATTCTCAATTAATAATCATAACTACAGTCTAAACGTCCATCATAAAATTTCACCGTCATCCCGAAGAAGTTAGTCAAACACGTTCAATCCGCGTCGCTAGCTCCCGGAAAGAAGACTGATGACGTCACGGCCTCCTTCTGGGTGACGTCACGGCCTCCCTCTGGGCGACTTGCTGAGTCTTGCGGTCTTCTCCGCTAGGAAGAGAGAGACAATTACTTAGCGTCACATGGCCGTGAATCCTCCGTTGGTGTATTGGTTTGGGCGCATCCTGGCCATCTGATGGTCGTTACTCTCGTCTCTGGCGAGGTCTTCCGCGGGGTGGGGCTCGTTCAGCTGGTTCTCAGGGCCGCCGCCGAATCTGGTCGTGGCTACCTGGCCGTTCGGGGCGGCGCTTCTGCAGACGCCCAGCTGATTAAATGAAGGTGTGTATGGTGATCTCAGTATCCTGAAAATGATAGAGGTGTTAATGACTGGAATTGTGAGTTTGGTTTTCTTGGCTATATGTTTTTATTTTTATGACTCAAACTAAATGTTTGCTGGCATCAGCAAGTTTTCATCGTGGCATTATGGACAATAATCCTTGAAATACGTAAACGTTTGCTGATCGCCATACTTTCATAGTGGTATTAAGGGGAATAATCCAGATAACAGGTGTTTGTGTATCAAGTTTTCAATGTTGTATTAAGATAATCCAGAAATGTTTAAATGTTTAATAGGTATTTTTTTATAATTCAAAATTGATATTTTTTTTACAGAGGTAAACGAAATGTGCCTCAATAAGGAGCTGTATTCGACTTACTGATATCCTCGCAATTGTCAGTTGAATAATGTGATTCAAGGAAAATGCCAAATGGCCTAGAAATAATCCTAATTGGTTTTGAGACCACTCTCATAATGAAATTAAACGAATAAGTTTTTAATGAAATTATAGTATAATATTTTAATATTTTTATTAATGTTATATTGCGGCACTTATTCGCCCCCGAAAATGACCATTATACCTCACTGTTGATCTCACTGGCCAATTCTGATAAGCCTGGTTTCGTCAAGTCACTCAATTTGCAGAAGTTCCTCTCTCGAGGGAATCGAGAGAATTAACTTCCGGCCGATAGTTGCTCCGAAGTTTTGGCTTTCCAAAACTTCAGACCAATCTGGTCCTTTTTTTTTTATTTTGTATATTGATTTTTTTATATTTATTTTTTTTTTTAATTATTTTTTAATATTTTGTATATTTATTTTTGTATGTTTTATGTATATTTATTTTTTGAATTTATGTATATTTTTGTATTTTATTATTTTTATTTTTTTGTATTTTATGTATATTTTCATATTTTTATTTTTATTATATTTTGCATATTTATTTTATGTATATTTTTGTATATTTATTTGTTTGTATATTTTTGTATAGTTTTTGGATATTTTGTATATTTATTTTTGTATATTTATTTTTTCATGGAATAATCAAACAATACAAAAACACTCGACTCGCTAACGCAAACGCTCATAAAGCATACAGATATATATATATTTAATTTTAACGATCAAACACCGTAATTTAAGGAACGTTTTTCATAATGGATAATCTAGTTAAGTTTATAGATGTTATGCAAAGCAGAAAAAGTGGAAATAAAATTACCTTTATAGACCAGTTTCTTAGGAATGTTATATTTGGTAAGTAACCTGTTAAAGGGAAATTGTTCATTGTAAAGTTTAATTTTTTTTTGTAAGGTATTTTAAGAATAAAAAATTATCTTAGTTTTATTTTCCCGTTTACCTGTTACGGTTGATTTTTGTATATAAAGTAACATGGGGCAGAATATTGTAGGCATAGATACATACGCACACGCGGGCTCGCATAAACATAACAAATACACACACACACATATATATACATATATATAAATTTATATGTTCCTGTGTTAGATATAAATATGTAAGTAGCTATGTATTGATGTGTATAACATACACATATACATATACACACACACACACACACACACACACATATATATATATATATATATATATATATATATATATATATATATATATATATATATATATAATATTTATATTTATATGTTCCTGTGTTAGATATAAATATGTAAGAAGCTATGTATTGATATGTATAACGGGGTAGATAACAATCATAACTAATACATTAGGTAATCAAATGCATCTAATTGTGTGTATGTATGTGTGTGGCGATAAGTTATAATAATCGTGTTGATATATTTGCAAATGCACATGATAACACGGATGGAATATGCAATTTGCTGGAAAAAACACTCCTTGCAAAATGTTCCCCATCACTCCATACCACTAGTCAGAACCTATTGCAGAAATATAACATCTCACCAAAGAAGATCTTCAGTCGTTGACAACCTACCTGAGGGCCTGGTTTAGGTACTCTGGGTTGTGGTTGTGAATTTGGTTGTGAAGAGGGTGGTGACCATGGCCTTCCGTGGGGTACTGTGAAAAGAGAGAGAGTGAGAGAGGCGTAGGCGTTTAGACAGTGGCGATAATGTGTCATATATTCTCGTGTGCTCGTGCGCAGTGAAACTTCATCCACGACGGAACTCACGCTTCCTCAGATATCAACTGTCAGGTTTCGCAATGAAGACAGTTATTTATCAGTGCAGTATCTGAAGGAAAGGCGCATTTCCTAACTACAAATAATAATACTTTTCTCTGTCACAGTAGTATGCAGGAATTCAGGAGCATTGTCTCTGAAGAGTTAAAACTTTTATTTTTTGATGGAGTTGCATCATTATTTCAACCAATCTCTCCTTCCAGTACGTCAGCTGTTTCATCAGACAGTTTTTAGTTCTTGTCATCGTGTTATAATTTTGTTTGAGTTCTTACAGTTTTGTTTGATTTCTTATAATTTTATCATTTTGTTTGATTTTTTATAAAGGCTATAATTTTTATTGTTCCTTATTCGTGTTATAATTTTATTTGAAATTTTTTTTTTCAAAATTTAGAATTTGCCTGTTTTTACGTCATAAATTAACGTATTAAAATACGTGCCGGAAATAAACCCAAAATGAATTTCCTCAACTGGAATTGGAATATCAAATTTAAACCAAAAGCCAAGCGTTGGGACCTATGAGGTCATTCAGCCTGGAAACGGGAATTGAGAGTAGAGGAGGTTTGAAAGGTGTAACAGGAGGAAAACCTCAAAGCAGTTGCACTAAGAAAGAACTGTTAAGAGGGTGGAAAGTCAGATGGAAGAAAGAGAATATGAACGGAGGTATAGTAAAAGGAATGAAAGAGGTTGCAGCTAGGAGCCGAAGGGACGCTGCAAAGACCCTTAAGTAATGCCTACAGTGCACCACGTGAGGTCCAATGACGGCACTACCCCCTACGGGGAAAATCCATAACTGCTTAGTGTACAAATTTTCTCCGAAGAATGGCCAAGTTGGTAATCTATTAATATCTATTAATTCTGGAGAAACTCACACCCACGTATCTTTCTACGCTTGTATTCAGGCAGATGTGATTGTTCTGAAGTGATTAGTTGATATACTAGCAAAATCCTTCTACGATTCATTTAAAATTTTCTAAATATATTGTTAGATTCATTTTCGTTCAGAGATTATGCTCCTGAAATATGAGGAAGTGCAATTAATTCATCAAAATTATCGGTGAATTCTTTGGAAGGAGATTAAAGTAAAAAAAAATTCTTGTTGTTTTGAATTTAAATGAATTATATTATGTTTACACAAACTACACTATTTCAGGCTTAACTATGTATGCATTCGGATGCTATTCTACAGGGACAATTCTGCCCTCAAATGGAAAACTGCAGTATCTGCAAAATTTTCGAAATTGAGATATGTCACCTATTGGGCTCTTGAAACACTAATACACAAGTTACTGCAGTTTCAGAATGATTCTTCAATGCTTTATTTAGGGGTCTCATTTGCAGTATCTGCAAAATCAGTAGTAAGGCAACGGATTATCTACCATTTTCCTGAGTTTTGTATTTTTGCAGATACTGCAGTCTTCCATTTTAGGGCAGAAATATTTAGCCATTCTGCAAAGATAGCGGAAAATCACCAAGGCTACGCATATAATGCAGGCGAGCGTGGTGATTTACAACGGTAACTATTAAGGGTCAGAAACTACCTATAATTTTTTTTCTTTTTGTGCTTTTGTTATGAATTGGTTTTACTTTCATTGATTATGTAGGTAGATTGTGCTGGGAGGAATTATCTTGAGGAGGAAATGAAAAGATAAGATGATTGAATGCAGGGCATTTCAGGTATATCACGATAAAATTGCACGGGAGTCATTTGGTGTCTTAGGTAGACTTAAATATTTTGTCTTTTTCTCATTCAGTAACATCCTCTAATATATATGTATATATATATATATATATATGTTGGTAAAAAATTATAGTCAGGAATAATGTCAACAACCAAATCAGGCACAGCTTTCAAGAGCGCATCTCTGCAAACATTATTTGATATTAAAAGTTACCATGCGACACTTGTTTATATAGAAGTAAATCCATGCACATTTGTATGATATATGTATATATATATATATATATATATATATATATATATATATATATATATATAAATATATAATATATATGTGTGTGTAAATATATAATATATATATATACATATATATATATATATATATATATACGTACCATATCAGTGTGGATGCATTTATTTCTACTGTATATAAACAAGCATTGCACGACAACTTTCTTAAATGCAAAACAATGCTTGCGGAGATACGCTCTCGCAAGCAGTGCCTGATTTGATTGCTGACATTATTCCTGACTAATTTTCGAATAACATTATTCCATGCAAGTGTAGGGGAAGGGGAAATTGCAGATGATGAAATGAAAAATGTCAGTTCATAAGATGTTTGTTTTATGAAAGACATAGCTAATTATTCCTGCATACTCCATAATTCAACGTTTCTTCTTTGATATATTCAAGATTAATTTCTCAAAACATTTGAAGATTATTATTATTACAATAGTTTAACGAGACCATTAAAATCAGATGCTAGAGGAAAAATGTGAATCTGGTATTTCATATCGAAAAGTAAACAGATCTGTTATTATGATTAACTGTAAACATGCTTCGAGGTCTTCGGAATTCACCCTCTTGCGGGAACAAAGAAATCTTGATAAACATGCAGGAACACTGACGATGACGAAAGCCAAAGAAACATGCAGGATTCCGTAGTAAACATTCAAACACGCAGACAGAGATTTTCATTTCTATAATTAAAGCGAATCGTTTTTTCTTTGGCCTGTGATGCAAAGGCTACGTATTATGATAATCAGTTTAAATCTGTATTAAAGGGGAGAGATATTATTGCATGAAATTTAATTTGCAATCATCTTTCAAACCCTCATGCATCACATGCGAGTGCTTTAGTGATTCCTGCAGTAAAAGCATCAGGAATTCCTTGTGCGCATGCGTTGTACAACAGCCTTTTATGCCTGAGGTTTTGTCTTGCGAGACTTGATTGTGATTTTGAGCTGAGATTTAGAATTTGCAATTGTTGGGAGGAGAGTCCTTGCAAATGCATCTAGTTACTTGTTTTATCTCTTCTTTCTGTATTTCCTGTTTTTATCTTCCTAATTAATAATAATTTAATAATTAATTTTTTAGCTAGGCATCTTTCGTCATTCCTGGACAGACACCTCATTGTTGTGATCTCTTCTTTCTGTATTTCCTAATAATCTGTATCTTTTTTTTTTCTTTTCCAACAACTGATAACTCTTTCTACTTCTTCCTAATAATAATAATAATAATAATAATAATAAATAATAATAATAATAATAATAATAATAATAATAATATATATTCTTTGAAGCTTGAATTTCAAGTCAGTGGCCCCTGTGGTGGGCTTGTTCCGTATGAATAGTGTTCATCTTCTGACAAAATAATAATAATAATAATAATAATAATAATAATATATTCGTTGAATTTCAAGTGCACCCTCATTATTGTTCCAAATAGGATTCATCTTCTGAATGATAAAATAATAATAATACTAGATAATAATAATAATAATAATAATAATGTTTTAAAAATCCACAATTGTCTTTGCATTTTAAGTTAACACTGATGAGGAACACCGTTCAAGTGTTCGAGTATTTTTACTTTAATATATTTACTATATAATTGTGAGATTGTTTTTCACTATCTTCTTGACAACTAATAATAGTTATATTTTTGCTCTTTCAGTGGCCCTGTGGTGGGCTTGTTCCAATATAATGAAAACTAAACTTTTTTTTAATAATAATAATAATAATAATAATATATTTTTGGAAGCTTGAATTTCAAAAAATGGCCCTGTGGTGGGCTTGTTCCAGGAAAAGATCTTCTGATTAATAATAATGAGAAAAATAGAGACTAGAATAATAATATAATCCGTTGATTCCGTTGAATGCACAGCAAATTTCTTGCTGATTAAGTTCAGCTATATGAGTATTCTTTTGAGATCCCCATCTTCTTGACAACTTTTTGCTCTGTGAATATAATGAAAACTAAACTTTTTTTTTTTCTAAAATGCTCAAATTTTTAGTAAGACGGTTGCTCTTTTGTAAAGGTATCTGTTTCCATTGTATTCTTTTTATCTGGCTTGCATGTTATGCTATTTATTTTATAGTAGTTTACTGGATTAAGGCTGTTACAGCCACAGGGTTATGGCTGATTAATTACAAGGAAATTCTGCAGCTGTTCCCGATTTTTGTTGAATTGTTTCAAGACCGCTGCTATATGTAATACAGGAACCCACTCGGAAACAGTATTAACTGTTATGTAGTTGTTATTTTATGGAAAATAATTCCCTTTCATTTTCAGTGTTAGTTTGAGAAATACATCGATTCATCAGGTCGAAATCGTAATTAGTTAAAGGATGGTAATTCGAAAATCATGTTATTTATTATTGCTAATTCGAAAATTGTGTTATTTAGTATTATTAACTTACAGAAATAAGTTTAATGATCGTTTACTGTTTACTTACTACATTAACGCTAACATATTTTACTCCATGCTGACATTAAGACTGAACAGAATTAGTGCATAACTCTGCCCCAAAATGGAAAACTGCAGTGTCTCCAAAATTTTCGAAATTGAGAAGTGCCACCTACTGGGCTCGTGAAACACTAATACACAAGTTACTGCAGTTTCAGAATGATTCTTCAGTGCTTTATTTAGGGGGGTCCCATTTGCAGTACCTGCAAAATCAGTAGTAAGGCAAGGGAAAACTGCTGTATCTACCATTTTTCTCAGTTTTGTATTTTTTCAGATACTACAGTCTTCCTTGTTAGGGCAGAACTATTAGATAATGATATAAATGAGCAATATCTCATCATCCTACAGGAACTTTTGTAGGAGATAGAATGAATGTCAGTATATGTCGTCTAGGTACGATAAATATTCTAAAAAAGGGACCAGAGACCATTTACATTCTACTTGGTGTCTGTCAAAACTTTAGGCCAACCAGTATTACACACAAGCTCATCTAAAGCATTACCACTCCTATTGCGAAATAAATATAACGAAGCAGGGAGATACGAAATGTCAAAGAAAAAGAACTAACCAAAGGTCTGCTGCTAATCCTACGCTACTCAAAATAAATCATATTCTAAAAACGGCATTTTTATTTTCATAACGCTGCCAAATCAGCAAATAACTAAAGTTCGTTCTTGCACACGTACTGCAGTTTTTGTTTTGACTAACCTGACAATAGCGAAAGAATATAAATAGCTAGCAGAAGCAGAATTATGTAAGTGCCTACCAATGACAGGACTAGAGTAATCGCTTGATCATAGTGGGATGCCTCATGGAAGAATTTGATTGGTCGATTTAAATTTTGAATTAGCCAGTGAGATGCGATAGTCTCGTCGAGGGGTTTGATTGGTCGATTTAAAAAATAGCCAATGAGAGGCGACAGTCTCGTTGAGGTATTTGATTGGTCGATTTAAATTTTGAATTAGCCAATAAGAGGCGACAGTCTCGTTGAGGTATTTGATAGGTCGATTTAGATTTTGAATTAGCCAATGAGAGGCGACAATCTCGTCCAGTATGTCGTTAGCGGTTCATTTAAGACTTGCAGCGGGGTATACATAACCTTTAACTTGTCTCTGATTGAACTTGGATGATCCAGTAATAGAAAAATAACGAGAAGTGGAAAGTTAATGAATTAAATACGAAATTGATGAAGTGAACTTGACAATACAGTGTTTCTCTATGCAGTGATAACATTAAATGCTTTTCAGCTTATTTCCCCAAGGTATTGTTTGCATGAATATTCAGGCCTCAGTAACGCTAGCTAAATGTAATCACTAGTCATTAACAATCGCAGCCATTGGCTTTGTAAATATTACATAGATATTTGATCCGTTAATTTCTGGCAAAATGACTGTAATTATAAAGCTATTTATAAAATTCAGGATTATAAAGAAACACGTAAAGTCAAGTCACGTGATCCTATTACTGATTCTGATTTATTAGTATTGGGATAAGTTGATTTATAGTTTGCATTAGACGGCTGTAAAATTATTTATCAAAATTTTCTATTAACAAGCAGGTAATGAAATCACCTTAGTAATTGAATATGAATTTAATTAATTTTCCGTTGGGGGGGGGGAGAGGTTTGTTTATTGAATTTTAGCGCTAACTTTAATGACTTATTTCCTTATATTTTTTATTGCATATCAGAAAGATTGTAGGATGACGCTGGCATTGTCAGAGTTCTGTTATGAAAGTCAAATCAGCCATTTGAAGAATTGCTCAGTCTTTACTGCAGAATAGACATGTACGTCATTTGACTTGAATTTGTGATTCCCTTCCAGTACTGAGGAAAAAATATATGTTCGGCAATTTTTCAAAAAAGGGACGATTTTTAATAAGTTGGTTAAAGCACTACAGGCTGATTTTAAAAAAATAGACACTTTTTTCAAAATAGGGACGATTTCGAGAAGTTGACCGAAGCAGTATATCGTAATTTTTTTTTTATTGAGACAATTCTTTTAAACTGAGACATACTCTTTTTAGATTAAGACATACTTTTTTAAAAATTGAGACATACTTTTTTTTTAATTTAGAGATACTCTTTTTTAAATTGAGACATACTTTTTTAAACTGAGACATACTTTTTTAAAATTGATACATATTTTTTAAAACTGAGACATACCTTTTTTAAATTGAGACATACTCTTTTTAACCTGAGACATACTTTTTGAAATTGAGACACAATTTTTTTTAATTGAGACATACTTTTTTAAACTGAGCGATACTTTTTAAAAATTGAGATATGCTATTTTTAAAATTGAGGCATACTTTTTTTTTATTGAGACATACTTTTATTTTATTGAGACATACTTGTTTAAAATTGAGACATACGTTTTTTGAATTCAGAAATACTTTTATTTAAATTGAGACATACTTTTTTCAGAAAAGGGACGATTTCGAGAAATTAACCGAAACACTAAATCGTCATTAAAAAAAAAAATGAGAGATCTCCCATCTATGATCACGAGGTTACCTCCAATTACTATAACTATCCTCGAAGTGTCCCCATTTTACCTGAAGTAGAATTTTCTTCCGTCTGAATATAACTGATGTCTCCATTATGCCGGGGGGGTGGTGGAGTAGGGCTTAGATTAGGCCACTGTAGCGTTTGGCCGCATAAGCGAGTTATATTCTGAGGAAGAGAAGCAGATGCTCTCTCACTCTTTGATTGATACTTTCACTTCTTCTTTTGAATTTTTATTTTCTCTTTCTATTTTTTTTTTTACTTCACTCACCAGATTCTCTGTAGTTGTCGTATCTCCAAAGTAACAATTTTGTTTAATTCCCTGCGCAGTAATTAAGTTCTAAAAGTACTTTTTAGGAAGTGTAATAAGCCTAGATGGGAAAATATAAGAAAATCAATTTCAATTTTTTCTTGACTTCACTCACCAAATTCTCCGTAGTTGTCGTACTTCCAAAGTGACAATTTTGTTTAATTCCCTGCGCAGTAATTAAGTTCTAAAAGTAGTGTTAGGAAGTATAATAAGCCTAGATGGGAAAGTATAAGAAAATAAATTTCAATTTTTTCTTGACTTCACTCACCAAATTCCCTGTAGTTGTCGCATTCCCAAAGTAACAATTTTGTTTGATTCCCTGAGTGGTAATTCAGTTCTAAAAGTAATTTTAGGAAGTATAATAAGCATAAATAGGAAACTAACTGTTAGGAAAATCAAGTTATTGAATTTACACCTCCCATAAATTTTTCTAGAGATCTAACTGGAAATTAGTAAAGAAAAGTAATGATTTAGCTGATAGCGCTAGGCTTTTTAGTGATTCATTTTTACACCTGACTATTTGTTTATGTTAGCAAAAAAACCTCCACTTTTAGTTAAAAGAAGAAAGCTGTTTAATTTCCCCCTGTTGCATGCACCCGGAAAATCACAATTCATTCGTTGATCATGCACTGCAAGCAACGTCATTCTTGCAAACGAAGCAGTGGTTCCTAATTAGCCTATAATTTTGATAGAAGAAAAGTTCAAGTTTCAAAATGGGAGGAATTACCTGGTCGTGTTTTTGTTGCATGAATCAAATCATGTCAATATTCTTGACCATTTTTATTGATCGAACAATATTTTATTTTTGTTTTACAGCGTGACGGAGCAAATTAATGCTGTATTTTACTTACGAATACAAAGATGAATTTTAATATAGTGTATATCACTTTTTACTTATTTAGATTCCTAGTAAAATGATTTATTCGAGGAAGACAAATCGCTCTTAAAAGATTCATAGTAAAGGCTCTGATAATTTCCCAGTAATTATGTTGTGAATTATTGAGTAGAGTGCTATAATTATCAATGGACTTTTATTCCTATTTACCGTAACGTTAATCATATTCATGTTTTGTAAGTTTGATTCCTGGGATGGTAAATACCTTAGTGAGCACTGGAAATATATTACCTTTACTGCTGTTCACGGTAATATAGGTATATGAATGTTGAGGTATATTTGTGCTTCAGAGAGCATCGCTTTCAAATATGATTGCAAGAATCAACTTTAAAGATTAAAAAAAAATTGGAACAGATATTTAAAACTATATAGCTGTGTTAAACTTACAAAAAAGATTGGTCGGAAAGTTAAAAGGAAATGAGAGAGATGAGAGAGAGAGAGAGAGAGAGAGAGAGAGAGAGAGAGAGAGAGAGAGAGAGAGAGATTGTGTGGAATTCAAATTCAAAATATCTCTGAGAATAATCACCATTGCAGATGATGTCCGTAAACATTAAATAAAAAGTTGAATATCATCAGGGCTGTGGAATTTATCAAATGTTTTATTCTTTAAAGAGCTTTATATAAATCCTGGCGAGGAATATCCAATGCGTTATGAAAGATTAAAAACAGTTAACATAAATCCCACGAGATCAGCAAAATAGTACGTTTTACATGTGAAATAAATCATGTGTTATTTTAATCTTATTTTCATTTCCGCTTAGACAAGTCATTTTATAATAATGATAAGAGGCGTTTCATCTGGTGATTATTAGCAAAGTATCTTAACATTCTGAACATTCCATTGAATTGAAGTGAATATAGAATTTAGGCCAAAGGCCAAGCATTGGGACCTGTGAGGTCATTCAGCGCTGAAAGGGAAATTGACAGTAAAAGGTTTGAAAGGTGTAACAGGAGGAAAACCTCAAAGCAGTTGCACTATGAATCTGTTGTTAGGAGACGGTTCAGGAAAGTAAGATGGAAGAAAGAGAATATGAAAGGAGGTACAGTAAAAGAAACGAAAGGGGTTGCAGCTAGGTTGAACATTCTATTGGATCGTCAAGTGTTCCATATTATGCCATTCTAGACGAGAGAGAAAAATTTAAGGAAGATTCTTCCTTTACAGTCTCTTAGTTGACGGAGAATTTGACTGTGTTTGCCCACAATCCTCAGGAACTTGAATGTAACGTGAAACTTCAAGCAAATTAAGATAAAAAATTAATAGCAATTTTTGAGTTTCGAAACGATTTTCCCGAGATGTACCCGAGTACCGAGACCTTTCCCTGAAAAATGCGGGACGCCATATCTTAAAAACTAACCATAGAATTTTCTTGAAAATAATCTCATTATGTTTCCCACACCCAAATTACTCAGAAATTGCTATTGTGACCTTATCTGACCCAACCTAACCTAATAACCTAACCTAGGGGCATGGCAAAAAACCGGGGTTGGCGCGATACTAGCATACATCTCAGGAATTTGCGTCCGGGTGAACATCAGATGGTTCTATAAACGATGTATTCAGAATGATGTTATTCTATTTGCGTTTGTAAATTCAACTTGAAAGCGAGTTCCTTTAGATTTGTTTTATCTCTTGCTTCGTATATAATCGTCCTCCTTTTGATTTCGTTGTTATTACTGACACAGTGTGGATAAGCTAATCAAGGTGTTGTCAAGTGCGTGTGTTGATGTTATAAACATAGATATATTGATGACGAATGTAGTCTATTTATATCTGTATTTATCTATAGCTGAATCTCTATCTGTCTGTCTATATATATATATATATATATATATATATATATATATATATATATATATATATATATATATATATATATATATATATATACATCATCAATATTTTTCCTATGTATATTGCCTACTTATACACGTATTTGTTCATCATCTTCTAACTGTCTAATATGGAGACGTCTGTCCCCTATACAAGATCTACTAATATTCTCCTAAAATCCAACCTTCTGTCGCCATTTTGATTCCTCAAATCATATTTTGTGTCATATTCATTCAAGAAGTTTATGATTGTTTCCTCGCATTTTTTGTCCAATTCTACCTTCCTAATACAGTATTTTTTTAAAACACAAACTGGTTTTTGCTATCTCCTAATGGCTCCATTTGCCCTTGGGAGACCAAATTTGAAAACTCTTTTTTTTAAAGCCCCAACTTGCTCGAAAAAATGGATAGAATATAGATCATTTTATTTAAGAAAATTGTTATCAGTTTAATGGTATTTGCTAAACAAAGATGAATCTATATCTTAAAATCCTAACGCCCTACGAAAGAGTGAGAGAACTTAGGGCGTTTGACCTTTAAGGAAACTATCGTCAGTTTAATGAGAAGTGTCGACACATCCTTCCATATCCTTACCTTTATTATAGGATGGCACTTTTCATCCTCCGCGTCCTGACACGGCGGGACGATCGACTGACTCTCATTCCTGTGATTGGCGTTCCTGGGGACGTTGTGGAGGCTGTTGTCCTCGTAGAGATGATCCTGAAGGATATCTGGGTAGACCTTATGCATCACGTCCACTATCATGTAGGATATCTGGCGGGAGGTAGGATTGCTTTGCGTTAATAGGATTGCTGGATCATTGTGTTTTAGCATATTGTTGTTTTTAGTGAATGGGATTTTTTTCAGGAGTCAATTTTTTTTTCTTTGTCGTAATGACATTTATTCAGTAGGGCAATAATGGATCATTGCAGAATTTATCCCAAAGTATTTTATTAGAGCATTCTTACATAATAACAGTAGAATTTATTCTTAAGGATTTTTCTAATGCATTCTTACATAATGTCAGTCTTTGCATGAAATTTTTTTAACTAAATATCCTTGTGACCACTAGTCTGACCCCAAAATTGAAGACTGCAGTATCTGCAAAAATACAAATCTGAGAAAAATGGTAGACACTGCAGTTTTCCCTTGCCTTACTGCTGATTTTGCAGATGCTGCAAATGAGACCCACTAAATACTCGTGGAAAGCTTTGATGAATCATTCTGAAACTGCAGTAACTTGTGCATTAGTGTTTCACGAGTCCCAATAGGTGGCATATTTCAATTTCGAAAATTTTGCAGATACTGCAGTTTTCCATTTTAGGGCGTCATAAAAAGCAATATTTTAACCTCCGAAGTCAGAAATATGAGGTTAATTAGATTCTAACTAAAATATGGGTTTGTATAGGCGTAGAGTTTTTCAAAGTTTCCTCACATTCCAATTCAGTGGACAGCTGGCTTTTCGAAAATGCAGTTTATTGGGGATAAAAATGTCTGTCCTTAGAATCTCCTACTAAATTTTCATCAGTCTCTTGTTTAAAAATCAGTTTATTTGGTGGATAAAAATTTTTATCCTTAGAATTTGCTATTAAATTTTCATCAGAAACGTATCCTGTTTAAAAATCAGTTTATTGGCGATAAAATTTTCTATCGTTTGAATCTCCTACTAAATTTTCAACACAAACGTCTTTTTAAAAATCAGTTTATTGGGGCTAAAAATAAGTTTATTGGGGATAAAAATGTCTGTCATTTGAATCTCCTACTAAATTGTTATCAGAGTCGCTTGTTAAAAATCAGTTCATTGGGGATAAAAATGTCTATCCTTAGAATCTGCTACAAAATTTTCATCGGAATCGCTTCTTGTTTTCGTGTTCGCTTGATAAATTAACGAGGCTCAACAGCTTTGATTAAGCCGGCTGTAAATATTCGTCAAGGGGATTTTAATGAGACGGAGAAGATAGGATGTTTTGGTTTTATAGATCTTGGAAACTCCGTAATTTTTTTTTTTTTTTTTTTGGCCTGATTGCGAATATTACTCTCTATTCATACGTTTCGCTGAAACTTTGTTAATTACTTAATTTTTTGTTTTCTGTAAAAGAAAACTGTTGTGCCGGCTTTGTCTGTCCGTCCGCACTTTATTTTGTCCGCATTTTTTCTGCCCACCCTCAGATCTTTAAAAGAAACTATTGAGGCTAGAGGGCTGCAAATTGGTATGTTGATTATCCGCCCTCCAATCATCAAACATACCAAATTGAAGCCCTCTAGCCTCAGCAGTTTTTATTTTATTCAAGGATAAAGTTAGCCATAATCGTGCTTCTGGCAGCGATATAGGATAAGCCACCACCGGGCAGTGGTTAAAGTTTCATGGGCCACGGCTCATGATAGCGAGACCACCGAGAGATAGATCTGTTTTCGGTGGCCTTGATTATATGCTGTAGCGGCTGTACAGAAAACTCGATTGCGCCGAAGAAACTTCGGTGCAGTTTTTACTTATTTGTAGGTAAATATACCATTACGAAAAATGAATTTATACAGTCACATTATATAATGTTCGTTCAACAATAAGCCGTTTTCGCTCATTCACACTTATATACCTGTTGAATCGTGGATGAACCTCTGTTCCGGATGACTTCCACATCGCTAGCTTACAGAGAAGGCTTACCAAGTAGCCTGCCGAGCTTCCCCACGCACAGTGCGCCACTCACCTCTCATGCGCGCATTCCATTCTTTTGCTTCCGAGATGCTGAATCCCTTACTTTCCAATATCTTTTTTGGTACTTGATCAGTTTATTCCTTTGTTGGTCTTTTTCACCTCGTTTCTTTCAAAATCCTCAAAATTTGTAGGCTGCTCTTTTCATCAAGATATCACCTTCCATTCTTTACACATTTACATTCAGATTATATATATATATATATATATATATATATATATATATATATATATATATATATATATATATATATATATATATATATATACATATATATATATATAATATATATATATATATATATTATATCAGTATCAATATATATATATATGTATGTATGTATATGTATATATTATATATGTTTATATGATAAATAGATAGATAGTACTTAGCCAGAGAGAGAGAGAGAGAGAGAGAGAGAGAGAGAGAGAGAGAGAGAGAGAGAGACACAAACCATGACAGATCTTTCAGACAACAATTCTTTCACTTTCACCTTACATCTCTCTCTCTCTCTCTCTCTCTCTCTCTCTCTCTCTCTCTCTCTCTCTCTCTCTCTTCTTCTTCTACTTCTCCTTCTCCTTCTCCTACTTACCTCGAAGTGTCGATCCAGAAAATCGTTAGTCTCGAAGTCATCGTCATCATCACCAAAAGGATTCAGCAGCGACTCGGCCACCTTGAGCCACCCCATGTAGAAGATGAACTGGAGGAAGGTGAAGATGGGGATGTAGAAGTCGATGTCGTGGTTTTCGTAGCCCTGGTTCGGGTCCAGGAACTGTCGGCCCAGGATGGAGAAGCCGAAGTACGAATAGGTTGCCATGGTGACGACCTGCAACCGTGAAATGTTAGGTTAGTTTTGGTTAGTCAACCGAATTCAACAGTTTTTCCAGCAATAGGTCGTTTTCGGGAGCAGAGAGTGGGTCTTTAGAATTAGAAAAACATCAAGTTTACTCTCCGTATGGGGCAGTGCTATTAGTGCGCCTCACGCGGTGCACTGTAGGCATTACTTAAGGTTAGTTGCGGCGTCCCTAAGGGCCCTAGCTGCGACCCCTTTCATTCCTTATACTGTACCTCCGGTCATATTCTCTTTCTTCCGTCTTACTTTCCTCAACCCTCTCCTAACAATTGCTTCATAGTGCAGCTGCGAGGTTTTTCCACTGTTACACCTTTCAAACCTTCTACTCTCAATTTCTCTTTCAGCGCTGAATGACCGCATGGGTCCCAGCGCTTAAATTTTATATTCCAGTTCCAATTATCGCTTTTGATTTGTTTTTTAGTATTGTACATGGTTTCATCATGTTCTTTCCCGGTAATATGTTTTAAATTTTTTTAGCGTGATTTCTTTTTCACGTTTATTAGTCTTTTTTTTATTTTTTTTTCATTTTATCTCATTTCCCACATTTTCTGTTTTCATCATAGAAGGTTTATTTTCTCTTCCCCAATAGGTCATCGTCCGCACACCGAACGAGTCATTGGGTCTTCCATTCGGTCGGCAGAATTTGTCGATAAAAGCAGGAGGAGAGAGAGAAGGGGGCCGGGGGTGGATGATCTTAACCGGTAATTAGTGGGATTTCGGTCTGTGCAATCGTATGAGCTTCATTGATGATTCTCTCTCTCTCTCTCTCTCTCTCTCTCTCTCTCTCTCTCCGAGGTCACTCGGTACCCGGATTTGCCTCATGAATTCCTGTGAGGATTATTAGACTGAGGATTATTAGACTTTGTATTCTAATCATGGCCATGTTTCATATAAATGTTTATGCATATGTATATATGTGTATGTTTATACATACACACACACACACACACACACATATATATATATATATATATATATATATATATATATATTATATATATATATTATGTGTATATATATATATATATATATGTATACATATATATATTATATATATACATATATATATATATATATATATATTATTTATATGTATATTATATATATACACATAATTACATACATACATAGGTACATACATATCAGGCAAGAGCTGATGTTTTAACTTATTGACATAATGGTAAAAATAAACAGAAATCATTAGTCTGTGAAGCATATAGTTTCTTCCAGCAAAAATCTCTCTTCTTCATATAAGGCGGGAAGCCATCTTGGAATCAAACCGCAAAAATGTTATCAGTGTCAATTTGCATCAGCCTGAATGAGGTCAGCAAGTGGATATATGCACTAAAAATTCGTAAGGAATAGATTAAAAATTTATGTAGATGTTTTTATTGCAAAACTAACAGGGGTACCAACACCACTTCTTGAAGAATTCATTATTGCAAATATAAAAAGAAATGGGACTAACATTCTCCCGTTCACTTGGCCCGTAGGTGTGTACTGCCTTCAGTATGTCTCATGAGGTGCACTGTAAGCATGACTTGAGGTTCTTTGCAGCGTCCCTTCAGCCCCTAGCTGTAACCCCTTTCATTCCTTTTACTCTTCCTCCGTTCATATTATTTTTCTTCTATCTTGCAATCCACCCTCTCCTAACAATTGATTTATTGTGTAACTGCGAGGTTTTCCTCCCGTTACGCCCTTCAAACCTTCTACTCTCAATTTCCCTTTCAGCGCTGAATGACCTCATCATAAGTCCCAGCGCTTGGCCTTTGGCCTAAATTCTGCATTCCATTCCACTAATATTCATAAAGAAAATCGTTTAAAACTTTATGCAGATATTTTGTTGTTAAACTAGCAGGGGTTCCAACAGCACTTCCTTCAAACTTCTGTATTGCAAATTTTTCATCAGTATCAAGCTGAATGAGGTCACCCAGTGAATATATGTACTAAAATTCACAAAAAAAAAATTTAATCCATTATGCAGATATTTTGTTGTTATACTAGTAGGGGTCCCAACATCACTTACTGAAAAATTCATTATTGCAAATTTTTCATCAGTATCAACCTGATTGAGGTCACCCAGTGAATATATGTACTAAAAAATTCACAAAAATAGTTTAATACATTATGCAGATATTTTGTTGTTAAACTAGCAGGGGTACCAACATCACTTACTAACAAAAATTCACAATTGTTCACCTGAGTATAGACAAGCGGGACGCTCATCGTGTGGTACTCCTGAAGTTTGCCGCAGTTGTACCGCAAGTTGGTGATCTCGTGGATGATGGCCTTCTGGGCATAGTCGTCGGGCACCCTGCCCTCCTTCCGCGCCCGCACCACGAGCAGGCTGGCCCACACCAGGGGCATCCAGATCTTGTGGTGTCTCGTCGATTCGTCCATCATTTCGAAGATCACCTTTTCACTGTGGGTCAGGTATCCTGTGGGATGTTGAATGTTCAGTGGATGCACTGAGTAACTGGTAGGTCACATGTTTGTTGGATAAGACCTAGTATCAGTGATTGGTGCACATGTTTGCATGATAAGACGTTGTGTTAGTAGCTGGTGCACATGTTTGAATGATAAGACGTTGCATTAGTACCTGGTGCACATGTTTGTATGATAAGACCTAGTATCAGTAATTGGTGCACATGTTTGTATGATAAGATGTTGTATTAGTAACTGGTGCGCATGTTTGTATGATAAGACCTAGTATCAGTAATTGGTGCACATGTTTGTATGATAAGACCTAGTATCAGTAATGGGTGCACATGTTTGTATGATAAGCCCTAGTATCAGTAATTGGTGCACATGTTTGTATGATAAGACCTAGTATCAGTAATGGGTGCACATGTTTGTATGATAAGCCCTAGTATCAGTAATTGGTGCACATGTTTGTATGATAAGACCTAGTATCAGTAATTGATGCACATGTTTGTATGATAAGACATAGTATCAGAAACTGATGCACATGTTTGTATGATAAGACGTTGTATTAGTA
>NC_089788.1:3633001-3658001 GCF_040412425.1 Macrobrachium rosenbergii | reverse complement strand
CCTGTAGTGTTCGATATGAATAGGGATCTATATCCTGAATAATAATAATAATAATAATAATAATAATAATAATAATAATAATAATAATAATAATAATAATAATAATAAAAATGCAAAAACTCACCTGAACAGTAATCTGGAGAAGCCACAGAACGTGGTCTCAGAGACCTTTTTTGTGTACGTCACCGTCATTTGGATGTCTGTGGGGACAGAGAGAAAGAGAAAAATCGTTTAGGAAAGTCGATGAGAACCAGTTATTTATTTCCTATGGGTTACCTAAGAAATCAGTAAATTATAGGAGTAAACTGAATAAATAAATAAAGAAAAATCAAAGAAATGCCTAAGAAATCAGTAAATTATAGGAGTAAATTGAATAAATAAATTTTAAAAAATTAGAGAAATAGATAAAATAAAGAAGTGAATTAAATAGATAAATTAAAGAAGTAGCTTAAATAAAAAATTAAGGAAGTAAATTAATAAATGAATAAAAAAATAAAGAAATAAATAAAATAAAGAAGTAATTTAAGTAAATAAATTAGAGGTAAATTGGATAAATACATGAAAAAAGTTAAAGAAATAAATAAAATAAAGAAGTAATTTAAATTAATAAATTAAAGAAGTAAATTAAATAAAGAAAAGATAAATTAAAAAGTTAAATAAAGAAGTCAATGAAGTAAATAAATTAAAGAAGTAACTTGAATAAATAAAGAAAAAATAAGTTAAAGAAGTAAAATAAATTGATAAATTAAATAAATGAATTAAATAAAAAAATTAAGTGAAGACATAAATAAATATACCAAATAAATACATTAAAGACACTTTTCCCATAGAAATAAATAAATGAAAGAAGTAAATTAAATTAATAAATCAAAGAAGTAAATTGAATAAATAAATTAAAGAAATATATTAAAGAAATAAATAGATTAATAAATCAAATAAATAAATTAGACGCCCACACACACACACACACACACACACACACACACACACACACACACACACACACACACACACACACACACACAAGATCACAGTTTCAAGTTATACGGGAAATAGAAGTATGATATATAATTCTAGCTTGAACGTTTTTTTTTTTTTTGCCATCTGGCAAAGGTTAGGTATATAAGTTTGCTATGAAAACCCATTTTATTTTTATAATATATGCTTCCGAAAGGGGCCCTCCCCCCTTTCCAAGAATTCCGTGGACATACATATTTTGGTTTTCATTTTCAAATTCATTCGTACTGATATTACATTTATATAAGTATATATATATATATATATATATATATATATATATATATATATATATATATATATATATATATATATATATATATATATATATATATATATATATATATATATATAGAGAGATATAGAGAGAGAGAGAGAGAGAGAGAGAGAGAGAGAGAGAGAGAGAGAGAGAGAGAGAGAGAGTTTCCTCCTGTTACAACTTTCAAAACCTTCTTTGCTCTCAATTTCCCTTTCAGCTCTGAATGACCTTATAGGTCCCACCGATTGGCCTTTGGCCTAAATTCCATATTCCAATTTAGCGAAGATTGACTGAAAAGAGGTCATGGGTCTGTGAGGTCATTCCGAGTGGCTGCGTTTGGTGGAATTTTCATCTGACTTTTTTTATCCAGAAATGATTCGGAGGTCGAGGAGAAAGTCGTTGGAGACTTCGCGACAGAAATAATAATCTCGAGCGAACACAAACGTCTGATATTATTCATGGCAACTCGACCTATTTCCAGACAATATCAAGGTCTAACATTTAGATGACCCGGTGAACTTTTGCATAATCTCTCCGTTGACTTATGGGAGAATTTCGGGAAGAAGAGGATGTCTTATTTTTTCCCCCGCTTCTCATATCTTCCCTGATTCATCATCATTCGTCCTGGTCCCATTTTCCTTTTTTATCGGACCGACGACGTGTCTCCTGTCAGTTCATTTGTCTTTATTTATGCCAGACGTAGTTCTCTTCTTTTATATTTTGTGGTATTAGATGTCGAGGATAATCACTCTGACGCGACAGTGATGAAATGGCAACCCGTTAATGGAACGGAGGAGATCCTAGCTGACTTTGAGATATTTAGGATATTTAGATATTTAGGACTGGGGCCAGAAATCTACAAGGTCTGTTATCTAACGACCATTTTTTTTTCCCAGTTGCGTCATCTTAGATGTTTTGTTTAATTTGGGGGGTGGGCCGGGGATGAATTTGAGAGAGATAGGGAGACAGGTTCAGGGACAGAACTCTTAATGAGATTTTGGGGACGTTGTTTTTTAAATTCTTTCTGGTTTTAGAATATATCAGCGAAATTTGGATCGTCTTGGCTGGCTGGACATATTACAGGGGTCCACACCGCGCTTCTTATTCTCCCTAAGGCCTTACCACACTTAAAGGCTGTCTTTGGGCAAGGGTTCATGTTGATGTAAGGCAGAAAAACCTAAACCAACGAACCAAGTGAATGATATATTTACAGGGACTAATGGTTTTATATTTTTGGTCGACTTATCACGTAACAAACTATCAATTGACCATCACCAATCTGCCCCAAAATGGAAGATTGCAGTATCTGCAAAAATACAAAACTGAGAAAAATGGTAGACACTGCAATTTTCCCTTGCCTTACAACTGATTTTACAGATGCTGCAAGTAGGACCCCTAAATAAACCATTGAAGAATCATTCTGAAACTACAGTAACCTATGTATTAGTGTTTCACGAGTCCAGTAGGTGGCATATCTCAATTTCGAAAATTTTACAGATACTGCAGTTTACCATTTTAGGGCAGTAATGTTCTATAACGTTTATTCAACTGAAGCACAATCAGCCTCATTCCCAAGAGTTTCGTAAGACCGTCCACAGTCGTCTGACACCTTTCAAGCAAGATGCTTTCACAAACACAGGCAGGGGCGATGTGATATAACACGGGAGCGCTTGAAGGCAAGCTGAAATCCCCTTAAAGGGATTAGCATATTCTTTGTTAGCCTTCAGCATTCAGGGCTATTGCTGACTAAGCAAGTCGAGGTGCTCCACCTACTGACTCTTGTCATGAAGCCTCAAAAGTAAGGGAGAATCAATTGCTGGACGCTTGTCATTCCGCTTGGCTTTGGGGTATGGGGTTTATGCAACTGTGGCGTTTATGCAGATGTTTTGATTTCGTGAGGGTTTAGGGTATCAAGCCAAGCTACTGGGGCACTTTCGGCCATTCAGCGCTCTAAAAAAAGTGGGAGTTGGAGTGGTTGAACAGCAAGATCGAGAGATTCAGAAAATGAGGGAGAAAGTACATTGGTCTAAAGGTGAAAATGGGAGGTAGCTACCGATAGTTGGAGAGGCTGGACAGCAAGATTGATGAAAGAAAGCAGGAATTTAAGTAAAGTAAAAGATTAAAAAGCTGATATAACTCTGGGCCTAAAGTACGCTGAAAATACCCTTCAGTAATGCCTACAGTGAACCACGTGAGATACATTAACGCCCCCCTCCCCCCTACGGGGGATGGCATTCCTAGGCCGACATCTGTGTCAACACTGCCACTTGGTGACATAAGCTAACATTTGTCAAGGAATTTGAGGATGAAAAGACAAAATGGCCGCCAATTACGGTGGCTGGATATTTCTGGTTAGCGTCGACCGAGTGTCCCTTAGGTCAGCCATTACTAGTTGGTGACGTCATAGAAAAACAGTCATAAATAAGAGACGAACTTCCTCATCGAATGTCGGTGTCCAGAAGATGGAGATGTCCTTTGTTACTTGATGTAATTGTAAAAGAAGTCTTAATATCGATATGATTTATGGTATATGAGAGAAAAAAGAGAAATTCTATCTTTTTCATAGAGATTATACTTCAGTGCTCGAATAACTAATACGGAATTTAAGACAAATAAGAAAATTGATATAAAAAAAATAACTAAAATCAGTATGATTTATGGTATATACAAGAAAAAAGAGAAACGCCAACTTTTTCATAGAGATTATACTTCAACGCCCAAATAAGTAATACGGAATTTAAGCCATATTAAGGAAAATAGAGATGAAAAAGAATTAAAAAAAAAATAATTCCCCGCGACGAAGCTGTAAACTGATCAAGAGAATTTGACGAGATCAGAGGTGGATAGAAGTTTTCCTATTAGTCTTTTTTTTTTAGAAGTTTTCCTATAAGTCTTTCTATAAGTTCCCTGTAGGCCTATTGATTCCTTTTATGTCGTTTAATATTACTCTCCCAACCAGAGGCGTAGTTTTGTAGTTAGACTCTCCTTGAGAAAAGTCTTGAGATATTGCTTTATATAATTCGATTGCGAGAACATATATTGGAAACACATCCAGTGTTTATGCGCGTTCTTATACATGAAAACACAAAATCATGCATATTGCTTGCGTGCTGTATGCATGATCACGTGATGTATGTATGTGTGATATGTTTTTGTGTAGTGTGAGTGAGTTTTTAGTTACATACGTATGCTGAAGTATACTTGTAGTTTAAGGTGTGATATGAGTATACATGCAATTATTGTGAAAGAGCATTTAGCTACATACATACGTCGAAGCATTTATATAATAATATATTAATGATGTTTTCACCTTTTAGTACTTAATGACCCTCCTAAGACTTGGAGTCTTTGTATTATCCTCTGAGTGAATTTCTGAAGCATAGGCCTAGTAATTACATTGGATTATTACCCTCCTGCAAAATAGGACTTGACATCTGCACTAGAACATGTTTAATAAATGAAAACATGCTTAATAAATGACATATTCAACAATTTACCTCCTATGAGTCACCAAGTTTTAGCATATGCCCGGTTTACTGTGAATCGTGAGGTATCTTCCCTGATCGTAGCCCAGAAAAATTATTGCTGAGGAGTTATCACGAGATATCTTGAATTAACATTACTCTGTTCAGAATGTCCTGGTCCCATTTGTGGGGGGGGGGAGCTGGTACCGTCGCCCCTAGCCCCTAGCTGCAACCCCTTTCATTCCTTTTTACTGTACCTCCGTTCATATTCTCTTTCTTCTATCTTACTTTCCACCCTCTTCCAGTTCCTCGTTAGGCGAGTCGATAGAGTTGTGGGCCAGCATTCTAGCTAGGCCCGAGTTCGAGTCTCCGGCCGTCTAATGAAGAATTAGAGGAATTTATTTCTGGTGATAGAAATTCATTTCTCGCTATAATGTGGTTCGGATTCCACAATAAGCTGTAGGTCCCGTTACTAAGTAACCAATTGGTACTCAGCCACGTAAAATAAGTCTAATCCTTCGGGCCAGCCCTAGGAGAGCTGTTAATCAGCTCAGTGGTCTGGTTAAACTAAGGTATGCTTTCCCACCCACTTCTAACATTTATTTCATCCAGTTTCCGTTTCAGTGCTGAATGACCTCGTTGGTCCCAGCGCGTAGCCTTCGCCCCAAATTCCATATTCCATTCCGTTCCAGAACGTTTTGGTCGCCAGCCAACAAACCTAACTTTCCTCCTTCTCGCTAATTGGACGACATCGTAGATACCCCTAGACCAGGAGATAGGGTCACTTTCTCTCTGACCTGTCATTTTTCTTCGGGTCTTATCGAGCTGTTCCACAGTGGCTGCCATTGCTGTCAGGTCTCTGAATGACTCCTTGCCTTCTGCAGTAGTTTTATGGTCCATTAGGTCGTCTGCTGAAGACACCCCCCTGTCTTCTGAGATGGGGGAATATTTTGGGTCCTTGTTCCGCCTTTTTTGACATTGTCTTAGTAGGAAGTTCTAGAGGCTCTGGTCAGTATTTTGTGATCCTAAAAGTCTTCATATTTATTATTATTATTATTATTATTATTATTATTATTATTATTATTATTATTATTATTATTATTATTATTATTATTATTGGAAAGAGAAACCCACAAGATTCCCGTGTATAACTTGTTTACTAGTAAATATTTACGTGTTACTTTACAACTCGAGTACTTTCAGGTCCTAACTGTGACCCTTTTTCAAGAGATGAGGTAGTCAGGCTGGTTCAAGGACCAGCAATCTTGTGGGTTTCTCTTTCCATCTTCAGAAGAAAAACCGAAAGAAGTTTTTGTTTGGATTATTATTATTATTATTATTATTATTATTATTATTATTATTATTATTATTATTATTATTATTATTATTATTATTATTATTCAGAAGATGAATTCTATTCATATGGAACAAGCCCACCAAAGGGGCCACTGACTTGGAATTCAAGCTTCCAAACAAAATGGCGTTTATTTAAAAGAAGTGACGGAAGGTAATCGGAAATATAGAGAGAATCGATCATTTATTAGGGAAAAAATAAACTAATAAATGAATAGGTAAAAATGGAAGTAAATTATAAAATACAAGGAGAATTGCTTTAATCCTAAAAAGCAATTCTCCTTGTGTTTCATAATTTACTTCCATTTTTACCTATTTATTTATTAGTTTTTTTTTTTCTAAGAAGTGATCGCTTCTTTCTGATTTTCCGATTACCTTCTGTCACTCCTTTTAAATAAACACCAAAATATTCTTTGGAAACTTGAATTTCAAGTCAGTGGATAATAATAATAATAATAATAATAATAATAATAATAATAATAATAATAATAATAATAATAATCTTGGTTCACTGTATTGGTCCGGTGGCATAGTGGTTAGTGTCACTGGCTGGCATGACACTCAGATGAATGTTCATAAGTCAATATACTTATCCCCGTAGAGGAGATTATACCTTCAAGCCGTCAGTGCACCTCATGAACAGTGCACTGTTGATATCATATTCCTTAGGTGTTACGGCATGCTAAACGTTTACAGGTCTGATTGTGAATATTTATAAGTCAATATACTTATCCTCTTTGCATTACTTAAGCTTTGGGCCTTCGACCCGTAGCTGCAACCCCTTTCGTTCCTTTTACTGTACCTTCTTTCATATTCTCTTTCTTCCATCTTCCTTTCCTCAACCCTCTTCTGACAATTGATTCACAGTGCAACTGCTTTCAAACCTTTTACTGTCAATTTCCACTTCAGCGCTGAATGACCTCATAGCTCCCAGAGCTTGGCCTTTGGCCTAAAATTCTACATCCAGTTCAATTCAGTTCAATATACTCATCAGTTTAACAGTTCCCTCAGCCTTTTACTGCTATCAGCGTTATGCTCCTGGAAAGAGATTTGTAAATATTGAGGATGAAACGGCCGCCTGTCTTCTGGCAAGACTCTACAGCTCAAGTTAATTAAAACGGCTTTGGGAAGCCGCTCTTCCATCGTCCACTTAAGCCGTAATGATCTAAATCCTTCATCGTGCGTTTAATGAGGTGCTTTCTCCCTGAGGAAACAATTCTTCTCTTTCACTTAACTCGCGTGCTTGTTATTGCGGAAATCGCTTTAAAGAGGGTTGCTTGATTGGGGAGTCTTGTTTCTTTCAAGCATAATAACTGGCTGGAATGATCGCAGCTCCTGGGAGCGGTGGCAATTCAAATAAGTAAAAAATGCGCCGAAGTTTTCTGTACAGCTTATAGTCAAGGCCACCGACATTAGATCTATCTTTCGGTGGTCTCGGTATAATGCTGTATGAGCTGCGGCCCATGAAACTTTAACCAAGGCCCGGTGGTGTCCTGTTCTACTGTATATCGTTGCCAAACGCACGTTTATGGCTAATTTTAACCTTAAATAAAATGAAAACTACCGAGGCTAGAGGGCTGCAATTTGGTATGTTTGATGATTGGAGGATGGATGATCAACATGCCAATTTGCAGCCCTCTACCCTCAGAAGTTTTTAAGATCTGAGGGCGGAGAGAAAAAATGCGGACAGAATAAAGTGCGGACGGACAGACAAAGCCGGCACAATAGTTTTCTTTTACAGAAAACTAATGGAAAAAATCTTTATTGCTCTTCGTGAATGCTGATGTATGCATAACAATGGGTACTGCATACTTGCTTGAGCATACTCTTGTAGACACATGTCTGTAGGCATACATAGATATGAAATGTATCCATAGGAATGTATGCATACGCGCTGAATATACATAGCACTCATCAAAAATGAAGTAAATATCTGCAATGTAATTTTTTTGGGAGTTAATATATTTTGTATATATATACTGTATATATATATATGTGTGTGTGTGTGTGTATACATACATAAGTACACACATACACACACACACATATATATATATATATATATTTATATATATATATATATATATATATATATATATATAAATATTATATAATATTATAAATATATAAATATTATATGCACTTAGTTTCTTTACTGAAATATTCGTTTTAATCTTCCTGTTATTTTGCGCTCTTGAAAAAATTATACCAAATATTGAGAAGGTGAATTCACGTCTAATTCTCGAATTACAGTAATGGAACCAACGCATTATTTTTTATTGTTATTTCTATTTTTTTATCATTTTCTTTTTCAAAGCTTCAAACTCCACAAACACTTCACCTCTCCGCTTGTTTGTTTCTCCACTTCAGCTTTTTAAAGAGCTTCTGTTATTTTCTTAACATTTATTAATCCTCTTTCCCACTTTTTAGTTTTCTGTAAAAGAAAACTATTGTGCCGGCTTTGTCTGTCCGCCCGCACTTTTTCTGTCCGTCCTCAGATCTTAAAAACTACTGAGGCTAGAGGGCTGCAAATTGTTAGGTTGATCATCCACCCTCCAGTCATCAAACTTACCAAATTGCAGCCCTCTAGCCTCACTAGTTTTTATTTTAGTTAAGGTTAAAGCTAGCCGTAATCGTGCGTCTGGCAACGATATACGATAGGCCACCACCGAACCCGTGGTTATAGTTTCATGGGCCGTGGGTCAGGCAGCATTATACCGAGACCACCGAAAGATAGATTTATTCTCGGTGGCCTTGATTATACGCTGTAGCGGCTGTACTGAAAACTCGATTGTGCCGAAGAAACTTCGGCTCGTTTTTTACTTGTTTTTTATTTGATATTAAAAGCACAGTTTTATTTCTCTATGTTAATGTATTCTTTTATGAAACCAGTGAAATATTAAGTTAAAATATTGATATTCAGATGCGGATAATTTATTAGTATTTAGGTGATTTTGAAGCAGGTAAAGAATTCAAGCACCTCAGGTGTGTGTAGGGCCACCGAAAATAGATTGATCTTTGGGTGGTCTCGGTATAATGCTCTATGAGCCTTGGCTCATGAAGCTTTAACCACGGCCCGGTGGTGGCCTGGCCTATATCGTTGCCAGACGCACGATTGTGGCTAATTTTAACCTTAAATAAAATAAAAACTACTGAGCCTAGAGGGCTGCAATTTGGTATGTTTGATGACTGGAGGTTGGATGATCAACATACCAATTTGCAGCCCTCTAGCCTCAGTAGTTTTTAAGATCTGAGGGCGGACAGAAAAAGTGCGGACGGACAGACAAAGCCGGCACAATAGTTTTCTGTGCAGAAAACTAAATAGCAGGAGATGCAAGTAGCCTACAAAGTGAGCATAGATTTATTGGAAAAATTTAGAGGATTTTTATTTCAGAAATAAATACATTATGCTTCAGTAATTATTGGTTATATTCATTGCATGATTTATGTATCTGAAGAGGAAATGAGGCTAAATGAGGATACTCGTAAAGAAAGGCAGAGAGAGAGAGAGAGAGAGAGAGAGAGAGAGGAGGGATATAATAACTAAATCATTGTCCCCCGACCGCATGTTTGGAGAGAAACAAAAATCACACAAATTTTATAAACAGTGATATATTTTTTCGCAATTGTCTAAATTCTTTCTTTTTATTACATTTACTTTGTATCTCACGGAATGCTTTGTAAATCGTTCGGTTAAATGTTGAACAAATATATATATATATATATATATATATATATATATATATATATATATATATATATATATATATATATATATATATATATATGTATATAAATATATTATGTGGATATGTGTATACCATATATATATATATATATATATATATATATATATATATATATATATATATATATATATATATATAACGTTCTAAGATGTGGTGGTTACTAGTAACTCGAACAACAAAAGACAGTTGAAGGAGGAAGTACATCTCAGGTGGTCCATAAAAAAAATTTATTGCAACGTTTCAAAACACAAAGGTTTCATTTTCAAGCTATAAAGATAAAAAAAACAATAAAATTAACATTAAAAGCGCTAAAACACAAATACGGGACATAGTACATTATATATAGCAAAATGAAAAACTAGTTGTAGCAGGACCAACCATCAAGGGAGGAAGGAGGGACGAAAGTCAGTAGGAACAAACAAGAGACGACAAAATTCAACAGCTCACGTCAGGTAAAGAGTCGTCGAGGAAGACTGCTAAGTGTTCAATTGGGGAACAAGTTGTTTAATAAACAAGGATTCCTGGATTGTCAGTAGTTTGCCATTCGGTGCCCGTCCCAATATTTCAAACTCTGTATTGTATGTTATGTTTGCATTTATTGGCGTGTTGCCTGATGTTGGAAAATTCGGGACTAGCAAGTTTGCTATCAGTTCGATAGCTAACGCCCTTATGGGAATCAATTCTGACCCGTAGTAAACTCTGTGTGGATCCCACGTAGGTCCCTAGAGTTCATCTAGGGCAATTGAACTTGTACACGACGCGTGAGGTCATCAAAGGGTCAAGTTTATCTTTAAATTTAAAAAACTACCCAAGGTAAGTGGATTTGTCGGGATGATATTACATTTAATAGCTGGTATATAATTAGATATGAGTTTTCTAAGTACATCATAGAAGTTTTGGTCGTGGATCAAAGGTACATTTGCATAAAACGGAAGTTTAGACACATTAGGTACGGGGACTTTTGGAATAAAAACGTTGTTAAGAAGTTTAAAAACATACCTGTGATAGAGTGTGGTGGGAAAATAATTACTTGTGTATATATAGAGTGCATGTGTGTGTGTTTTTGTGCGTGTGTTTGCGTTTGTGTCTGTATGTGTGGCTGCAGATCGTTAATGTTTCTATTCTCAGCCAATCTTTTTACGAAGAGGTAGCTAGCCACACCTGTAGCTAAGTTGCTACCCCCCACCAGGTGCTTAATCCACTGATAAGATAAACAATTTAGTTTCCTACACTCATGCGAGTTGTGTGTTTGTGTGTGTGTGTGTATATATATATATATATATATATATATATATATATATATATATATATATATATATATATATATATATATGTACATGTATATACACATATACTGTATATATAGATAGCTAAAAATAAATAGATAGATAGATAGGTAGGTAGGTGGGTAGCTTTTAAAACTCTGTATGAAAGGTGGGAGACTGAGTGACAGAATATTGATTGAGAGAATGTTGCTTTTTGTTTGCAAAAGGTATTCCCAAAGCAGGTGGCGTCATTACGAGACGAATAGGAACAGGTGTTCGAGTTTATTTTTATTTTTTTTTCGCCTTCTCCCGTAATTGACGTAAATTGCGCAGAATTCTATAATACTCTGATTCCATTAGATCGCTATTCAAAAAGGGATGCGTCTTTTATATTTTTAATGTTGATCGTATATAGATTTGGTTATTTGGAATCTGTTCAGGTAGTGTTATGCAATATTTAAGTTTATATATATATATATATATATATATATATATATATATATATATATATATATATATATATATATATATATATATATATGTATATATATATATATATATATATATATATTTATATATATATATATGTGTGTGTGTGTGTGTGTGTTGTGTGTGTGTGTGTTTGTGTATAGGGTGGATGATCAACATAACGATTTGCAGCCCTCTAGCCTCAGTCGTTTTTAAGATCTGAGGGCGGACAGATTAAAGCGCGGACGGACAGACAAAGCCGGCACAATAGTTTTCTTTTACAGAAAACTAAATTACTATCTATTATGGCCTAAGTTGTAAATTACATCGATTAGGAAAATTTAATAAGAATGGCAATGTCATTAAAAAAAATTATGTAAATATAAACATTACAGATTTTTAGGGAGAAATATTAGTCAAGTTTGAACAGCGTTTATCAGCTAAACAGGAGGATGCACTTCTAATCAGATGACGATAGGAGATATTTCTCATATAACGGGAAATAAACGCAGGTAAATTTAATACGGTGAATTAGTAAGACAAACAGTTAATAACACAGTTAATAGCAGTAGCTTAGCAACAGTAAATATATATATATATATATATATATATATATATATATATATATAAATAAATATATACTATATATATATATATATATATATATATATATATAATCAATGATGCTATGCTACTGCTATTAACTGTTTTATTAACTGTTTTTCTTACTAATTCACCGTATTAAATTTACCTGCTTTTATTTCCCGTTATTTGAGAAATATCTCCTATCGTCATCTGATTAGAAGTGCATTCTCCTGTTTAGCTGATAAACGCTGTTCAAACTTGACTAATATTTCTCCCTAAAAATTTGTAATGTTTATATTCACATAATTTTTTTAATGACAATGCCATTCTTATTAAATTTTCTTAATCGATGTAATTTACATCTTGGGCTATAATAGATAATATTTTAGTTTTCTGTAAAAGAAACTAATGTACCGACTTTGTCTGTCCGTCCGGGCTTTATTCTGTCCGCCCTCAGATCTTAAAAACTACTGAGGCTAGAGGGCTGCAAATTGTTATGTTGATCATCCGCCCTCCAATCATCAAACATACCAAATTGCAGCCCTCTAGCCTCAGTAGATTTTATTTTATTTAAGGTCAAAGTTAGCCATAATCGTGCTTCTGGCAACGCAACAACACAGGCCACCACGGCCGGCTGAGAGTTTCATGGGCCGCGGCTCATACAGAATTACACCGAGACCACCTAATGATAGCTCTATTTTCGGTGGCCTTGATTATGCGCTGTGCAGAAAACTCGATTTAATGCCATGATAATTTTGACAACATTGACACGTCTGGCGAAAGGATAATGAAACTTTCGTGTTTAAAGATATGAAAGATTTTGAGCATTATACGTTTTAATTAAACACTATACAAATTATACAATGAAAAACATACCCATTAACAGACCAGTATCTTTATGGAAGAGGAAATTATATGCGGAATAACTGGGGTAGGAAAAACCTCAAGAAATTCGAAGGCAACATTTGCCCTTCATTACCATCTGGATGAACCAAATTACCCTCGCCAATAGGAACACCCAGATGAACCTCGTTGAAGCATGAGACCATCACACATTTTAATGCGTGATGAGGTGAAATGTGGTTCATCTGTTGCCATGGCAACGTCAGGGAACACGAGTCCAGGACGAGTTTGGGTGATCCCGGATTATGGACATGTATGATAATGTGTTACGGAAGAGTGAATTTTTTCAGTGAGAGAGAGAGAGAGAGAGAGAGAGAGAGAGAGAGAGAGAGAGAGAGAGAGAGAGAGAGAGATAAGTATTAATAAAGAAGAGGTAAGAAGACAAACATTTATTTAAAAATTATGTTACTTCAGGTTTTCACACAGTGAGAGAGAGAGAGAGAGAGAGAGAGAGAGAGAGAGAGAGAGAGAGAGAGAGAGAGAGAGAAGTATTAATAAAGAAGAGATAAGGAGACAAGCATTTATTTAGAAAATTACGTTTCTTCAGATTTTCACAGAGAGAGAGAGAGAGAGAGAGAGAGAGAGAGAGAGAGAGAGAGATGAGTATCAACGAAGAGCGCCTCCACTCAAGGGAATTAAGAAGGTAAAAATATATATTAAGATTACGTTTCTTCCGATTTTCAAGAGAGAGAGAGAGAGAGAGAGAGAAATAATTATCAGTAAATAGCACTTTTACTCTGAGAGATAGAGAGAAATGAACATATATTTAGAAGGGTACGTGTCTTCAGATTTTCACAGAGAGAGAGAGAGAGAGAGAGAGAGAGAGAGGGAGTTTCTGTAAATATTTAGTCATGGCGACTCTCTGCTGATCGCGGACAGCTTAGAGAGTACGAGAAACCTCATATATCCTCTAACTGCGTCATTCTGAAATAGCTTTCTTTTTTTTGTTAGTTTACCTTGATTTGTAGTTACAGCTTCAAGTGATTTTCTCTCATTAAAGTTATATTATGCATTTTTTATTACTAATTCATATTTACCTAGATTTCATATTAGCCTGCAAGTTTCAAGCGGAAATTGTTCATGCGCTTGCAATGCAAATGATTCGATTCAGACGGACGAGCAATTTGCATTTTGTGATTTCCTTAACTTTCTTTAAATCTTCAGCTGAAAATCGTTATGGACAGTCAGTCTGTAAGCCCAAAGAAGGCCCCAAATGGAAATCAACCTTCAGAGAGAGAGAGAGAGAGAGAGAGACGTTAAAGCAAAGGTGATAAATATATAAATACGAGAGAATGAACAACAAAACCGATACACCTGAAATTCAGGGACGTCAGCGGAAAACAGGAATGAATGTTCTACTCGCTTACATGTTTGGAGATCAGAGGATTCCACAATTGCACTACGCAAACTAATCCTCATTTAAGTTGTAAGATAAAACTCCAAGAAAGCTGGGTAGTATCAAACCTGTTGCTAGAAAACCGCAGACAGTTTGCCTGCATATTGTTGTAGGCAAAAACAGCTAGGAGGGGTAGCGCCGTTAGTGCACCTCACTGTAGGCATTACTTAAGGTTCTTTGCGGCGTTCCGTAGGCCACTAGCTGCAACCCCTTTCATTCCTTTTAACTGCGTCACCATTCATATTCTTTCTTCCATCTTACTTTCCTCAACTCATAACAATTGTTTCATAGTGAAACTGCTTTGAGGTTTTCCTCCTGTTACACCTTTCAAGCCTTTTTAATCTCAATTTCCCTTTCGGGTCTGAGCGACCACGTAGGTCCCAGCGCTTGGCATTCGTCCTGAATTTTATTCCATTCCGTTCCAAAAACAGGTAAAGAAGAATGTTTTTCGGTCCTTTGTTACCTTGGGATTTTTTTTTCAGGGCTTTTTGTTTTTGTTTACTTGACCAACTTTAGCTTTTGTGGTGGTCGGCTTCTGTTGCCGGAATCTTTCGCCATATTTCTTTTTTATGCACTGACTCTTTTTCCGTTGATTAGTTCGTGATTGCTTAATCCTTCGAAATCCCTTGTTTGTCCAAGTGTTTTTTTATGGAGAATGCTCTTATAGATAGTCTATGTATGTATATGTATATATATATATATATATATATATATATATATATATATATATATATATATATATATATATATATATACATTTATGTATGTATAACTGAATCACGAAAATATGGAGCGTGATGAATATATAAATAAAGACAAAATCCACGAAGGAAAGAGAAACAGTGGAGTGGTGCAAGGCCTTTCGACTTATAGTTCTTTGCTGCCAAATAAAGGACTATAAGTCGAAAGGCCTTGCAGCACTCAAATGTTTCTCTTTCCTTCATGATTTCATCTATATATATATATATATATATATATATATATATATATATATATATATATATGCATATATATATATATATATATATATATATATATATATATATATATATATATATATATATATATATATATATATATATATATATATATATATATATGGAATCTACTTGCCACTTTTACCATATACATATGTAACTTTTATTACCCATAATGCCCTCTTGGGAGTTGCTGCCCAGTTAATTTTTCATAGTTCTTTTGATATGCTTTTAATTCGTGACAAATCTTTTTTTTTTTTACTGTTTTTATTAATAAATATGAAAGTAATATTCATGAATTTTGTTGATGATACGTCTTTAATCCGTGACGAATCCTTTTTTTACTATTTAAGTTTTCTGTCCGCCCTCAGATCTTAAAAACTCTCGAGGCTAGAGGGCTGCAAATTGGTATGTTGATCATCCACCCTCTAATCATCAAACATACCGAATTGCAGCCCTCTAGCCTTAATTGCAGCCCATAATCGTGCGTCTGTCACCACTATAGGTACCAACAACACAGGCCACCACCGGGCCGTATTTTATTTAAGGTTAAGGAGTTAACCATGATCGTGCGTCTGGCACCGTCAGTGCCCTCATGGGTGCACTGTACTTTTTAAGGTTCTTTCCAGTGTGCCTTCGGTCCCTAGCTGCAATCCCTTTCGTTCCTTTTACTGTACCTCCTTCCGTATTCTCTTTCTTCCATCTTGCTATCCATCCTCTCCTAGCAATTGATTCATAGTGCAACTGCTCTGAGGTCTTCCTCCTGTTACACCTTTCAAACCTTTTACTGTCAGTGAATGACCTCACAAGTCCCAGTGCTTGGCCTAAATTCTATAATCAATTCAATTCAATTCAAAGCCATTCCTGAAGGTTATTAATATTTTGTATAAACTAATTACCAAAAATAAAAATTGCTTTAAAAATTCGTCCGGGTTAAAAAAAATTCCTTCATTTAATTTGCGTCGAGTGTTAGCTTAAATCTCCTTGGCAGTTGTTAAAGAATTGGTTAATTCATTTGAAGGTTGAAGGACGAAAAGGAGACTACGCTCATTTCCTGAAGGAGATGAACAGAGGAAAAAGGAAAATGTTACTGAACTGAATATAGAATTTAGGCCAAAGGCCAAGCGCTGGGACCTACGAGGTCATTCAGAATCAATTGTTAGGAGAGGGTTGAGGAAAGTAAGATGGAAGAAAGAGAATATCAAAGGAGGTACGGTAAAAGAAACGAAAGGGGTTGCAGTTAGGGGCCGATGGCGAGTTGCTAAGAACCTACAGTACACCGCACGAGGTGCACTGTCAGTACTAACCTCCCTACGGGGGGGAATGTTACTGAAATAATTGATTGAAATTCATGCATTTTGTGACAATTCAGTACCAGGTGAAAATATTACTTAATTTATTGAAATTCGTGTATTTTGTGACATTTCTGAACTAAAAGAAGGCTACACTCACTTCCTAAAGAAGTTGAACAGTGAAAAAAGGAAAATGTTTCTGAAAAAATGTACTGAAATTCATGTATTTTTTTAAAAAGTCATATCTAGGTGGAATGCCAAATCTCTGCAGTATAGCCAAAACTGGCGCTCAAAGTACACGCGAGCATTTAAGCTGTCATGGCGCGCCTTCCCTCCTAAACAGCCAGAAGTATTATTTTTTGTTAGTTTCTTTCTGTTCCCCAACAAAGACTCTCTTTGTTTCTCTCTTCTTTCTTTGTTCTTCCTCTTTCAAGTCCAACGAGGCTTGGTAACCATTGTTGCGAACGGTTTATAGCGGATGGAGAGAGAGTTGAAAGCAAAAGTTTTTTTTTTTTAAATTGTTTTGTTCCTTGAAAGAGAGAGAGAAAAAAAGAGAGTTAGAGAATTATCGACATGAGTCTCTTTGCCATTTTCTCTCTGCCTGATTCGGTTAGGAAAGGAAGAATTGTTACGGGTGCTTCGGTGTCTTAACTAAAAACGTCTAATTTGATTTTCATTTCTCTGTGGTGTTTTTGTAATTTAATTTCCCTTCTTCTATCTCTAGGTGGACAATTCTAAAGAGAGAGAGAGAGAGAGAGAGAGAGAGAAGAAGAAGAATAAGAAGAAGAAGACGGAATGAAGGAAGGAAGGGAGAGAGAGAGAGAGAGAGAGAGAGAGAGAGAGAGAGAGAGAGAGAGAAGAAGAAGAAAGAAGAAAGAAGAAGAGAAGAAAAAAGAGAGAGAGAGAGAGAGAGAGAGAGAGAAAGAGAGAGAGAGAAGAGAGAGAGAGAGAGAGAGAGAAGAAAAAAGAAGAAGAAAGGAGAAGAAGAAGAAGAGAGAAGAGAGAGGAAGGAGAGAGAGAGAGAGAGAGAGATGATTTCTCTCAGAGATCCCAGACCTATTGAGATCTGAGAAAACATGAGAGAAAGAGAGAGATTTATATATATATATATATATATGATTATTATCACTTTTGTACGAGACTTTTAGCATTTATTTCAAGATCTCTCTCAGCTGTTTATCCCAGACCTATCCCCACTCAGGCCGGTGTACTTTTTGGCTAAAAATCCAATAGATCTGGGAAGAAAACATGAAAAGGAGAAAGTTTGGAACTCATTAACATTACTACCCTCGTACTGTGTTTAGATTATTTTCATATATATATTTATTTCTTTTTTGATATATATATATATATATATATATATATATATATATATATATATATATATATATATATTTTTATGTAATATATATTCATGATATATATATTTATATTATATAATATATTCAATATATATATATATATATATATATATATATATATATATATATATATATATATATATATATATATATATGCATGCATGCCGCACATCAATTGGGGAATACGCTTGTAAAGTTATTGCAATGGGTCCTACCTCTATAAAGTCTAGATACATCCTCTGATAAACTTACAAACATCAACACATAATTTGTTCCAAAAATCCTGTCGTACAGTATTACTGTATTACTTTAAGTGACCAGTTTGATATCCCCACCATGAAACGACTGATGGCACTCTGCTAAAAATGCTTTCAAAAGCAAACTTCAGAAGCAGTGGCTTTGAAAGTCGATAGCGGATGGCATTGTCCCGAGATGTAACCCAGTAGCGGGACCTTTCCCTGAAAAAAAGCGGGACGCCATATCTTAAAAATTAACAGTAGAATTTTCTTGAAAATAATCTCATTACGTTTTCCACAACCAAATTATCAGTGGAGTACCAATATACCTAATCACCCCAACCCAACTCAACCTAACCTAACCTAACTTAACCTAGGGGCATGGCAAAAAAAAAACGGGGCTGGTGCAATACTAGCATACATCTCGGGAATTTGCGACCGTCCCGTAGAAGTTAACCTTTAGGAAATCTGCTAAAGCTGCTGTCAATCAATATCCAGGTTCCAGCAGTTGTTTAAACCATGATTTGCCCTTGTTAGGGGATCTGAAATCTTATAATTACAATAAATTAGTTTTATTTTGGAAGATACGGATCTGGGAATGCCCCCAGCTGCAACCCCTTTCATTCCTTTTTGCTGTACCTCCGTTCATATTCTCTTTCTTCCATCTTACTTTCCTCAACCCTCTCCTAGCAATTGTTGCATAGGGCGACTGGTTAGAGGTTTTCCTCCTGTTACACCTTTCAAACCTTTTTACTCTCAGTTTCTCTTTCATCACTGAATGACCTCGTAAGTCCCAGCGTTTGGTCTGTGGCCTAAATTTTATATATAATTCCTTTCCATTTAATATGGTAAAAGATACTTTATCATGGTTATATCAGTCCATATAAAAGTCGTTTGTGTTATAAATAAGAATATAATTCTTAGAATCATCTTATAAAACATCCACTTACATTATCTGTACAGTGAATAACCACCACAGCAGAAATACCGAGAATATAAAAATTATTCTTGGCGTAATGGAAGTAAGTAAATGCTTAGTAATCGTCCAATGGACACGACAAAGAAAGAAAAATAACTTTTATATATTTATTGAGAAAGAAAGAGCTTTCACATATATTTGGGTTTCAGGAAACCCCGAGGGCTTTCGATGTTGTCTACTAGGAATCACTTTTTTTTATCTCCAGGCTGTGGTCTTTTGATATGATTATTTTTTTTTATTCATGGTCCCTGAAAATAACGTTGTGTTCTTTATTATATCTTGTGTGGTTGTCCATACGTTCCACTTAGCAACTATGTATATATATATATATATATATATATATATATATATATATATATATATATATATATATATATATATATATATATATATATATATATATATATATATATATATATATATATATATATATATATATATATATATATATATATATATATATAATCTATATATATATTATATTTTCTTTCTTTCATCAAATCTTGAATAATATCACCGTGTCTCCTACAAGAATCCATGGCCCTCGTCCCCGCCCCTCTCTTCCCCCTTTTGAAAGCTATTCGATGCAGATAGATTTTTTTTTATTTATTTATTTTTTTTTTTTTTTGCCTTTCGGAAAGGCTATTTCGATGAATATTTCCGCTCCTTCAATCAGCTAAAACTGGAATTCTTTTGCCCATTTTCAATGAAGCACTTGAATTTCATTTCTATTTTATATTATTTTTTTCATAACATTCTTTCTGTTCATACGAAACTAGTGTTGTAGGATGACGCTAAATATTGATGATAAGTTTTGTGATCCTTAGAAAGGCTAGTGCCGACAGTGCATCTCGCACGGTGCACTGTAGGCATTACTTAAGGTTCTTTGAAGCATCCCTTCGGCCCATAGCCGTAACCCACTTTCATTCCATTTACTGTACCTCCGTTCATATTCTCTTTCTTCCATCTTACTTTCCTCAACTCTCTCCTAAGAGTTGCTCCATAGTGCAACTGCGAGGTTTTCCTCCTGTTCCACCTTTCAAACCTTTTCATTCTGTTTCCCTTTCAGCGCTGAGTGACCTCTTAGATCCCAGGCCTTAGGTTTTGGCCAAAATTCTGCGTTCCAATCCATCCCAGTAAGTTCTGTCTATGACCATTGCTGAACGAGACGAACGAAAAGTAAAAGGCTAAATAATACCAACATTCACTTTTTGTTCGACCTGACATGCAATATGGAAAATTGGCAGCAGAAAGCGAAATAGATAACCGCACTCGAAAATAGAATTTGTACTGAATGATTCCCAGAGCTCTATTGCTCGCATTTGGGCGACGAAGAGCCGTTACCCGCTGGTCCCCGAACTGGTTGGATCAGGAGGGGGAAAGTTACGGGTCATTGATTGATTGAATTATGGTGCAATAAACTTCACGTCCATTTGTTCGGGGTTTGTAAGGGATTTGCTTAACCGGAATGTTATGAACGGACCTCTAAAATATCCATTATAAGGCATTAAACGCTTACAGATAGGTATATATCAGCAATATGTGTGTTTATGTGTGTGTGTATATATATATACATATATACATTATATATATATATATATATATATATATATATATATATATATATATATATATATATATATATATATATATATATATATATATATATATATATATATATATATATATATATATATAAAACGTAGGAGTAATTATTGATATTTTGCAAAGAGCAAACTCAAATAAATCTGTGTCACCATGAATTACGAAACATTACATAAGAAAAAAAACACACACAGAAACCCATTACATTAAATTAAAAGAATAATAAAAAAAATTCCTCCCTTTTCATTTCTATGGAAATTTATAAATAAGGAACAAAAAAGTTCGGTTGTCTTTTATCGTGAGACCTGGAAAAACTATTTTCGTTTATTCCACAGAGAGGACTCAAGTGCTCGAAGCCTGACATTGCTGAGACGTTTATTAAACGCGTTCCTTCTTAATGAACCTCTTGGCTTATACCTTTGCTGTTTGGCTCCACGAACAGCAAAGATTAAAAAAAAATAATAACTCTTTCATTCCGTTTTCTAATGAAGGTCATTGGTGTGTGGCCGCCTCATTCGGCTGCAACAAAGTCACGGAGGATCCAGAATTGAACAGGAATGATCAAAAGAGTTTTTTTTTTTTTCGTGTCGTGAAACATCACTCTGAAGTTGTTTCACGTCATTAGCATTCAGAGGTCACGTGTAGAAGTCGGGACTCATTAGCGTGTTAATCCAGAAATGCTTCGCTCGTGTAGAAACAACGTGAGTTATCCGCAGTCGATAATTCTTGTTGTTGTTTGTCGCGGTAGAAACAACGTAAGTTATCCACAATCGATAACTCTTGTTGTTTATTGCTATATAAAAAAACATGAGTTATCCGCAATCAAAAATTTGTTGTTTATCATGGCAGGAACAACGTGAGCTATCAGCAGTCGATAACTCTGTTGTTGTTTATCGCAGTAGGCACAACATGAGTTATCCACAATCGATAAGTCTTGTTGTTTATCACGGTAGACACAACGTGAGTTATCCACAATCGATAACCTCTTGTTGTTTATTGCGGTAGAAACAACGTGAGTTATCCGCAATCGATAATTCTTGTTGTTGTTTATCACGGTAGAAACAACGTGAGTGAGTTATCCGCAATCGACAATTCTTGTTGTTTATTGCGGTAGAAACAACGTGAGTTATCCGCAATCGATAATTCTTGTTGTTGTTTATCACAGTAGAAACAACGTGAGTGAGTTATCCGCAATCGACAATTCTTGTTGTTTATTGCGGTAGAAACAAAGTGAGTTATCCGCAATCGATGGCTGTTGTTGTTTATCGCGGTAGAAACAACATGAGTTATCTGCAATCGACAATTCTTGTTGTTGTTTATCGCGGTAGAAACAACATGAGTTATCCAAAATTGATAACTGTTGTTGTTTATCTCGGCAGACACAACGTGAGTTATCCGCAATCGATAACTGTTGTTGTTTATCAAGGTAGAAACAACATGAGTTATCCGCAGTCAATAACTGTGTTGTTGTTCATCGCGATATAAAAAACATGAGTTATCCACAACCGATAACTGTCGTTGTTTATCACGGTAGAAACAACGTGAGTTATCCGCAATCAATAACTATGTTGTTTACCGCGATATAAAAAAAACATGAGTTATCCACAACCGATAACTGTCGTTGTTTATCACGGTAGAAACAACGTGAGTTATCCACAATCGATAACTCGTGTTGTTGTTTATCGCGAACTGTTATTTACGCGTAACTTGTCGTTGTTGGCATATAGCTGAGCATCATTGATCTATTTCCGTCTGGTGACAAATCGTCTCTTTATTTGAATTATATCTATTTTTATCACTCCTTTATCGGAAGATGACATTCCCGAGCCTTTGTGTTAATAGTCGACTGCGCAGATGCTTAATCAAAACATATAAGTTGACAAGTAAACAATGCGCCGAAGTTTCTTCGGCGCAATCGAGTTTTCTGTCCGGCGTACAATCAAGGCCACCAAAATGGATCTATCTTTTGGTATGAATAGCGGCCCATGAAACTTTAACCATGGGCCGGTGGTGTCCTGTTCTATGTCGCTGTCAGACGCATGTTCATGGCTAACTTTAACCTTAACAAAAATCAAAACTACTGAGGCTAGAGGGCTGCAATTCGGTATGTGTGATGACTGGAGGGTGGATGATCAACATACCAATTTGCAGCCCTCTAGCCTCAGCGGTACTTAAGATCTGAGGGCGGACAGAAAAAGTGCGGACGGACAGACAAAGCCGGCGCAATAGTTTTCTTTTACAGACAACCAAAAATGTTTTTGAAAATAACTTGAAATGACCGGATAAATGGAAATGCTGGAGTCAGGGAATGCTTAAAACATCTGCCAAAACTATTTGTAAAATTACCCTATCAAGAAAGAAACAGCTGGAGGTTTTCGTTAAAAAACATCGACCCCGACTAGGGATTAAACTCAGATGAAGAAATATTTGTGTACAGTAAATATATATATATATATATATATATATATATATATATATATATATATATATATATATATATATATATATATATATATATATATATATTATAATGTATATATATATCGTATGTATTATGTATATGATTTGTGCAGATTTTAAGTTTTTTGAGAAACACAAACAAAACCGCTTATTCTTCATTCTCTCTCTCTCTCTCTCTCTCTCTCTCTCTCTCTCTCTCTCTCTCTCTCTCTCTCTCTCTCTGAGGATACAATGAAACGAATTTCGATAATGCAGGAAACAAATGGATTTCCTATCGCAAGGCCGGAGGAGTTAGTCACGTGTTGTCAATCGTGACTGCTGACGTCATCAGCGGGGAAGTCGACGCGTGTTAGCGGCGTCTTTTGTCTCCCAATTTGTTCCACTTATCGAAAGGACAGGTAAAGTAAAGATACGAACTTGAGATACGTAAGTTTCAATGCCGTATATATATATATATATATATATATATATATATATATATATATATATATATATATATATATATATATATATATATTTATTTTTTTTTTTTATTTTTTTTTTTTTTTTTTTTACAACCGTGTAGGCGTTACTCAAGGGTCGTCGCGGCGTACCTTAGGTCCATAGCTGCAGCCCCTTCCATTCATTTTTTATTGCGTCGCCATTCATATTCTCCTTCGTCCGTCTTGCTTTCTTCAACCTTCTCCTAACAATCGCATCATAGTGCAACTGCGAGGTCTTCCTCCTGTTACACCTTTAAACTTAAAACCTTTTTACTTTGAATTTTCCTTTCAGCGATGAATGACCTCATCGTCGGTGTCCCAGTGCCTTGTCATTGGGCAAAGTTTTATATTCCATTCCATTTCATTCCATTTATTTACAGCAATGTCAGTTCTAAGGATAATGTCAGCCATATTAGTCCTTATATAGATCTGACCCCGACGCCGATCTATCCCAATTGATAGGAAATCATTATCCGATAAAGCGATTGTCTTTTGAGAGCGGATGTTGAATATCGAAAATGCGAAGCCTTGGATTTTTATGTACCTGTTGATCAGCATCGAAAAAAAAATATCTTAAATAAACGCTGTGAAAAATCAGGCACCTTGCAACTTTGATGCTGACTTTAGTCTCCCGGCTCGATCGGTTGCCACGGTACGTCTAACCTTTGGAAAGCTCACCTGGCTGATTTTGAATTTCATCACAAAGAATTTGTTTTAGTGCGATAGCAAAAAGAGATTGATGTTTGGTAGTTTGAGGTATTCCAACAAATTATACATATTTTTTTTTTAGATGTTTCCACGAAGAATTTCTTTTAGTATGATAGCAAAAAGGTGATGATGTGGTTGAGTAGTTTGAGTTACTCCAACAAATTATACATATATTTTTTTTTAATTTAGGTGATACGTGGTGATTTTTTCAGAATGTGGAGGTGACAACAGACTCTTCTTCGTGGTGATAATTGTTTTAAAGTTGGCTAGTGGTCTAATTTGCATAATTACAATCTTGGCTGCCGTGGTATTTCTCGCGTTTGTGAAGTGAAATAGTGTACGGTTCAATCGGCAAACTAAAGAATATTATAAAAAAATTATTTTTAAGGCGTGTTTGATACAGCTCCTACAACCACTTTTAAATTTGTTTTTAAAAAAATT
>NC_089788.1:3513001-3628001 GCF_040412425.1 Macrobrachium rosenbergii | reverse complement strand
CACCAAAAGATAGATCTATTTTCGGTGGCCTTGATTATACGCTGGAGCGGCTGTCCAAAAAAACTCGATTGCGCCGAAGAAACTTCGGCGCATTTTTTACTTGTTTCTCATATCATGTCTTTTCAGTCGCTCGAACTCCCAAACTTCCTATCGCGGGAGGAGGGATGATAATAAGGGAAGTAAGGATTCTCGTAAAAGGCCGAATAATGGTTCTCGTAAAAATCCTTTTCATTTTGGGAGTTGCAATAACTCTGATGTTTCCTGACGTCGCTATTTTTTTTTTTATCCGAAGTTTGCTGTATTTCTCTCTCTCTCTCTCTCTCTCTCTCTCTCTCTCTCTCTCTCTCTCTCTCTCTCTCTCTCTGATATGTAAGTAAAAGGAAGTACTGTTATTTTAATAAGCATTTATTGCTATGAATAATAATAAAAAAGTTTTGGCGGAATAAAAGTCGAGATGCTGTTTCATAAATGGTTTAAATTCTCTCTCTCTCTCTCTCTCTCTCTCTCTCTCTCTCTCTCTCTCTCTCTCTCTCTCTCTCTCTAACTGACTTAAAATTTCAGTGATGCCTTTATTCATGAGATTTATTTATTACAATTTTTTTTTTTTTCATCTACAACTTCAAAACGATGTCCTAGTCTAATACCTTTGTGAGTGTGAATTCTGTGATAAACAGTTGATACTAAAGCCAGTTTTGTAGACATAACTAAACGAGCAAAAAATGCGCCGAAGTTTCTTCGGCGCAATCGAGTTTTCCGTACAGCCGCTACGGCGTATAATCAAGGCCACCGAAAATAGACCTATCTTTCGGTGGTCCCGGTATAACGCCGCATAAGCCGGTAGTGGCCTGGCTTATATCGTTGCCAGAAGCACGATTATGGCTAACTTTAACATTAAATAAAAAAAATGACTGAGGTTAGAGGGCTGCAATTTAGTATGTTTGATGATTGGAGGGTGGATGATCAACATACCAATTTGCAGCCCTCTAGCCTCAGTAGTTTCTAAGATATGAGGGCGGACGGACAGACTAAGCCGGCACAATAGTTTTCTTTTACTAAAAACTAAAAAACAATTTACTTAGTCATTGTTCGCTTATTCATTGTTTAATTATTCATTGTATGCTTATTCATTGTATGCTTATTCATTGTTTTATTATTCATTGTTTACTTATTCATTGTTAACATATTCATTGCATGACACTGAACTGGTGACACAAAGCTTTACGTTGCATTAAAAATATGATGAAACTGGTCATTATAATTGCAATGATAAGCCGGAAGTTGAAGAGGACTGAATGTACCTCGAGGGGAAATGATGATATAATGATGAATGGCAACAGAAGAGTTTGAAGACCAAGACCTAGTCGGGAAAGAACTATGAGAAAGGAGGCTGGAGATGAGTGGAGATCAGTGGAAGACAAGGCACAGGAAAGTCATGAGAGACTAAAGACACAGGTCTTTTTTTTTTAGTGTAGTGTTTGAGTCGATGGTGATGATGATTATGATAATGATGATAATGATGAAAATGATAGCCATCAAAAAAAAGCCTTGTATATATATATATATATATATATATATATATATATATATATATATATATATATATATATATATATATATATATATATATATATATATATATATATATATCAACATTACCAGGAAAGCCAATATTGATGACACAACACATCATTTACTTTTACCGAGTAGGTTTTCTGGTTACCGTCACGTAACGCCTTAATATAGAAATTATGGTAATATTATTATCTCGCTTATATTTAGCCAGCGGCCCAACGTCCCAGCAGATTTATTCACACATTAACGACCTTGTTTTGCGAATAGGCTCACGGCACAATGGAGATTTTTATCGACCGACAAAGCATCATTTTTTGATGGAAATGGTAAAGAAATGCTTTTAATTGCTCCAGCGAAAACTCCCGGCGTTTGATCTCCGGGGCCGTCGCATTCGTCGCGTATTGAGGGACATTGATTGCTTCGTGGAAATTTGCATTCACAGGACGGTTTTAGGCTCGTTTCTCTCGAGTTTAGCTAGTAGACGGTTCAGACCGTTTCTTGGATGGCTAATATTCTATATGCTATTATATATCTGTAACAAACACTGACGGTTTTAGGCTCCGTTTCTCTCGAGCTTTTATCAGTTAGACGGTTCAAACCGTTTCTTGGATGGCTTATATTCTATACTATTATATATCTATAGCAAAACCACAACGGTTTTAGGATACGTTTCTCTCGAGCTTTTGGCAAATAGACCGTTCAAACCGTGTCTTGGATAGCTAATATTCTATAATATTTACCAACTACACGACGGTTTTAATCTCCGTTTCTCTCGAGCTTAGCAATTAGACGGTCCAAGCCGTTTCTTGGATAACTGATATTCTATAATATTATATATCTATAGCAACTACACGACGGTTTTAGGCTCCGTTTCTCTCGAGCGTAGCAATTAGACGGTTCAGACCGTTTCTTGGATAGCTCATTTTCTAGCTATTATATATCTATATAGTGTTCAAACGACGGTTTTAGGCACCGTTTCTCTCGAGTTACCAATTAGACGGTTCAAACCGTGTTATTTCTGATTTTTTTTTATTTAGATATCTGAATACTTAATTGATGGCATTTTGTATCAATATGGAACATCCTAAAATCCTGAATCTCACTTCAGCTGTGCTTTGTAGATGCGTAAACCCCCGTAGGGATGGTAGTGCCGTCAGTCCACCTCACGCGGTGCACTGTAGGCATTACTTAGGCTACTTTACAGCGTCCCTTCCTTAGGCCCCTAGCTGCAACCCCTTTCGTTCCTTTTACTGTACCTCCTTTCATATTCTCTCCCTTCCATCTTGCTATCTACCCTCTCCTAACACTTGTTTCAAAGTGCGACCTCAAAAGGTTTTCCTCCTGTTACACCTTCAAGCCTTTCTATTCTCAGTTTTCCCTGTCAGTGCTGAATGGTCGACCTCATAGGTCCCAGTGCTTGGCCTTTGGCCTAAATTCTATATGCCATTCCATTCCGTCTGTGCCTAAATGTCCTTCTCGTTGCCTTGTTAACCTTTTCGTTCTCTCTCTCTCTCTCTCTCTCTCTCTCTCTCTCTCTCTCTCTCTCTCTCTCTCTCTCTCTCTCTCTCTCTCTCTCTCTCTCTCTTCATTTAGCAAAATTAATGTGATTTCATTTATCTCGTGTTTTGCTGAAACTCTTATTTGTCCATATGTACACTTGGCTGTTACCTGGTCATTTTTGTAAGTGTGCTAAACGAGTTTCTTTATTTTATCGGTTTTATTTCATGTTTATTTCATTTCTGAACTTGAAAAATCGTCCATTAGAACCTTATCTTACCTCTGGTGTTCGTTGATTAAAAAATACCTGATATTATGAATAACACTGAAAAAAATAACCTTCGATAGTAATAATTTTATTCGTAATTCTTTTCCTAGTTGAAGAACGGCAGTCATCGTTAGCATTCCATCGGTAAACGGAGTTGCTTAAATGCCATGGAAATTGAGGCGTGGAACCGACAGGAATTTGGACTCGGTGGGGAGGTCATTCCAGATTCCTATAAATCTGGAAAGGTATTTCAAGGTATTCCTAATGACAGGTGGCTGTATTGTCTTGTCTCAACCGTTAAAGGTTCTTAACCTTTTTCAAATCAGCAGTCAGTTCTCGCACCCCTGAATTGCTGAAATAATAATAATAATAATAATAATAATAATAATAATAATAATAATAATAATAATAATAATAATAATAATAATAATATTATTAATTATTATTATTATTATTATTATTATTTTTATTATTATTATTATTATTATTATTATTATTATTATTTGTTTTCTTTTATTTTATTTTTATCTTTTTTGCAGAAAAAAACATGCACATGTAAAAGTATATTTTGCTTTAATTATTCATAGGTATCCTCGCACCCCTTAGGAACCGGCTTCGCACCCCCCTAGGGGTGCGAGCACCCCTGGTTAAGAACCATAGCTTAAACGGACATGACAGGTCAACACTGTGTACGGAAATCTATATATAACGAAGTTTCACATTCGATGTGTGCAAAACTTCAAATACTATTTGTATTCACGTTCAACACAACTAGCCTTGGATGATGTAATGATGATGACTCATTATAAAGATGAATAAGCAGAAAGCAACAGACTGCGCTTGCGCTTCGCGTTTACGCAACAATGATGATGTTTACATTTCATCCTGCAAGCAAAACTGAATAAACCGCGTTGGAAGAGGTCGCTTAGGCAGCACTGAAAAACAGGTTTGCAGGTTTGCGTAGCGTCAGAGGGGCTAATGGGAAGCAAACATGTTTCTTCAGCCTTTTCTGTTCTGTAGCTCTGTTCTGTGCTCTGGAGCGTGAGAGAATTTGCCCAGAACCTAGTATCTGCGCGTTTACTTCTTGTACAGAGAGACATGTGATGGCGCCATCTTTAAGGTGACTGGTTTGGTTAAGGGCTTCCGACCATGCAATACTGCCCTAAAATGGAAAACTGCAGTATCTGCAAGATTTTCGAAATTGAAATATGACCCATTGGGCCACCAAAATTGGGCTTTCAGAATGATTCTTCAGTGCTTTCCAAGTGTTTAGGGGGTCCCGTTTTCAGTATCTGCAAAATCAGTAGTAAGGCAAGAAAACTACTTACTGCAGTTTCAGAATGATTCTTCAGTGCTTTCCGCGAGTGTTTAGGGGGAGTCCCGTTTGCAGTATCTGCAAAATTAGTAGTAAGGCAAGGGAGAACAGCACAAGTTACTGCAGTTTCAGAATGATTCTTCAATGCTTTCCGCGAGTATTTAGGGGTCCCATTTGCAGCATCTGCAAAATTAGTAGTAAGGCAAGGGAGAACAGCACAAGATACTGCAGTTTCAGAATGATTCTTCAATGCTTTCCGCGAGTATTTAGGGGGTCCCATTTGCAGTATCTGCAAAATCAGTAGTAATGCAAAGGAAAACTGCAGTATATACCATTTTTCTCAGTTTTGTATTTTTGCAGATACTGCAGTCTTCCATTTTAGGGCAGAATACACTCAAATTGCAAGTCATTGAATTCCTGCTACGGGTCTACAACAGGTGTAATTCTACTTGGAAATCTTACTCCCTGGATTTTCAGTAAGCTGTCCCGTACTGTACTTAACCTAGGTTTTCAGTAACTTGGGGTTAGCTTACCCCTGCTGCTTTGTAGTAGGAAGCCGTATAAACAAAAACAAAAAAAAATATTTTGCAGGCAGCGAAGCTCTTAAAGTGAAGTGGAATTTTATTTTGGTTAAGGGGACTAAAGGCAGTGAACTCTTTGTCAGCCTTTCGAAGTCATTATTTGAGTTCTTAGAAATTATTATTATTATTATTATTATTATTATTATTATTATTATTATTATTATTCCCATATTATTATTAATTATTATTAATTTTCTAAATGACCCACATTCCAAACATGAAGCCAAAATGACAGAGCCAGGAAGACAGGTTTGCAGTTTTGAATCAAACTGAACGAATGAACTTTATGAGCAAGTACCGTGATATCGTGGCACCTTAACAAAAACGAGTAGCACGCACTAATGACTTGCATTAGCAAGGTATCGGAATATCCTGGTTGAAATATGATCAGGATATCTTCCGACTTCGAACTTTCTTTTCACCAGTCCAGCGCAACACCACGCCAGTCACGGGGTCCAATTCTGGTCAGATTTTAGCAACATTACCCATATAACTTTTTGCATAGTCCAGCTAACAAAACAGGTAAACAACTCGGCCCAAAAACATGGCATCTTTCCATTCAGAAAAGGGGACGTCCTCACCTTGGTCAGTTTCACCGAGAAGATACGGAGATTGAAACCGGACTGCTGTTAGAGAGAATCTCGCAGTCTTGAAGTTGAAGTATATGTTAGTTTAACCAGACCACTGAGCTGATTAACAGCTGTCCTAGGGCTGGCCAGAAGGATTAGATTTATTTTACGTGGCTAAGAACCAACTGGTTACCTAGCAACGGGACCTACAGCTTATTGTGGAATCCGAACCACATTATGACGAGAAATGAATTTCTATTACCAGAAATAAATTCCTCTGATTCTTCACTGGCCGGCGGAGAGTCGAACGCTGGGCCAACAGCGTGCTAGCCGAGAGCTCTACCCACCCCGCCAATGAAGAACTCGCAGTCTTGAAAGGCTGGGGGTATCTCGTATCTGGTGGTGAGCTATTTTTTCCAGCGAATCCTATATAAAGAAGCAACAATGATATCAAAATATTGGCTGCATTCTGCCAGGAGGAAATCCTTCATAGAAAATGAAGGACGGAATTCAATAAGCTCCCACGACATATCGTAGATGAATTTACCCGCGTGGAAATTCTTTTCTGTATAATTTTCTCACGAAACAACGAAACGCGAAGTTTGTTTTATTTTCATAAAAAAAAAAGGATGAGATTTGATGATACCAGCAAAATGTGTTTTCTTGAAAAGGAAAGATTTTAAATGTGATAATGTTACGTAAATCGCTGCGTGTGTTTATATGACTCCAATATACTTTATGTAAATTGCAGAACCTATCAGGTGAATATTTAGTGGTGGTTCTCTCTCAAGCCAATTTAACAAATTATGGAAATCACCTCCGGGACATAATTTTGTTATTAAGAGTTATTAAAGTTGTAATGCACTCTACAGTGACAAATATTTTGTTGGAACAAAATACTGATTTTCTTAATAAAGGAAGCAAAATAGGTGGGTGTCGTAGCCTTGTCACCATAAGAAGATATATTCTTTTTTTTTTTTTAGTAAAAAAACAAATTTTTGTTAAACGAATCTATGGATGGTAATAAGAGTTCAGTGCTTCTGCCTGTTTAGTTTTCTGTAAAAGAAAACTATTGTGCCGGCTTTGTCTGTCCGTCCGCACTTTTTTCTGTCCGCACTTTTTACTGTCCGCACTTTTTCTGTCCGCCCTCAGATCTTAAAAACTGCCAAGGCTAGAGGGCTGTAAATTGGTATGTTGATCATCTACCCTCCAATCATCAAGCATACCAAATTGCAGCCCTCTAGCCTCAGTAGATTTTTATTTGATTTAAGATTAAAGTTAGCCATTATCGTGCTTCTGGTAATGATATACGATAGGCCACCAACGGGCCGTGGTTAAAGTTTCATGGGCCGCGGCTCTTACAGCAGTATATCGAGACCACCGAAAGACAGATCTGTTTTCGGTGGCCTTGATTATACGCTGTAGCGGCTGTACAGAAAACTCGATTGCCCCGAAGAGACTTCAGCGCATTTTATACTTGTTTAATCACGGGAAAAATAACCATCTTTGATTGGGAAATTATTTCTTTGATCGAAAATGACCGCTTGTCATATTTCATAAAATTTTTATTACTGTATATACCTTTTATCAGCTGTGGGGAGTACAACTCAACTTATCAGTGTTTATTCTCCCTGTAAGAAGGGCACATGTCAAATGTCATGCTTCATTACAATGATACAGTAATGGAAAATACATAGCTGATTAAAATTGATTAGACAATCCACCAGAACGCTACACACTGAATCACGAGTTACTGAAATATTCCTCTGTAAGGAATGATAAGTATTTTAAAGAGAGGTGATCTGGGTATATCCTCTGAGCGATATACAAGCTCCCGAACGTGACTAGTGCAGGCGTCTTGCCAACGATGACGCAAATAAGTCTCAAATCCTATTTTCCAGACGTTTCTGAATGGGAGCGTTTTCGGTGTTGCGACGTAAGTAACCCCTTGTACATTCGAGCTTTTTGTACAGTAAGTTGTTTATTTCGTTTTATTTGTTTACTGAAATGCTATTTAGTCTTTTACCTTGTGCTTTTAATGCATTTAATATTTACCACGTAGTCAGTCTAAAATTAACCTTTTAACTTTTACAAAGAGAATTCTCTCTCTCTCTCTCTCTCTCTCTCTCTCTCTCTCTCTCTCTCTCTCTCTCTCTCATCTGGTAAGAAGTGCTTGTGTGCTACTTTACTGATCTTGCCTCTCTCTCTCTCTCTCTCTCTCTCTCTCTCTCTCTCTGTCATTTGGTAGGGAGTACTGCTTGTTTACTGAATTTACTGATCTTCTCTCTCTCTCTCTCTCTCTCTCTCTCTCTCTCTCTCTCTCTCTCTCTCTCTCTCTCTCTCATCTGGTAGGGAGTGGTTTGTACTAAATTTAATGATGGTGCTTTGTTCAAATTATTTAAGTTAGAAATTAGGCTTTTGATGCTGAAAAGCCTTTGTTCCATTGCTTGCAGGAAAATGAAGTCATGAATGCATGATTAAAAATGCTCTCTCTCTCTCTCTCTCTCTCTCTCTCTCTCTCTCTCTTCTTGTTTATGTCAGGGCCTCTTTACTGGTGGCAAACGGTAAATATCATCAAATCGTTCTTGAAATTATATTGGTAATTACAGCAAAGAATTGGAAGAATTTATTACCACTTTTAATTAAAGCTTTGAATTGTCGTCTAGTGAGTAATAATAATAATAATAATAATAATAATAATAATAATAATAATAATAATAATTATTATTATTATTATTATTATTATTATTATTATTATTATTTTTAGTAAATGATTTCTGATAATAATCAAAGAAAATAAGACCCTTTTCTATAATAATAATAATAATCATAATGATAAACATTATTATTATTATTATTATTATTATTATTGTTGTTGTTGTTGTTGTTTTATTATTATTATTATGAAAAAGTGTCTTGTTTTCATATCTCATTATCAGAAATCATTTACGAAAAATATCTTAAAAGCTATTTAATTATTATTATTATTATGTTCCCTCAAATTGCGCATACAAAAACATACTTGTGTATTTAATAGACATTCCATTATCTGTGTATTAACACACAAGTGTATATTTAGATACGTTTCGTCATGCGCTTACTGGGCCATCCACAAACTATCCACATAATACAGCCAGTACGTTTTATAAACTATTATATATACGATATGCGGAAGCGGTTTAGATGTATAATCTAAAATAAGGAAAAAGAGTTTGCAGAATTGAGCTTCTGTTGCGACAAATAATGCGTATAGTTAATATATATACACACACACACACACACACACATATATATATATATATATATATATATATATATATATATATATATATATATATATATATATATATATATTTATATATATATATTTATCAACATATATTTCTATATTTCAATGGTTTTTATATTTTTAATGATTTTATGACAATTTAAATTTTTTATTTTCGTTTTGTCTGTTATTTTAATGATTGTTTATTATCTTTTTTAATCATTTTTGTGACAAATTGTAATTTTTTATTTTCATGTTTTTGTCTGAGTCATTTTAATAATTGTAAATTTGTTCTTTTAGCCGTGAAAATGGGACTTGTGGTCCAGGAACGTCGGCAATTTCGATAAAGTCACATATGTTTGTGTGTGTGTATGTATGTGTATTATTTCCATGTAGCGCGTATGTTGCGTTTGTTTATGAGGTGTAAACCGCAGAGCGCTGGAACATTTCAAGGAGAGCCGTTATTCCGACGGAGGTGTTTAAAGAAGGGAGAACGGTCGGTTCCTAGCCTCGTAACCTTTTGTGTTCTCTCCCCCCCTCTCCCCTTCCCCTCCCCACACCCTTCCATGCAAATGATCCTCTTTCGAGAAAGGGATAAAAATATTTCAGCTTTTGCCCTTAACAGAATGCATCGCCTGGGACGAGATATAAGACACCATATCTCAGTGCTTGGTTTTCCAACTCGGAATGTTCTTCTGGTTGATAAATCTTTGTATAGACAGCCCGAGAAGTGTCAGCGGTCGTGATTTAACTCTGCTACAGATGTTGATAATGTGTGTGTGGAAAAGCCAGGTGCGTGGGTTTATGACAGGGAACATTTTGTTGATAAATCTTGCAATTTCGTAAACAGGGATAAAGGTATTACAATTGTCTATAAGTTTGGCAAAATCTGAATATGCTGTTGTTGATAAATCGTGCAGTTCGTGAACGGGAATAAAAGTATTACAGTTGTCTATAAGTTTGGCAAAATCTGGGACTATACTGAATATGCTTTTGTTGACAAACCTTGCAATTCATGAACGGGAATAAAAGTATTACAATTGTCCATAAGTTTGGAAAATCTGGGACTATACTAAATATGCTTTTGTTGACAAATCTTGCAATTCATGAACGGGAATAAAAGTATTACAATTGTCCATAAGTTTGGCAAAATCTGGGACCATACTAAATATGCTTTTGTTGATAAATCTTGCAATTCGTAAACGGGAATAAAAGTATTAGAGGTTATTGTATAACTCTGATTGTTACAGTTGTCTATAACTTTAGCAAAATCTTGGGCTATAGTGAATATTCTTTCGTTAATGAATCTTGCAGTTCTTGAACAGGAAAAAAAATATCAGTGGTCATTATATAACTCTGTTACAGACGTCTGTACAGCTGAAACAAGTAAAAAATGCGCCGAAGTGTCTTCGGCGCAGTCGAGTTTTCTGTACAGCGTATAATCAAGGCCACCGAAAATAGATCTCACTTTCGGTGGTCTCGCATATAATGCTGTATGAGCCGTGGCCTATGAAACTTTAACCACGGGGCGTTGGTGGCCTATCGTATACCGTTACCAGAAGCACGATTATGGCTAACTTTAATCTTAAATAAAATAAAAACTACTGGGGCTAGAGGGCTGTAATTTGGGATGTTTGATGACTGGAAGGTGGATGATCAACATACCAATTTGCAGCCCTCTAGCTTCAGTAGTTTTTAAGATGCGAGGGCGGACAGAAAAAAGTGCGAACGGACGGACAAAACCGGCACAATAGTTTCCTTTTACAGAAAACTAAAAATGTGGAACTATCTTCACAACAGGATCGACGACTGTTTAAGTTATACCAAATGTCACTACTGCCCTGATTCCCATCATAACCCCGACTGACAAAGTATGAAATCACATCTCCTTTAAGCGCCATTATACAACGGCACCTTCAACTCGGCGGTCGCAGTCCCTCAGAAAATTAACATGTATAATACGTGCATGACACCAGTTTCTTAGGGTCAGGAAATTCTTCAGAATTTTAATTCGTTTGCCACGCAATGGATTCCTCAGTTATTTATTAAATTTTAAAAATTTATCACTCTTGTCATGTATGGAGTTGCTTAGTTATTTATTAAATTTTCAGGGTGATTATTCGTTGAACATGTAAAGGTATTACTCAGTTTTTTTTTTTTATTTGTAATTCTTCTGCTCAGTATTTTAAGAACACTAACTCTTGATTGCCACTTTTTCCTTAAATTGGACATACTCTCTCTCTCTCTCTCTCTCTCTCTCTCTCTGTCTCTCTCTCTCTCTCTCTCTCTGTGTGTGTGTGTAAAATGTACAATCCAGCTTAAGCAGTCTCTCTCTCTCTCTCTCTCTCTCTCTCTCTCTCTCTCTCTCTCTCTCTCTCTGTGTGTGTGTGTGTGTTTGTGTAAAACGTACAGTTCAGCTTAAGCAGTCTCTCTCTCTTTCTCTCTCTCTCTCTCTGTTTGTGTGTGTGTGTGTGAGAGACACTTCCAGTTCAGCTTCAAGCAGTCTCTCTCTCTCTCTCTCTCTCTCTCTCTCTCTCTCTCTCTCTCTCTCTCTCTCTCTCTCTCTCTGTCTGTCTCTCTGTGTTAAACGTGCAGTTCAGCTTAAACAGTCTGTCCTGAACTAGAGTAATGCGCCAGCCGTATTTACATCTTCGCCGTGTTGCCATGGTAACGGTTCTAGGTCACCTTCGAGAACGCCACCTTACCCCGAAGGACAGGTATTCTCTTCATAAGTTAGTTTCAGCTGACTCTGTTGATCACGACGAAACACCCTACAGCCGTCACGCTCACTCTTTTCCTCTCCTTATTTATGTTTTCTCACTTTCTTTAAAATCTTCAGCTGAAAGCCCTTGTGGGCAGAGTCAGCTGAATTATATTAACCGAAGAGGGGCCCCACAGAGAGAGAGAGAGAGAGAGAGAGGCTACAGGGAAAGGAGATAAATTAATAATGAGGAAATGGAAAATAAAACCGGTACGCCTGAAATTCAGGAGATTTCAGCAGCAGAAGAGAGCAGGAATGAATTGAACCCGGCGCTGCTTTTCTCCCCTGCCTACCCCGTCCCCACCGGGCGGACAAACAGGTTTGCCAGAGGAGGGTGGCTGTCTCCCCTACCCTCCCATTTCCCTACCTACCCCGCTCCCACCTGGGGCGGACAAACAGGTTTTCCAGAGGAGGGTGGATGTCTCCCCTACCCTCCCATTTCCCTACCTACCCCGCTCCCACCTCGGGCGGACAAACAGGTTTTCCAGAGGAGGGTGGATGTCTCGCCTACTCTCGCGTTCCCCCTACCTACCCTGCCTCACCCGGGGCGGACAAACCTGTTTGCAGAGGGTGGGTGACTGTGTCACGTCTCCCCTACTGTCACCCAGGGTAGGACAAACAAGATCCATTTGGATTTTAATAATTATAGATAACTGAAAATACCCATTACGTTCTTCTTTCACCTTTGAATACCCTGTTGATGCTGACATTTGAATCTTTTTAATTTTTCCTCCCATACTTGAGATTAGGTTCTCATTTCCAAAAAGCTGGCCGGATCGTTACCTTCATTAGATATAATCCTTGTTGATGCAGGCACCTGGACTGAGTTACACGCCCATTCTAAAGCAATCTTCAAATGCAACTGTTGTCTGAGTTCCCCATTCACAAGCAAAGCCACTCTCGCACTGGCCATAATAGCGCGCTTACTTTAGGGCTTATATTCCTGCTTGAACAGAATCCACTTCTACATTAGCCAATAGTTCAGTATTATACGGAGCTTTAGAATCTATATAACAGTTTAAGAACGCTTTCCCTAACTAAAGTTAAAAGTCATTTTGGCAATATTCCGACTCATTATTGCAAATCGTTTCCTTTCCGTCACGATCGCTACGTATAACAGTTTTCAAAACTAGATTGGTGTTATTACGTATTTTCATTTGCAATCTCATTCCTATGTTACATTTGAATCTATATTCTCAATTTTTTTTATTGGTGCTAGCATACTTTTTCGAAAAAGTATTAGGGCTTATCATATTTGATGTTCGTAACGGTGCTTGGGGTTAGATTGTTATTTTTGTTTCTTTATGATTGTAAAATTCATTTTTTATAATCGTCGAGAGATAAAACCTATCCATTACATATTTCCTGCGGGTTTGAAAATATTCATTTTTCACTTTATCATTGTTATAACTCTCCAGTGTAACAATAAAAATCCAGATTCAATTATATTTAATATTTACTCCAATAGCCTCAGCATATTTCATTGTGGTTTCAATGTATTTTGTCTTTATTTTTCCAGAATATATTTCCAGACTTAATGTTAAGATTATGTAAATTATGATGTATTAAAAATGTAGTTTTTTATTTCATAATTATAAAGAAATCACTAAAAAAAGGTAGAAAACTGAAAAATTAATGTTAAAATAAATATAGATTATATTCTAATTCGCATTGCTCTATAAAGTTTTCTAGATGTTAAAATTATGTTCCCATTCGCATTGCTCTATGAATTTTTCTAGATGTTAAAATTATATTCCCATTCGCATTGCTCTATGAAGTTTCCTAGATGTTAAAATTACTTTCTGATTTCTAAATCTAATTTTTAATGGCAAATGTGCAATCCTTTCCCGCATCGACGCTAGAGAAGCCTTCTTCAAATTAAGGTTGAAAACCCCATATATAATTAAATACTCCATAATCTATTTTGTGTGTTAACAGCAGAACCCTTTTCCCTGGTAAAATTAAAAAGAATTCAGTCGCTATGGGGAGCCAGGAGTCTCCACCCCCCTCAGTCAGATCCTTGGGCCCCAGTTGAAATTCCCTTCGTTGCTAAACTTTAACTCTTCCAGTTTTTGGTACATTTGCAGATAGTGAGAGTTGAAAATTAATTGAAAATTGAGTTCTGTAATTTCAAATACAGGTTTACTAATCAATAATACTATCATTTTCTTTCATTCAGCTGGATATATACATCAAAAATAGTAAATTTTACTAATGACAGAATTGGTATATTAGTTTTGCGTAATTTTTTTCGCACCCCCAAAAAAATATCTTGGCCCACCTAAGCACCTCCCCGTCCCCCACTGATGGAATGCCAGCTACGCCACTGGTCGCTCACTATTGGTCGAATCCCCCTTTCAAGAGGCGACTACAGAACCCCTATATTGCATCTCAGTCGGCGACCAAAACACACTCGCTTTGACGAATTATCACTCCACCTATATATCCGTAGGGCTTCAGTGTATGAGACCAGATTCTATGTAAACCTCTATAGATATATATTCAACGCTTTGTTGATCTCTGCAGGAGTCGGCCGTACCTAACGGAAGCCATAGAGGCATCACATACACGCCTACACAAACACTTACACACACATACAAGCGTACACACACACACATAAGCGCGCGCGCGCACACAGTGACAGTGCCTGTATGCCGAAATTACACTTAACGTTAAATAGAAAGTTTGTTTATTATTATTATTATTATTATTATTATTATTATTATTATTATTATTATTATTATTATTATTATTATTATTGGAAATGGCTGTCTGTACTTTTAGAGAAACAGGAAACAAATTTTGTTTTATTATTATTATTATTATTATTATTATTATTATTATTATTATTATTATTATTATTATTATTGTAGAAAAAAATGTGACGAAAATTTGGTTTATTATTTTATTATTATTATTATTATTATTATTATTATTATTATTATTATTATTTTTGCCCAAAAATTTCATATTTCATAAGTATTTTTAGTTAATGCCACGTTTATTATTATATTATTATTTTATTATTGGCGGTCACCATCCGGTATTTTTGTTACCCAACGTTGCGCAACCTTGACAGTTGAACGACCATCGACATAAAGAACGCATTATTATTATTATTATTATTATTATTATTATTATTAAAGATTATTATTATTATTATTATTATGATGATGATGATGATGATTATTATTATTATTATTATTATTATTATTATTATTATTATTATTATTATTATTATATATATATAAAGAATGCATTATTATTATTATTATTATTAAACGAATGGCAACTGCCAGTAATTCCCTCTCGGAATCTCGCTGATAGAATTAATTGAATCTATATTATTTATATTCGAGTCGAATTAATTAGAATTATTATTTATCTTTCCTCTCGGGCATCTTCCTCATCCAAATTCAATTATCGTTCAATTTCGGGAGTTCCATTAGCGTTCATTAATCCTCAAAGAGGAACCAGTGAATCTTTCCTTCTCAAAATCTTTCCTTCTCAGAATCGAGTGAATCCTTCTCAGAATCGAGTGAATCTTTCCTTCTCAGATTCTTTCCTTCTGAGAATCTTTCCCTCTCAGAGTCTTTCCTTCTCAGAATCTTTCCTTCTTAGAATCTTTCCCTCTCAGAATCTTTCCATGTGAGAATCTTTCCTTCTCAGAATCTTTCCCTCTCAGAATCTTTCCTTCTTAGAATCTTTCCCTCTCAGAATCTTTCCTTCTGAGAATCTTTCCCTCTCAGAATCTTTCCTTCTCAGAATCTTTCTCTCTCAGAATCTTTCCTTCGTAGAACTTTCCCTCTCAGAATCTTTCCTTCGTAGAATCTTTCCCTCTCAGAATCTTTCCTTGTGAGAATCTTTCCTTCTTAGAATCTTTCCTTGTGAGAATCTTTCCTTGTGAGAATCTTTCCCTCTCAGAATCTTTCCTTCTTATAATCTTTCCCTCTCAGAGTCTTTCCTTCGTAGAATCTTTCCCTCTCAGGATCTTTCCTTCTCAGAATCTTTCCCTCTCAGAATCTTTCCTTGTGAGAATCTTTCCCTCTCAGAATCTTTCCTTCTTAGAATCTTTCCCACTCAGAATCTTTCCTTCTTAGAATCTTTCCCTCTCAGAATCTTTCCTCAGAATCTTTCCTTGTGAGAATCTTTCCCTCTCAGAATTTTCCTTCTTAGAATCTTTCAGAATCTTTTAGAAGCTTTCCTTAGGATCTTTCCTTCGTAGAATTTTTCCCTCAGAATCTTTCCTTCTTAGGATCTTTCCCTCTCAGAATCTTTCCTTCGTAGAATCTTTCCTTCTGAGAATCTTTCCTTCTGAGAATCTTTCCTTCTCAGAATCTTTCCTTCTCAGAGTCGAGTGAATCTTTCCTTCTCAGAATCGCATATCTGCTCAATAGAAGTGGCCTTGAGAGATGATGATGGCGGTTCCTTTATGAATATTATTCATGAAGCTTTCGTCTCGTAGAGTTTTCATTTCTCTGAATTTTTATTCTCGTCCCTCACGTGTTGCGTTTCGTCTTTTTTTTTTTTTTTTTTTTTTTTTTAAGTACGTATTGCGTCTTAATGCTTTTGGTGACGTTCCCTTTGAGAGATGAGTTTTTTTTTTCTCTCGCTATGCGTTCAGCTCATGCATTCGGAAGTGTTTCTCTCTCTCTCTCTCTCTCTCTCTCTCTCTCTCTCCTTGAAAATGCTCTCTCTCTCTCTTCACTTTGAATATGCTCTCTCTCTCTCTCTCTCTCTCTCTCTCTCTCTCTCTTTGAAAATGCTCTAGCTCTCGCTCTCTTAACTTTGAATCCTCTCTCTCTCTCTCTCTCTCTCTCTCTCTCTCTCTCTCTCTCTCTCTCTCAAACTCCTGCTCCTCCGTGAATTAGTCATCACTATCGATTTACAATACAGGTGTGCAGTCGATCACACAGGTGTCCTCTTACAATATCCACCTGTGGTCTACAGCAATTCCACCCATACAGTTTCATTTTCGATCATTCCATTAATATCTGACAAAGTCATAACTCATTTACTCTCCTAAAATTAGCGTGGAAGGACAATTATTAACCTGTGGATAAATATTAATTATTCAGTTTAGATAATTATACTGAGTCATTCTCTCTCTGGGAATTTTCGTCGGCTTGGATAAGCCTCAATGTTCGAGCGATAATCATCGCTGTTGATGTGATTCATTGCTGTTGCTCTCTATTCGTTATTGACTTTTTTTTTTTTTTTCTTCGTTCGCTGTTTCGTCTGAGATGTGATTGGTTGTCGAAGTGGGGTGGGCATTATATATATATATATATATATATATATATATATATATATATATATATATATATATATATATATATATATATATATATATATATACTATATATATATATATACAGTATATAAATAATTAAATATATATATATAATATACATACGTGTGTGTGTGTGCGTGTGTTGGGGGGGGGCCACCATCGTGCATGGAAAGTGACACCAACGAGCGACCTTGTTTGCTTGCAGTGCTTGTTCGTTTGATATTAATGACTGCTGTCATCGTGCTTGTGTATAATTTGCTCCTTCTGTTCATTCATTAATCAGTCAGCCGATTTCATCTTAGCTGGGTGAAGATTGATAACCGCTCCTGCGTCAAATAATTGATGCGCTCCTTGAGATCTTTGTAATATTTTTTCTTCTTATAATTGTGTTTTTTTATTTTAGGATACAGCATTTCCTTGCGTATTCCTGCGTTAAATGATTAATGCGTTCTGTAATAATTAAATGTTTTTTTTATAAGTGTGTTTTTAGTTTTCTGTAAAAGAAGACTGTTTTGCCGGATTTGTCTGTCCGTCCGCACTTTATTCTGTCCGCACTTTTTCTATCCGCCCTCAGATCTTAAAAACTGCCGAGGTTAGAGGGCTGCAAATTAGTATGTTGATCATCCACCCTCCAATCATCAAACATACCAAATTACAGCCCTCTAGCCTCCTCAGTAGTTTTTATTTTATTGAAGGTTAAAGTTAGCCATAATCGCTCTTCTGGCAACGATGCAGGATAGGCCACCACTAGCCCGTCGTTAAAGTTTCGTGGGCCGCGGCTCATACAGCATTATACCGAGACCACCGAAAGATAGACCTATTTCTGGTTGCCTTGATTATAAGCTATAACGACCGTGCCACAGGTGTGCCTAGGTTAACTGCGTAAAGGCAGGCACAGATGTGGCGGGGTTAGGTTAATCGGAGGTTAAAATAAAGTACGCACTACTTGCCAACTGTCTTTTGTCAGTCGCGAAAATGAAATTCCCCATTCCATAATGTCGTTTCATTCGAGATGTAGCTTCTTTTGCAGTCATTATAATTCATAACTATAGCAATAAAGACGTTATAACTGCTTTTATTGCTACAGTTATGAATTATCTTTTGTTCTGTATAATTCTCGGCAAGGTCTGTATAACCAGATAATAAATTTACTTGTAGTTTCTCTACAAGTGGGTATTTGCATGGTCGAGCCATTGGTATTATTAAGGTAATGTTGTAACTCATTCATCAATTATATATCCGTATTTAATTTGTTTATATGTGTATTCTCGCTGTAAATTCGTCCTTTTTAGTTTTCTGTAAAAGAAAACTATTGTGCCGGTTTTGTCTGTCCGTCCGCACTTTTTCTGACCGCACTTTTTTTCTATCCGCCCTCATATTTTAAAAACTACTGAGGCTAGAGGGCTGCAAATTGGTATGTTGATCATCCACCCTCCAGTCATCAAACATACCAGATTGCAGCCCTCTAGCCTCAGTAGTTTTTATTTTATTTAAGGTTAAAGTTAGCCATAATCGTGCTTCTGGGAAGGATATAGGATAGGCCATCACCGGGCCGTGGTTAAAGTTTCATGGGCCGCGGCTCATACAGCATTATACCGAGACCACCGAAAGATAGATATATGTTCGGTGGCCTTGGTTATACGATGTACAGAAAACTCGGTTGCTTCGGCGCGTTTTTCACTTTTGTTTTTTACCCGGAATCTAACGATGACTCAGTCTGTTATCACTTTCTTATAATAATGTCGTGATTACTCCATGACGGAATCACTCTCAATCTTTTTCTTGTATTACTGTTTATTTCCTCCTCTTCTCGGTAAACGGGGAAGATAAAATTGCTATTCTGCCCTAAAACGGAAGACCGCAGTGTCTGCAAAAATATAAAACTGAGAAAAATGGTAGATACTGCAGTTTTCCCTTGCCTTAATACTGAGTTTGCAGATACTGCAAATGGGACCCCCTAAATAAAGCATAGAGGAACCATTCTGAAAGTGCAGTAACTTGTGTATTAGTGTTTCACGAGCCTAGTAGGTGGCATATCTCAATCTCGAAAATTTTGCTGATACTGCAGTTTTCCATATTAGGGCAGTATTGTACCGGTAGGATTCCTCAGTTGTTTGTCAGTCGGTGGAATCTGACCGTCTTTTGATGGCCATCTTACTTGCTTGTGGTTTAAAATAGAGAATTCCTTATATGGTACGAAGGAAAACTGTGTTGAAGCGAGGCTCCCCAATCAGACTAATTAGTTCCCAGTGGAATGTGATGATTAGCCACAGATCATATTACTTATTGCTTCTTCGGTGGTAACAGATTGCTGATTTGAAATCTGCAATTGCCCTGAAGTTATTTAAAGAATTCTCACACTATGTAATCTTTTGTTTTTAATTGATGTGACCCGAATCTTTGGAAGTTACAGTGAGCTGTGATCGGAAGTTACAGTGTGCTTTGGTCGGGAGTTACAGTGGGCTGTGATTAGAAGTTACAGAGTACTGTGATCGGGAGTTACAATGTGCTGTGATCGGAAGTTACAGTGGGCTGTGATCGGAGGTTATAGTGTGCTGTGATCAGAAGTTACAGTGTGCTGTAATCGGAAGTTATAGTGTGCTGTAATCGGAAGTTACAGTGCGATGTGATGGGAAGCTACAGTGTGCTGTGATAAGAAGTTACAGTGTGGTGCGAGAAGTTACAGTGTGCTGTGATAGACAGCTACAATGTCCTGTGATCGGAAGCCGCAATGTGCTGTGATAGGAAGTTATAGTCTGGTGTGATGAGAAGTTACAGTGTGCTGTAATAAGAAGTTATAGTGTGCTGTGATAGGAAGTTATAGTAGGAAGCTGTGATAGGAAGTTATAGTTTGGTGTGATAAGAATGTGCTGTGATAGGAAGTCACAGTAGGAAGGTACAGTGTGATAGGAAGTTATGTGCTAGATTCTGGTGTGATAAGAAGTTACAGTGTGCTGTGATAGGAAGTTACAGTGTGCTGTGTGCTGTGATAGGATGATAGGAAGTTACAGTGTGGTGTGATAAGAAGTTACAGTGTGCTGTGATAGGAAGTTACAGTGTGCTGTGATAGGAAGTTACAGTGCGCTGTGATAGGAAGTTACAGTGTGGTGTGATAAGAAGTTACAGTGTGCTGTGATAGGAAGTTACAGTGTGCTATGATAGGAAGTTACAGTGTGGTGTGATAAGAAGTTACAGTGTGCTGTGATAGGAAGTTACAGTGTGCTGTGATAGGAAGTTACAGTGTGCTGTGATAGGAAGTTACAGTGTGGTGTGATAAGAAGTTACAGTGTGCTGTAGTCGGAAGTTACAGTGTGCAGTGTCTGCAAAATCAGTAGTAAGGCAAGGGAGTATCTACCATTTTTCTCAGTCCTGTATTTTTGCAGACACTGCAGTCTTCCATTTTGGGGCCAGAACAGATACCTGAGCATTTGGATGCAAGTGCATTTAAATGCATTCGAATGAAGATTGCCATTTGCAGTCGAAATTAACAATGAATAGGATATTTTGCTTTTCGTATTTCAGAATGTTTGGTATTAGTTCTTTTCATTGCTTCCATTCGTATCGTACATGTTTCGTTGTACGGTTTTCAATTTTTTTTTTATTAAAAAACCGGAATTAATTTTCAGTGTGAAGAGCGTAGGACCAGTATCAGTAGTGGTCTTCGTATGGACTGGTTTTCATTCAAATATTGTGAGGTCGGGAACACAAAGTTGAATCTTTCATTAGTGTTTTTGAAAACGATTAATCTCCTTTAGTGTTCATAGTTTCACTGGAAGGGTGTGTGTGTGTTTATGTGAGAGAGAGAGAGAGAGAGAGAGAGAGAGAGAGAGAGAGAGAGAGAGAGAGAGAGAGAGGGAGTGGGGCTTTGTGAAGTCTCTCATTTTTCGAGTCTGAGATATATCGACCTGCAATTGTATGACATCATATGACTTCCCGATTCGACGCTGTTGAAACCCTGCACTCTCCAAGTGCTTCCTGATTCGTCCTTGATGTCAGAACCAAAGTGTTCGGATCATTAGCTCTAAGAAATTTCCTGCTTCCTTTAGAGAATAAATTATTTAATTCAGGCATTCTTATTTTTTGTCATTTATTGAACTGTTTGTTTGATTTCGGACGCCAAGTGTGATGTCCATAGTACAAATTCCTCTTATATGTATATGTGTATGCATATATATATATATATATATATATATATATATATATATATATATATATATATATATATATATATATATATATATATATATATATATATATATATATATATATATATATATATATATATCGTTACCATGTTCTGCTAGCCCGGACTCACCCGAGATCGAATCTCATTTCTTTCTTAATTTGGATCTAGGCTTAGTAGTGACGAGCGTTTCCAAAATGTGAAGAAGTCGAGAAGTTAAAAGGGCATTGTGGTTAATAAAAATTACGTTCGTATCTGGTAAAAAGTGTGCCCGTGTATGTACAGAGAGAGAGAGAGAGAGAGAGAGAGAGAGAGAGAGAGAGAGAGAGAGAGAGACACCTGCTACGTCCGCATTCTTTCTCCGATAACTGTGATCACCTGAGCAGGGTAATCCATTACATGGATATCATCTTTTCCTTTTTTTGTTATAGTTTTTTACCTGCCCGTTGAGTGCCCCATTCCCGCCCCCTGCCGCCCCCTCCCGCTTCCTGTTTCCTTTCAATGGCCTCACGTTTTTATTCTTCTTTTTTTTTTTTAGCGAATATGGAACGTTTTCCTCTTAACGTTTTTAATCCTCTTTTTTTTTGGCGGGGTGAATATGGAACGTTTGCCTTCGAAACACAGACGTTTGATACATGTTTCCTGTTTGTTCACATGCAGAGAGAGAGAGAGAGAGAGAGAGAGAGAGAGAGAGAGAGAGAGAGACACGATTTCCCTCGAAAGTCATACGTTTGATACACATGTTTCTGTTTTGTTAATGTGGGGAGAGAGAGAGAGAGAGAGAGAGAGAGAGAGAGAGAGAGAGAGAGAGAGAGAGAGATTTGATACATGTTTTCTTTTTGTTCACATGTAGAGAGGGAGAGAGAGAGAGAGAGAGAGAGAGAGACCTTACCTTACCTTACCTTACCTTACAGTTAGTTCGGGTTGCCCCAGGTCCCTCAGTGTGAGGCACCTCTGATGAGAGAGAGAGAGAGAGAGAGAGAGAGAGAGAGAGAGAGAGAGAGACTCACACACACACACATTTTCCTTCGAAAGTCATACGTTTGATACACATGTTTCTGTTTTGTTAATGTGAGAGAGAGAGAGAGAGAGAGAGAGAGAGAGAGAGAGAGAGAGAGAGAGAGAGAGAGAGAGTATATATAAGTAGGTCAATGCATGCAAGAATATTTTGTGGGAAAATTATATGTTGTTCAATGTTCTACTAAAGAACACTTGTGTTAAAAAGTGCACTATTTTTCTTTTTTTTTTATGGTTGATTGAGTATTTCTCTACGTATATTTTATTCATAAAAAGATCTTGCTGATGGCAAGACGAAAGTAAATATTTGTATCCAGGCGTTGCTGATTTCTTGTTGCCTGAAATATACTGTGAAAAAAAAAACTTTTCTTGTATCCAGAATATTTTGTAAATTTTTTTTTTTATTATTTTCTTAACTTCAGCTGTATCCTTTCTCAAACGTAGAACAACTGGGATAGTTTTTGAAAATTTCTTTGGGTATTCTTTAGTTCTCTGCGAATGATTTACAGTCAGTTTAGTTCTATAGTGATGAAACTGTCATGAAGTATGTATGTATATATATATATATATATATATATATATATATATATATATATATATATATATATATATATATATATATATACAGTATATATATATATATATATATATATACGTACGTATAAATGTATATGTATGTGATAGATAACATCATTATTAGAGCCACCGTATACTTGACTTAAAATATTGCTAAAAATGAAATATCTGTTCATTAATATTAAAGTAAAATATGCTTATTCTCATTAAAGACCCAAGAACTGGGTCCCCTACAGCAAGGATTTTCGTATTTGATGCTTCATTATTTATTTCCATAGTTATTGTTATTTTGTTACTGAAAGAAAAATGTTTGTATAAATATTTGAGTAATACGAAATATTTATCTAATATCAGGAGAGAAATTTGGAGTAATATGAAATATGTATATATTATCAGGAGAGGAATTTTGATTAATATGAAATATTTATCTAATATCAGAGGAAAAATTTTGAGTAATACGAAGTATTGATCTAATATCATGAGAGAAATTTGGAGTAATATGAAATATGTACATATAATGAGGAGAGGAATTTTGATTAATATGAAATATTTATCTAATATCAGAGGAGAAATTTTTAGTAATACGAAGTATTTATCTGATATCATGAGAGAAATTTGGAGTAATATGAAATATGTATATATTATCAGGAGAGGAATTTTGATTAATATAAAATTTATCAATGTCAAGTTCCTTTTTATCTAATATCATGGAAAATTTCGTCATCCATTGGATATATTATCAGGAGAAATTTTTGATAATTGAAAATTTATCTAATATCAGAGGAGAAATTTTGAGTAATCGTATTTATCTAATATCAAGAGAAATTTGCCAATCCGAATATTATATTATCAGAGAGGAATTTTGATTAATATGAAATATTTATCTAATATCAGAGGAGAAATTTTAGTAATGAAATTTATCTAATATCATACTAATCTATGTATATAAATCAGTAGGAATTTTGATTAATATGAAATATTTATCTAATATCAGAGGAGAAATTTTGAGTAATATGAAATATTTATCTAATATCAGAAGAGAAATTTTGAACTGTTTATCTAATCAGCGAAAATTTTTAATACGAAATGTAAATCAGTATTATCAATATTTTTTTCATGACACTCTCTGTCCCTACCCCCCCTGTATATCCGCTTTCCTATAAAACAAAAGTTCCTTTGAAATAGGAATGTTTCGTCATCCATTGGATATGTTAATAAATCATATTGAAAAGTCTTTGAAAAAGTATCATCGATTCAAGTTCGCTACATCCGATATTGAGTCGAAAAAGCATTGTCGATTTTTAGGGATGAAAGCTATCAATACTATTTTGATAGGTAATGCAATATGTTAATTATTTAAGAAACTCTAAGAAGAGACCATTAATTTTAGAATCGTGTTAAATTATTAGTGAAGTCAGTTCTTCCACTTGTATCTTTTCAAGTGGTGAGTCCCACTTGCCCTAAAATGGAAAACTGCAGTATCTGCAAACTTTTCGAAATTGAGATATGCTACCCATTAGGGTCGTGAAACACTAATACACAAGTTACTGCAGTTTCAGAATGATTCTTCAATGCTTTCCACGAGTATTTAGGGGGTCCCATTTGCAGTATCTGCAAAATCAGTAGTAAGACAAGGTGGTATCTACCATTTTCTCAGTTTTGTATTTTTGCAGATATTGCAGTCTTCCATTTAAGGGCAGTGTACACCTATATATCTGGTGCAGAGGAATCAGCGAGGAATGAAACGAGAGAGAGAGAGAGAGAGAGAGAGAGAGAGAGAGAGAGAGAGAGAGAGAGAGAGAGTCTCATAGCTCCCCAATAACCAGTTCCCCTCTTCAGAGGAAAACTGATTCCATACTTGCCTATTATAGCTGGTGCTTGTCATCTTCCAACTTATTATCTTAGTTAATTGATACTTGAGAAATCATAAACAGACACATTTCTTTCCGTTATTGGATAGACTTCGGGGATAATGATGAATTTAAGTATAGGTGAATAGCTCTTTCTCTTTCTCCTTTAAGAGAAGAAATTAATTAAAAATGGAGTGGGTACCGATCTTCAATATGGCGAACCTCCCAGGCCATATAGATGATAAAACGCGCCTAGGTCTTTGGAAGTCAAGTTTTATGGTGTGCGTCAATAAGGTTGGGAAATAGTTAGGAACTTTGTGCTCTCTCTCTCTCTCTCTCTCTCTCTCTCTCTCTCTCTCTCTCTCTCTCTCTTTATATTGTCTATGAGCACGCTTATGAATATGGAAATTTTCGTATGAGCAAGTGACTGCCTTGATGTGGTATATTCTCTCTCTCTCTCTCTCTCTCTCTCTCTCTCTATGTTCTCTCTCTCAATGAGAACGCTTATGAGTACGGAAATTTTATTATGAGTAAATGACTGCCTTGATGTGGTATATCTCTCTCTCTCTCTCTCTCTCTCTCTCTCTCTCTTTATATTGTCTATGAGCACGCTTATGAATATGGAAATTTTCTATGAGCAAGTGACTGCCCTGATGTGTATGTTCTCTCTCTCTCTCTCTCTCTCTCTCTCTCTCTCTCTCTGTTGTCTATGAGCACTCTTCTGAGTATGGAAATTTTCACATATCAAAGACACCTGACTGCCAAATTCTCTCTCTCTCTCTTAATCCTCTTGCTCTCTCTCAACTCTCTTATGTGCACATACCATTGGGTACAGATTCAAGACCACCTCCGTGACAAAGGCTTCTCTTGCAATCCTTTGCCGATTGGGAATATTGAGATTCCAGAAAGCTGCTAGAGAGATTGGGAATATTGAGAGAAAGAGAGAGAGAGAGAGAGAGAGAGAAGGCGTAATCCAAGGACATCTGTCACAGAAAAAAGTTCGTTCTGCTGACAGCATTTGTCAGTATATCTTGTAACGGGTCTTAGGCATTTCTGAACGCTCTGTGTGTGTACCCTGTATACTATGTATAACTGCATATATGATACATTATGCTTTACTGTTTATGCATGTTTAGTATATTTATAATGTTTACGTATGTATAATTAAATACTGTTATATATGTACTGTATGTATATATACATTTATATATATATATATATATATATATATATATATATATATATATATATGTGGTGTATACATGCATAAATACTTACATTATATATATGTGTGTACATAAATACATACATACAAACATGGTCCAAGCAGATATTGTGAATTATATATATATATATATATATATATATATATATATATATATATATATATATATATATATATATATATATATAATCAGAAAACTACAAACGTCCTTTAATATCAATTCATCTATTAATATATTTTCATATATATATATTTAGTTGATAATAAGTCCACCGTATCTCGGACACTGGTGAGTGTGTCACTGTAGTCCTGATTCCTCGTCCGTCGCTGTGTCGATCCCTCGGTCTACAAAGATAAGACTTATTGTCAACTAAAAATTCCACTTCGGTTATATAAAATATTTGTAGGTAGAGAGATATTAATTTTTGTAGCTATTTATCTCACGGTGATGTAAAAATAGTCATATATATATATATATATAGTGTTAATTTTTATTTATTTCTTTACATAAATTACGCCAGCTTGTAATAATCAACATACGGCTTTGCGTTTTGTGTTCTGGGTCCTATTTATTTGTAATTTCTCGACGTTACATAAACGAAAGTGAGCCGCCCTCCAAAAAAAAGTAAAAAATGCTCCGAAGTTTCTTCGGCGCAATCGAGTTTTCTGTACAGCGTATAATCAAGGCCACCGAAAATAGATCTGTCTTTCGGTGGTCTCGGTATACTGTAATACTGTATGAGCCGCGGCTCATGAAGCTTAAACCACGGCCCGGTGGTTGCCTGTCTTATATCGTTGCCAGACGCTCGATTATGGCTAACTTTAACCTTAAATAAAATAAAAACTACTGAGGCTACAGGGCTGCAATTTAGTGTGTTTGATGATTGGAGAGTGGATGATCAACGTATCAATTTGCAGCCCTCTAGCCTCAGTAGTTTTGAAGATCTGAGGGCTGACAGAAAAAGTGCGGACGGACAGACAAAGCCGGCACAATAGTTGTCTTTTACAGAAAACTAAAAAAAAGTAACGAAAATTTACAAGAGCTAACATCTCGTGTCAAAACCTGTCATTCCGAATAACGGCTTAATGTTTTGTTCAATGTAGTTTTCTGTAACTTTTGATGCGTTCTTTATTTTGCCGATGTCAGCAAATAAAAGTGATGTGGCGTGAATGCAAGTTCGAGCCTTTCTTGGTAGTCTTAGAAATGTTTGTTTCTCCCTGTTTATAGATATATATGTATATATGAATAATATATATATATATATATATATATATATATATATATGTGTGTGTGTGTGTTTATGTATATATAGATAGATAGATATGTGTGTGTGTATGTTTATTATTATTATTATTATTATTATTATTATTATTATTATTATTATTATTATATGTGTATATATATCAAACAATACTGAAAGAAAATGAAAATCGGTCGTTAATCCTGACCGTGTGTTTATGACGAAGCCATCTTCAGAGGACTGATACAAAATAGTAAAAATTCAGCATATAAAGTGTATATATATATTTATTATATATTATATATTATTATTATTATTATATATATATTACATTATTAATTATATATATACATATATTATATTAAATATAGTACTAACGAACATACAGGCGGCTGTGAAACCAAGTATATTTTATTATTATTATTATTATTATTATTATTATTATTATTTAAACTTATCGCATATTTCTTTTGAAATTAATGAATCAGGTTCATGAATACCTTTCTCTTTCCTTATGACTCGTGAATGTCCACATTATATTTTCCTTTCCATTACTGACAATACCGCAACGTTTAAAGTTCAATAATCATTAAGTAAGTGCATGGTTTTTACGTAAAAGGACCTCACAGGCTTGAGTAAACCACTCCAGCAGGCTGTAAATTAGTACCACCAGCGTCTGCTAGGGTCTAGAAAAAAGGATGTTTGGGTAGCAACTTCATTCCTGAATACTTGTGGGGAACACTGAGGCTGCGCCCTTCAGAAGCTAATCGTTTTTGAGGAGAAATTAAGTGCGTGATAAAAAAATGTATATTTGTAAATGTGTTAATTTTATTAATTATGTAACAGGAATATTAATATAGCTTACTCCTTAAAGATTTACCTGAAGAAAGTGAAATGTGGCCAGCTGATAGGAAATTTCAGAAGGTCAAGTAATGGACCCCATAGGGGAATAGCCCATCAGTACACCTCAGGCGGTGCACTGTAGGCATGACTTAAGGTTCTAGCTGCAACCCCTTTCACTCCTTTTACTGTACCTCCGTTCATATTCTCTTCATTCCATCTTACATTCCTCTACCCTCTGCTAGCAATTTTTTCATAGTGGGAGGTTTTCCTCCTGTTACACCTTTCAAACCCTTTTAATCTCGATTTCCCTATCAGCGGTGAATGACCTCGTAGGTCCCAACGCTTGGCCTTTGGCCTAAATTTTATGTTCCATTCCAACCCATTCCATTCCACGTAATGGACGACAGGACGCATCTCTCGTCGAAGCCATCAAGGGGATTGGGTACCGCTTCGCATACTGCAGCATTTACGAACTTCGGCGACTTTGATATCGCTGAAAGAACTACCGAAGTCAGGAAGCCCCCTCTTTTTTTCCGGGGGGGGGGGCGCCTGAAACGAGATGGACACCGTAAACGCGTCCAGGAGAAACGAAAGTACGTGTGGCGTCGCACGAGGAAAGGTCAACGTCCTTCTCTTCCTGACTGTAAACGCGTCTGGGAGGAATGGAATTGTGTGTGTCGTCTCCTGCGTCACACGAGGAGAGGTCAGTGTCCTCTTCTTCCTCCTCCTCCTCCTCCTCCTCCTCCTCCTACCTCCTCCTCAGTCACACGAGGAAAGGTCAGTCCTCCTCCTCCTCCTCCTCCTCCTTCAGTCACTCTAACTAATCAGATTCCTGACGGGAACGTAATCCAGAGCGCCCTTCGTCTCGGTCTGAGGTGCCCGTGTCGCTTCCGCCTGCCGGAGGAGGCACCGATGTTACGGTTATTGATTTGTGTCTGCCTGGAGGAGGGCTTCCCCCGTCGGATGCTAACGGGGTTTTGCTAAGTCCTTATTCAGTCCATATTGCATGGGCGTATTATATTTAGATTGTTTTTTTAATAAGGGTGTAGTGTTTGATCTCTTTATTTTACATATAGACGCGCGCGCGCACACGCACACACACACACACACACATATATATATATATACTCGTGTATATATATACATATGTATATGTGTGTTGTGTAAATTTAAATTAAAATGATTTAACACCAAACTCAGTGAAAAAAACATTTAAATATATTACTTCCATGAAATTATGATTTCATTAAGATTTAATAAGACCTTTGGTGACATCAAAAACGAACGTTTGTACGTTTGTTTGTATGTTTGTGCGCTACATAAATCCAAACCGCTTGACCGATCTAGACAAAATTTGGCGCGTGGCCATCATTTGACCCAACTTAGATCATAGGGTAGGGTTCAAACCCGTACCCCCCCCCCCTTCCCCTTCCCACTTCCTTTGTGGTGTATAAGCCTTTAATATTCCATGTTTCCAGGAGCTCAGTTTTGCGCGGAGGTTTTAACTGGAAAACTTCGTTTCTGGAAAACCTCATTTCTGGAAAACCTCATTTCTGGAAAACCTCATTTCCGAACCTCGCGAAATCCCACGAGATTTTTCATGAATTTTTGATGACCTCCAGCTGTCGAACTTGTGTTGAAAGTCTTTCTTTGGAAAAAATGATAAAGAGAAGGTCTTTGACGTCTTGTCAAAAAAATAATAAAGAAAAGATCTTTGGCGTTTTTGTAAAAAAATAATAATAAAAACGTCTGTAGTGTTTTTTTTAATATTATTTTTTATAGTTATTATCATCTCAGTCATCCACTGCTACCTGTCAAATACTTTGAGGGTTACTGTAAAAAATTTGGTGTCTTTTTTTTTTTCAAAATCACGACAATATCTTTGAGCGTTTATCACAAAAAAATTGCTTTAAATGGAATATGTTTCTTCGTTAGTAATTTTCAGCGAAAATCAGCATTTTTTATAATCTTGTCCACCAGTTCTGTATCGGAAATGGAATATAGAATTTAGGCCAAAGGCCAAGCACTAGGACCTATGAGGTCATTCAGCGCCGAAAGGGAAATTGAGAGTAGAAAGGTTTGAAAGGTGTAACAGGAGGAAAACCTCGCAGTTGGATAGCAAGAAGGAAAAAGGAGAATATGAACAGAGGTACAGTAAAAGGACTGAAAGGGGTTGCAGCTAGGAGCCGAAGGCACGCTGCAAAGAACCTTAAGTAATGCCTACAGTGCACCGCGTGAGGTGCACTGACGGCACTACCTCCCTACGGGGCAGTTCTGTATCGTTTATTTGCATTAATTTTATTAAAGAAATTAATTTTATTGGAGAAACAAATCCAAAGTTTGTATGGGTACATATATTGAAAATAGGGGAATCGATCAGATTCCCGAAAACTCTCTGTAGGTAGAGATTTATTTTTAAATGCAATTATGTACCCATACTGCCCTAAAATGGAAAACTGCAGTATCTACAAAATTTTCGAAATTGAGTTATGCCACCTATTGGGCTCGTGAAACACTAATACACAAGTTAATGCAGTTTCAGAATGATTCTTCGGTGCTTTATTTAGGGGGGTCCCATTTGCAGTATCTGTAAAATCAGTAGTGAGGCAAGGGAAAACTGCAGTATCTACCATTTTTCTCAGTTTTGCTTTTTTGCAGAGACTGCAGTCTTCCATTTTAGGCCAGTATGCATAACTGCGTTTTTGTTTCTCCATTTCAAGAATCATCTACCATGAGTATTTTTTTTATTATTAATTTTTATGTTAATGAAATTGAGGTAATTCTCTTTTCTGTGGAATTAGAAATAAAACATTTGCATCAGTCTACGATCCTGTAAAAAAATAAAAAGGAGTTCCTCAGGGCGGCAGACTTTTACCCAGAGGGTTTTTATGAGGTTTTCCCGGCTTAGAAGAGTTTTTTAATTACTGCTAAATCGGCAGCGTCGATATTGGTTCAGTAATTAAGCGCTGAACGGTTATTGCTTTTACCGAGGAGATTCCAGTCGAGGTAGAAATTCCCGGAACACAAATTATTGTTCCGTTAATCAGGTCTTCCATACAATCTTATTCGTTTTCGGTTGTAATTATATAATCTTGTTATGATATAATCTGTATAGCAACTTATTATTAGCACGAGGATTCTCCGAGAATTTTTCAGTTTATATGTAAACTTATATTTATATATAAAATATTATATATATCATGTATATATATATAGTAATATATATATATATATATATATATATATATATATATATATATATATATATATATATATATACATTCAAACATAATTCTGCGCTCCAGGTAAGACACAAACTAAATGCTTTTGAATACCCAAAGCATTTAATACCCAATGGGCAAATGAAGGCTTTTGAATACCCAAAGCGGACAAATTAAAGGTAGAAAAAAACCAAAATGTGCATTTAATGAGAGTTTGAAACTATAATGACCAGAAATTGTTTCTTTAGCTCTTGCGAATAAAGAAGGATAATAAATATTTGCAATGTGAAAAGTGCTATGATCAAAATTAGGAGGATTATATATATATATATTTTACGCACACACATATATATATATATATGTAATCTATATATATATATATATATATATATATATATATATATATATATATATATATTATATATATATTTATCATATGATCATCTCCATTTATTACTGTTACTGTCCTTGTTACAACGAAAATACAGAAACGTGAACTCACCTAAATAACATTAATTACATTCAGTCCATCTGAATTTTTAATAATTAGTGCTGTCTTCATTTAAGTATCCAGAACATTAAAAATAAAAAGCAAAGCAAAAGTTACAACAGAACGTACCAACAACCACATACCAGCAACTAATACTAAAATTTTCAAGTGAAATCGGTTTTTGGTGAATGGCTAAAGTTTTTTTTTTTTTATTTTTTTTTTCAAACCTGTTGTCGAGTCTGTTGCCAGCGGCCTCAGGTACCAGCAGGCTCTTTGCCAAGTGACATTCAATCGGGATGGAATTCTTCTCGTGAATGGAAGTTGAACGCTCGCTTCAATTCTTCTTCTCTCCAGAACTTTCTCTTTCGCCGGGGAGTGATTGGATTTAGAGCCAGTTCGAGTGGCAAGTTTCTATTATTGAGGAGCCGAGTTGCTTATCGAGAGGGAATCTTCCTGAGGTGTTTGGCGTTCTGGTAAATGCAGACAGTTTCAGGAAAATATTTTTGATTTTAGTAATGAAAGTAACTTTTTTGTATATATATGGGAAGTCAGTTTTAACTATGAACTCCAGGTACATTTTTTTTTTTTCAAGAAAAAACAAACAGCTTCTGAAAAATAGTAGTTTTATGGAATAATTAAATTTAAATATATATACATATACACATACATATATATATATATATAGCAATGAAAGTAACTTTTTTATATATATATATAATATATATATTTTTTTAAGAAAAACAAACAGCTAAAAATATTAAATTTTATATATATATATATATATTATATATATATATATATATATATATATATATATATATTCAAATTTAATGTTCACATTGGTGTATTTCTACAAAAAAAAAAAAAAATTTATTTTTCTATCCTTGGTGGATGATTTTTATCAGTTTCATAACATGGAAATGGAATGATGAGATACTTTCATATATATATATATATATATATATATATATATATATATATATATATATATATATATATATATATATATATATATATATATATATATATATATTTTTTTTTTCTTCTTTTTTTCTTCTTTTTTTTTTTTTAACTCAACTTCATAGCTTTTAGTTCACATCCCCATATCCTTGTAAACTGCTTTCGGGTTGTGAATGTAGGTCGATACTTGTATGACGTAAGATAGAAGATTTCTTCACAAACTTGAGGAATGGATTCTTTTTTTTTTTTTTTGAGGAATGGATTCTAAGTGGTCTTTAGAATATTCATGTACAGCCAACCATCTCTCTCTCTCTCTCTCTCTCTCTCTCTCTCTCTCTCTCTCTCTCTCTCTCTCTCTCTCTCTCAAATGGAACAATATAGTCAAATGGAACAATATCTTCAGCTAACTATCTCTCTTCTTCTCTCTCTCTCTCTCTCTCTCTCTCTCTCTCTCTCTCTCTCTCTCTCTCTCTCTCTCTCTGAAATAGGAACAAATAGGCAAAGTATTCTTTATAACCCCCCTCTCTCTCTGTCTCTCTCTCTCTCTCGCTCTCTCTCTCTGAAATGGAAACAAATAGGTAAAGAGTCCTTCTATAACCATCTCTCTCTCTCTCTCTCTCTCTCTCTCTCTCTCTCTCTCTCTCTCTCTCTCTCTCTCTCTCTCCCAAAAATGGAAACAAGACGGGCAAAGTACCCTACGGTGAAGAGAAGAGGAGAGAGAGAGAGAGAGAGAGAGAGAGAGAGAGAGAGAGAGAGAGAGAGAGAGAGAGAGAAGTTCATTAAACTCGCCCATTCGGAAAGAGAAGGTATTATGCAATGCCGTCCATCCCTCTTATCAAGTTACACTGAAATCCGATCGAGTTTCCTTCAAGAAGCTGAACTGGAAACAGATTTCCTTTATTTTCTTTTTTCTCTCTTATTCTCTCTTTTCATTGTCTCTGTCTTTCTTTTTTCTTTCTTTCTACTGGTCTCGACGCTGATTGGAGGCGAAGGGTGATGGGATTAAACCCGAGAATAAAGGAACCAAATTGCGATTTTTTACATTATTGAGTGACGGCTGCTGTTTGGAATATTTATTTATATCTCCGTTTTCTATTCATGTGATATCTTCGTTTTCTGTGCTAATCTTTTTTTTTTTTTTTTGTCTTCATAAAATTGGACCTTATGATTTATTGACTGTTAGATGAATTAATGTTCTGCGAATTAGAAGTCTTTTGTAGAAATATTTATTTACAAGTGTTTATGAAGTAAAGTTCCTTACGAAATAATTAACTGTTACTTGAGGTGTTTCAGTGGAAAATTGGTTATATGCTCTACTGTTTCTCTCTTCTCTCTCTCTCTCTCTCTCTCTCTCTCTCTCTCTCTCTCTCTCTCTATATATATATATATATATATATATATATATATATATATATATATATATATATATATATATATATAATTTATATATATAATTTATATGTATATATGTCTCTAATTCACCATCGTTGCTAAACCTGTATGGTAAATATGAAAAAAACGAATCCACTATATTAATTATCGTTCTCTCTCTCTCTCTCTCTCTCTCTCTCTCTATATATATATATATATATATATATATATATATATATATATATATATATATATATATATATATATATATATATATATATATATATATATATATATATATATATATATATATATATATATAATTCAATATATATATATATATATATATATATATATATATATATATATATATAATTCACCATCGTTGCTAAACCTGTGTGATAAATATATGAAGTGAACGAATCCACTATATTAATTACCGTTCTCTCTCTCTCTCTCTCTCTCTCTCTCTCTCTCTCTCTCTCTCTCTCTCTCTCTCTGTCAAGCTAATGAGCATGAAGAAAATGAATGATTTAGTGTTCTGAGACAGGTGAAAGAAACTGCTTGTTATCCCTATTCCTTATGATCATTAGGATTCAATTTCATCTTTTTTGGAAGCTGCTATTTTTGTATCAACTTTCTAATTTACGGAAGTATATGGAATAATGCAGTGGAATCTAACGACTTACGCTTCGTCGTTCTTATCTATTTTTTGTTTGATTTATTTTTATTTTTCAAAAAGAAAACTATTGTGCCGGCTTTGTCTGTCCGTCCGCACTCTTTTCTGTCCGCACTTTTTTCTGTCCGCCCTCAGATCTTCAAAACTACTGAGGCTAGATGGCTGCAAATTGGTACGTTGATCATACACCCTCCAGTCATCAAACGTACCAAATTTCAGCCCTCTAGCCTCAGTAGTTTTTATTTTATTTAAGGTTAAAGTTAGCCATGATCGTGCGTCTGGCTATAGGTGCCAGCAACACAGGCCACCACCGGGCTGTGGCTGAAAGTTTCACGGGCCGCGGCTGAGAGCTTCAGGGGCCGTGGCTGAGAGTTTCATGGGCAGCAGCTGAGAGTTTCATACAGCATTATATACACTGCGCAGAAAACTCGATTGGGCCGAAGTGTCTTCGGCGCATTTTTTGCTCGTTTTATTTTACATTCACTTGCCGGCGGCGGCTAAATGCATCTCTGTCTAAATGTCAGAAAATGTTTAAAAATATATGACAAAACGCGAAAAACATCCTGTTTCAAGAGAAGCCCCAACAAGGCGCATTTTCTCGCTCCGAGTCTTCAGAATTTTCCCGTGACGAATCGTTGCTCTTGACGTCCACCGCACCTGTTCCTTCAAATGCCGTTGGCCTTTATGTCTTCCTTTTGCTAAGCAGTGCAGGTGCTCGGGGTTTGGGTTATATACCACGAGGGGGAGCGGAGGGGGGTGATATCCCTCCCACGAGTACATCCCAACCTCCCCCAACCTCCCTCTAAACAACCATGTGTCCTCGATGTCTCCACGAGTTGGAAGTGTCATATCGTATGTTGTGCATAGTGGTCATATTGATCTTGGTTTGTTTTCCATCTAATTATTTAATTGATTATTTAATTTATTCTTTTATTATTTGTTTAGCTGTATTATTATTATTATTACTATTATTATTATTATTATTATTATTATTATTATTATTATTATTATTTCAGTAGATGAAACATACTGTCACGGAGCAAGCACACCAAAGGGACCATTGACTTGAAATTCTTCAAGCTTCCAAAGAATATTGGTTTCAGCCTCCCACCTCAGACCCCACACTGCAGCAGTAACTGATCATGATACAGAGCCAGTGATTTTTCATCACCCTGTGGGAGACGTGAACCCCCCGCGACATCTGAGTGGCACGTCGCGACACTAACCACTATACTAGCGGACGCAGAAGTACACAATGAATTCCTCCTGTGATGTGATTGCGAGTAGAATGGATTGTAGCGAGTGTAAGTTTGTCTTTAGCTTAAAAATTTGTAGAATTTAGGTGAAATTATGATATAGATGAGATGCTCAAGTGTCTGCTTTTGATATAGATGAAATTATGATTTCCTTTTCAGCCTTCTTTTGTTTTTTTCTCCCAATTATATTCCCATTCCTGTCACCTGAGGTCACCTTCCTACTCGTTCGTGATTCCACCCTTTTTCGCCTCAGGTGAACTTAATTACGTGTACTGAGCCAGAATCTACTGGTAATTTTACTTTGAAATAAATATTTACCTTTTTTTTTATCTCTATTGCCTTTCCTTTATTCTTTACCTTTATTTATTTTTTTATCTTGTTATTGCCAGTGCTTGCTGTAATGCTTTAATTTTATTGTTTTGCTTTGAACATATCGCGTTGGTGACTTTCCATCGTTAAAGGACTTGTTACCAGACGTTGTTCTGTCATAATCATATTAATGTATGATTAGATATATGCAGAGAGAAAATAATATGAGACCCACGCATACACATACACACACCCATGTATATATATATATATATATATATATATATATATATATATATATATATATATATATATATATATATATATATATATATATATATATATATATATATATATATATATATATATATATATACATATGACTGTGAAATATTTTCTGTCAAAACAGAATTCCATCAAATATAAGGGAGCCCATAGAAACGCCAAATTTTGGAAAATAAATGCTATATTTTAGAGACCAAACTGTCTCTCTCCTCGGGCAAGACTTCACTTATACCTATTTGCATGAGGAGAGAGACAGTTTGGTCTTCGAAATACAGCCTTTATTTTCCACATTTTATGTTTTTATGGGCTCTTTATATATATATATATATATATATATATATATATATATATATATATATATATATATATATATATATATATATATATATGTGTGTGTGTGTGTGTGTGTGTGTGTGTGTGTGTACGAATAATGAGTCTTTGTCCGATTCGCGCGAAAACGAGTTGAAATTGCAGCTGGCTTTGTACGTGATTGCTACCTGGTGACCTCGTCCTGAGAGCCAATGTGGGCCTATTGATCGACCGCTCAGGTCGGGAGAGTCATTGCGAAGAGAAGGACTATATATCTGTCTTGCTCAGCTGACGTTCAAGAGGTTCCAAGGAACAGTCCTCAAGGCTTTGGGCTTTTCTCGTTCTCTCTTGGTAAAGAGTTCTCATTTTTTGTTATTATTATTATTATTATTATTATTATTATTATTATTATTATTATTATTATTATTATTATTATTTATTATTGTTATGTTCGTGATCTCTTAGTGGATAGTTCTCTTGTATATAAGGACATTGTCATATTTTCATTATTTTATTTTATTTTATTTTGTTATTATTATTATTATTATTATTATTATTATTATTATTATTATTATTATTATTATTATTATTATTATTATTATTATTATTATTTTATTATTATATCTTGAGTAAAGAGTGCTCATTTATTTGATTTTATTATTGTTATTTTATTTTATTATTATTATTATTATTATTATTATTATTATTATTATTATTATTATTATTATTATTATTATCGTTACTATATTATTATTACTGTGAATATTATTATTATTATTATTGCCGTTGCTATATTATTATTATTATTATTATTATTATTATTATTATTATTATCGTTGTTATATCATTATTATTATTATTATTATTATTATTATTATTATTTTATTATTCAATTCCACTCCCTCAAGTTTCTAACTTAGAGAACGAACTCGAGATTCTCTTTAAAGATTCACTTAATCCGCAGGTAACTCCTCTTGACGTACGAGACGGGGAATAATGATTCATAGGTTTGATTTGCTGTGATAAATGGAGGTGAGAGAGACGTGTTTATGCCGCGACTGGTTGATTATGAATTGCTATAAAAAATTATAGCAATTATAGAAGCCTGCGGCATCTCATAAGCCAGGCTTTGTAAAATAATTAGGTTCTTCACTGGTAATCCTTTCAGAGGTAGAATTCATTTTTGCATTCATCGAAGTATGGATTCATATATATATATATATATATATATATATATATATATATATATATATATATATATATATATATATATATATATATATATATATATATATATATATATATATATATATATTCGCGGGATTATAATCTTCGACGCTTGATTTATTGAGTAATATCCACGAGGAAAAATTAATAAAGTGTTGCAAAATCCTGACTGGTTTATACGCCTAATAGTCATTTACAGATCCTCTGAAAATGATCTATCAGTAAAGTCGAAACCGGTTAGGATTTCCAACCATTATTTATTTATTTATTTATTTATTTCCTTGTGGATGTGTATATACATACATATATATATCCGTGTATGTGTGAGATATGAATATAAAATAAAGATAGTAATTGCAAAATAATAATAGATTTTTTTAGCTCAAGGCCATATACATGGAATATACAAAGTATAGACAATAATATACCGAATCTTTATACATGAGATAACATGATAAAAATTGATAAACCAGCAATATCCACACAGTTGCTGAAGAAGCATAAATAATAGTATTCATAATAATGGTAATGACAGTAATACTATTGAAAATAGTAGTAAAAAAAAAATCCAATTTACCCTCCTGAAAACCCAGGTCCTTGACAGGCTACTTATTCTTTTTGGTAGCAAAAACAACGATGCTTCATTGCAAGAACTTTTTCTCTTTTCTTTTTGCATCAAATATTTGGCATCATTTGCTGCCCATTCATTTTATTTTTTTCATTGTTCCCCCTCCTGCTTAATGCAACATCTTATCCCGCAGATATTTTGAGGCGGCAAAACCCACGTCGCGTGATTTAATCTTACCTGGATGAAATATGATGGAGACGTTATGGTATGGAGATATCTCTCTCTCTCTCTCTCTCTCTCTCTCTCTCTCTCTCTCTCTCTCTCTCTCTCTCTCTCTCTCTCATATTCAGTGCTATTGTTGTGATATGTCTCTAGTCTCTCTCTCTCTCTCTCACACACATATTCAGTGCTGTTGTTGTGATATGTAGATAGTCTCTCTCTCTCTCTCTCTCTCTCTCTCTCTCTCTCTCTCTCTCTCTCTCTCATTCTCAGTGCTATTGTTGTGATATGTAGGTAGTCTCTCTCTCTCTCTCTCTCTCTCTCTCTCTCTCTCTCTCTCTCTCTCTCTCATATTCAGTGTTATTGTTGTGATATGTAGATAGTCTCTCTCTCTCTCTCTCTCTCTCTCTCTCTCTCTCTCATCCAATGCTATCGTTGTGATATGTAGATAGTCTCTCTCTCTCTCTCTCTCTCTCTCTCTCTCTCTCTCTCTCTCTCATATTCAATGCTATCGTTGTAATATCCTCAGCTATACCTTGTTAATTAAGGGAAGTGTTTGGTGGGAAAAATCAAGAGTTCCTCAACGGTTTATTCAGAAGAAATTCCAATATCAGTATTGCCCCGTCGCCCCCAACTCCAGTCTCTCTCTCTCTCTCTCTCTCTCTCTCTCTCTCTCTCTCTCTCTCTCTCTCTCTCTCTCTCTCAATGAACCAAGATTATCACTGCAACTCCCTCGCATAGCTTGTTGAGTGTAAAAAGTCTCTCTCTCTCTCTCTCTCTCTCTCTCTCTCTCTCTCTCTCTCTCTCTCTCTCTCTCTCGCGAGGTTATCGGTGAAATTTCTTCAGACATACCTTGTTAAGTAAAGAAAGCGTCTGCTTTTGGCGAAAGCAAGATTCCACTGAGACAGTGACAGAGCCAAGTGGATGTGGGAATTAAATATTTCCGAAAATGGGTGAAGCAATTATGAAGTTATCGCAATAATTTATTGAAACGATGAAAGTTTTCTCAATAATTTATTGAAAGGTACCGAAGAGATCTGATGGCAAATGTAGAAATAGTAGGAAGAAGAATGAACAGCTTTCCATACATTTGGCTCGTATTTCATTTTTAGTTTTCTGTCGAAGAAAACTATTGTGCCGGCGTTGTCTGTCCGTCCGCACTTTTTTTTCTGTCAGTCCTCAGATCTTAAAAACTCCTGAGGCTAGAGGGCTGCAAATTGGCATGTCGATCATCCACAGTGAATAATCTATACGGTCTGCCAAATCACGTTCTTTATTATGATGTGATCATTTAATTTCAGTGTTCGGTAGTGCATCTGATTTGACAAATCACCGACCTTAACACCTGCCAAATAATTTGGCAGATCAAGCGACCGTTTTTCGGAATAGACTTCATATCCTAATTGGTGGCCTCATAATTTAGCTTCGTCTCTCGTAGGTTAGTGCTCTGTGTATGACTTGGCAACACCACGCCCATATTACCGAGCTTTTATAGAAGTTTTTCGTTATTTTCGAGGCGTGGGATAGATAGGGGCGTGAGGTAACCATTTCTTGCAATCGAGGTTGTTTGTGGTTTAAGAAAGTTGCTGGTATAATTATTTAATGTATTTCTTAACCTGTACCAAAGTGAGAAAACCTCTCGTAAAGTGCTCTCTCTCTCTTTCTCTCTCTCTCTCTCTCTCTCTCTCTCTCTCTCTCTCTCTCCCTCTGTCACGGTGTGACAAAATTGCTTTACGGTTACCCGGTCATAGTGAGACAGCAGTCATAAACTTAATATTCTCTCTCTCTCTCTCTCTCTCTCTCTCTCTCTCTCTCTCTCTCTCTCTCTCTCTCTCTCTCATGAAGTGACAACAGCAAAAGCGTTCTACGCTTACCCGGTCATAATGAGACAGCCTTCATGAACTGAATTTACTTCTCTCTCTCTCTCTCTCTCTCTCTCTCTCTCTCATGAAATGACAACTGTAAAAGTGTTCTACGCTTACCCTGTCATAATGAGACGGCCCCATGAACTGAATTTACCTCTCTCTCTCTCTCTCTCTCTCTCTCTCTCTCTCTCTCTCTCTCTCTCTGAAGTAACAAAGGTAAAATTGCTTTACGCTTACACGGTCATAGTGAGAAATCCCTCATGAACTGAGTTCTCTCTCTCTCTCTCTCTCTCTCTCTCTCTCTCTCTCTCTCTCTCTCTCTCTCTCTCTCTCTCTCTCTCTCACGATGTGACAGCAGTAAAATTTCCATGAAAAGTGTCAGTCACGTGAATTAAATTAATATAACACTGCTCATTGTTTACGAACTTTTAAATATTAATTTTTAATTTCTTTTGTTTGGTGTTGTTTTACACAAAAGAATTCGTCTAGAGGATTTGAGGAATCGAGTCTCAGTCAGTTTAATGAATGAAAAGTATAAATTATTAATGAATTTATTCCCTCGGTGATTTTTAGACCTTCATAACCCTAACTTATTAGACCATAATGACAAGGGAAGCTTAGAGTAAATGTTTCAATAAATTTAAACTATTTTGCATACGTAGATTCATATTCAACTCATATATTGTTTCATAAATTGCTGTCTTTAGTTCACGTGAAATTCAAAACAGTTAAACCAGGAACCCACGATCATTAAATGCAGATTTGGGGTGGGGGGGTGAAATTTCGTTAGCAATTCCGCGAAACTGGAATATCAGCGTATTTTCCTGGAATAACCGTTGGTGGCCTTCATTGTTCTCAGGACAACAAAGGCTGTAGGACAGTGAATGGAAATAAAATATCTCCTCTTATTTCTGGCTCTGATTTTCGTCAGTCCGTTTATGGCATTTTTTTTTTTTTTTTTTTGTCTTTTTAACTCGTTTTGATTCTTGGCCCCTTGGGGGGGCCCGTGGTTAGTGCCGTCAGTGCTGTAGGCATCACTTGAGGTTCTTCGCAGCGTCCCTTCGGCCCCTAGCTGCAACCCCTGTCATTCCTTTTACTGTACCTCCGTTCATGTTATCTGTCTTCCACCTTACCTTACCTGAACTAACATTTGTTTCATAGTGCAACTTCGAGGTTTTCCTCCTGTTACACCTTTCAAACCTTTTTACTCGCAGTTTCGTTTTCAGCGCTGATTGACCTCATAGATCCTAGCGCTTGGCCTTTGGTCTAAATTCTCTATTCTGTTCTCTTTGATTCTCTGTTGAGGATGGAAAGAAAGAGGCTGAGCCTACATCCTAATCCTCAGAGGATTTGAATTGTTTTTCTCCGAAGGTAAATGAACTTCGGTAACCTTATGAGGCAAGGAAACTGGCAAGTTATTGGCCTGGCTTTCTCTCTCTCTCTCTCTCTCTCTCTCTCTCTCTCTCTCTCTCTCTCTCTCATATTCAGTGCTATTGTTGTGATATGTAGATAGTCTCTCTCTCTCTCTCTCTCTCTCTCTCACATATTCAGTGCTGTTGTTGTTGTGATATGTAGATAGTCTCTCTCTCTCTCTCTCTCTCTCTCTCTCTCTCTCTCTCTCTCTCTCTCTCTCTCTCTCTCTCTCATATTCAGTGCTGTTGTTGTGATATGTAGATAGTCTCTCTCTCTCTCTCTCACACACATATTCAGTGCTGTTGTTGTGATATGTAGATAGTCTCTCTCTCTCTCTCTCACACACATATTCAGTGCTGTTGTTGTGATATGTAGATAGTCTCTCTCTCTCTCTCTCTCTCTCATATATTCAGTGCTGTTGTTGTGATATGTAGATAGTCTCTCTCTCTCTCTCTCACACACATATTCAGTGCTGTTGTTGTGATATGTAGATAGTCTCTCTCTCTCTCACACATATTCAATGCTATCGTTGTAATATCCTCAGTTATACCTTGTTAATTAAGAAAAGTGTTTGGTGGGAAAAATCAAGAGTTCCTCAACGGTTTATTCAGAAGAAATTCCAATATCAGTATTGCCCTGTCGCTCCCAACACTCAGCTCTCCTCTCTCTCTCTCTCTCTCTCTCTCTCTCTCTCTCTCTCTCTCTCTCTCTCTCTCTCAATGAACCAAGATTATCACTGCAACTCCCTCATAGCTTGTTGAGTGTAAAAGTCTCTCTCTCTCTCTCTCTCTCTCTCTCTCTCTCTCTCTCTCTCTCTCTCTCTCTCTCTCTCTCTCTCTCTCTCATGAGGTTATCGGTGAAATTTCTTCAGACATACCTTGTTAAGTAAAGAAAGCGTCTGCTTTTGAAAGCAAGATTCCACTGAGACAGTGACAGAGCCAAGTGGATGTGGGAATTAAATATTTCCGAAAATGGGTGAAGCAATTATGAAAGTTATCGCAATAATTTATTGAAACGATGAAAGTTTTCTCAATAATTTATTGAAAGGTACCGAAGAGATCTGATGGCAAATGTAGAAATAGTAGGAAGAAGAATGAACAGCTTTCCATACATTTGGCTCGTATTTCATTTTTTAGTTTTCTGTCGAAGAAAACTATTGTGCCGGCTTTGTCTGTCCGTCCGCACTTTTTTCTGTCAGTCCTCAGATCTTAAAAACTCCTGAGGCTAGAGGGCTGCAAATTGGCATGTCGATCATCCACAGTGAATAATCTATACGGTCTGCCAAATCACATTCTTTATTATGATGTGATAATTTAATTTCAGTGTTCGGTAGTGCATCTGATTTGACAAATCACCGACCTTAACACCTGCCAAATAATTTGGCAGATCAAGCGGCCGTTTTTCGGCATAGACTTCATATCCTAATTGGTGGCCTCATAATTTAGCTTCGTCTCTCGTAGGTTAGTGCTCTGTGTATGACTTGGCAACACCACGCCTATATTACTGGGTTTTTATAGAAGTTTTTCGAAAACGCCCCCATTGCTATTTCTCGTTATTTTCGAGGCGTGGGATAGATAGGGGCGTGAGGTAACCATTTCTTGCAAGCGAGGTTGTTTGTGGTTTAAGAAAGTTGCTGGTATAATTATTTAATGTATTTCTTAACTTGTATCAAAGTGAGAAAACCTCTCGTAAAGTGCTCTCTCTCTCTCTCTCTCTCTCTCTCTCTCTCTCTCTCTCTGTCTCTCTGTCTCTGGTGTGACAAAATTGCTTTACGGTTACCCGGTCATAGTGAGACAGCAGTCATAAACTTAATATTCTCTCTCTCTCTCTCTCTCTCTCTCTCTCTCTCTCTCTCTCTCTCATGAAGTGACAACAGCAAAAGCGTTCTACGCTTACCCGGTCATAATGAGACAGCCTTCATGAACTGAATTTACTTCTCTCTCTCTCTCTCTCTCTCTCTCTCTCTCTCTCATGAAATGACAACTGTAAAAGTGTTCTACGCTTACCCGGTCATAATGAGACGGCCCCCATGAACTGAATTTACCTCTCTCTCTCTCTCTCTCTCTCTCTCTCTCTCTCTCTCTCTCTCTCTCTCTCTCTCTCATGAAGTAACAAAGGTAAAATTGCTTTACGCTTACATTTGGTCATAGTGAGAAATCCCTCATGAACTGAGTTCTCTCTCTCTCTCTCTCTCTCTCTCTCTCTCTCTCTCTCTCTCTCTCTCTCTCTCTCTCTCACGATGTAACAGCAGTTAAATTTCCATGAAAAGTGTCAGTCACGTGAATTAAATTAATATAACACTGCTCATTGTTTACGAACTTTTAAATATTAATTTTTAATCTCTTTTGTTTGGTGTTGTGTTTTACACAAAAGAATTCGTCTAGAGGATTTGAGAAATCGAGTCTCGGTCAGTTTAATGAATGAAAAGTACAAATTGTTAATTAATTTATTCCCTCGGTGATTTTTAGACCTTCATAACCCTAACTTATTAGACCATAATGACAAGGGAAGCTTAGAGTAAATGTTTTAATAAATTTAAACTATTTTGCATACGTAGATTCATATTCAACTCATACATCGTTTCATAAAGTGCTGTCTTTAGTTCACGTGAAATTCAAAACAGTTAAACCAGGAACCCACGATCATTAAATGCAGATTTGGGGTGGGGGGGTGAAATTTCGTTAGCAGTTCCGCGAAACTGGAATATCAGCGTGTTTTCCTGGAATAACCGTTGGTGGCCTTCATTGTTCTCAGGACAACAAAGGCTGTAGGACAATGAACGGAAATAAAATATCTCCTCTTATTTCTGGCTCTGATTTTCGTCAGTCCGTTTATGGCATTTTTTTTTTTTTTTTTTTGTCTTTTAACTCGTTTTGATTCTTGGCCCCTTTGGGGGGGCCGTGGTTAGTGCCGTCAGTGCGCCTCATGCCTTGTACTGTAGGCATCACTTGAGGTTCTTCGCAGCGTCCCTTCGGCCCCTAGCTGCAACCCCTGCCATTCCTTTTACTGTACCTCCGTTCATGTTATGTGTCTTCCACCTTACCTTACCTGAACTAACATTTGTTTCATAGTGCAACTTCGAGGTTTTCCTCCTGTTACACCTTTCAAACCTTTATACTGCAGTTTCGTTTTCAGGGCTGAATGACCTCATAGATCCTAGCGCTTGGCCTTTGGCCTAAATTCTCTATTCTGTTCTTTCTGGTTCTTTGTTGAGGATGGAATGAAAGAGGCTGAGCCTACATCCTGCATCCTCAGAGGATTGGAATTGTTTTTCTCCGAAGGTAAATGAACTTCGGTAACCTTATGAGGCAAGGAAACTGGCAAGTTATTGGCCTGGCTCTCTCTCTCTCTCTCTCTCTCTCTCTCTCTCTCTCTCTCTCTCTCTCTGTGAAGGAGTGAGTTTCCCAAGGGGCAAAATAAAATCAAATGTTTCGGTGATGTTACATTATCCGAAACAGGTAAAATAAAGCCTATTTTTTCGTGGAGATATAGAGTGAACTATATCTAATTTTTGTTGTTGTTAGTTAATATAAAAACTGTCATTAATAATTATATATAAAGAAACTGGGTATTATCTTCGTAAGTATCTATCAATTTCTCTATTAACCAGTTTATCTCTGCAAATGAGGTTATTGAATATTAAATATTATATTATGAAATCATTAAACATAGAAATTCATTAAGTTAATTGGAGATAAAACTCCTTTATGGCTGGACATCAAACTCTGAGTGATTAATTAATACTTTTGACAAGCTGATGAATCAAATGTCTGGAAAAATTATGCAGGGAAATATATATATATATATATATATATATATATATATATATATATATATATATAACACACAATCACGTGTGGAACATATATTTATATATATATATCGATTTCTGAGGTGGAAAGCATCAGGATCATACAATTCCAGGTCTTTCAGTTGAAAGACGAGACCCCAGTGGATGCCAGCGGACTTGCCTCAGAAATTTATACAATTGAAAGATATATATATATATCCTGATATATATATATATGTCTAGCCATATTTATATATATATAATTTCATTTATTTCTGTTGAAAGACGAGACCTGATTGTGTGTATTGCCTTACAATTATTTCTGATGAGAGCATATTTATTTCTGTTCCATATTGATTGTGTGTATATTTCTATATATATATATATATATATATATATATATATATATATATATATATATATATATATATATATATATATATATATATATACGCACACACATATGCAATTCATGCGCATGTTGACAGTCATTCAGTACCTACAAATTCAATGTTTTATTTTGCGATATTTTTTTTATACACTTAGAATAACCTAGCTGAACCTCTCTTATGAATATTCGAAAACGCAACTTAATTGAAAGACGAAACTTTAAAAATCCCTCTAAAAAAAAAATCCTTGCAATTAACTCCCGCAAAAGCTAATCGAGGCAATAAGATGCCAGAGGGTGCAATCTCAAATGCACTTCAAAATTTGCACAGGGATCCAATCTGAGAAACAAATAAGTTTGTTTGTGCCTGCAGCAGATTTTTCTTGCGAAGAACTATAGAGAGAGAGAGAGAGAGAGAGAGAGAGAGAGAGAGAGAGAGAGAGAGAGTTATGAGGAGACATCATGTGCTCACTGTTCGTTCACGGTGTTCTAATGGTTTCGTCTAGCTTTCTTTTAAACTCTTCCACACTGTTGTAGTTCTTCATTGGAGGGGTGGGTAGAGCTCTCGGCTAGCACGCTGTTGGCCCAGCGTTCGACTCTCCGCCCGGCCAGTGAAGAATTAGAGCAATTTGTTTCTGGTGATAGAAATTCATTTCTCGTCATAATGTGGTTCGGATTCCAGAATGAGCTGTAGGTCCCGCTGCTAGGTAACCAGTTGGTTCTTAGCCACGTAAAATAAATCTAATGCTTCGGGCCAGCCTTAGGAGAGCTGTTAATCAGCTCAGTGGTCTGGTTAAACTAAGGTGTACTTAAAAAAAACTTTGCTATTGACAACTTCTGGTGGCAGTTTGTTCCATGTGTCACATATCTTGTATATAAAGAAGAGAGAGAGAGAGAGAGAGAGAGAGAGAGAGAGAGAGAGAGTGTAGCTTTGTCAGATTTGCTTGCAATATATCACAGATGTAACCACTTTATGCCCTCTTTGTCCTAAAACGGGCCGATCAAAACGAAAAACTGGATTCATTCATTATACTCTGTAGGAACAGTGACTTGGTTTTCCCACCAACCTTTTATCGTGGTGGATTCTGAAAACTGAACCGGAACTATTATGACTATTATATAATTTGAGATTTTCAGATTGATTATGAATTCGCATCTGTGTGATGGTAATCGCGTGAGAGAGAGAGAGAGAGAGAGAGAGAGAGAGAGAGAGAGAGAGAGAGAGAGAGAGAACTTCTGCGCATTTTTTACTTGTTTATTGAAGTATTTATGGTATTTATTCTTAAGGAACGGCTGTGTTTTCGTTGCATAATCAAGGTGTAAAAGCTCGTGGTAAATAGACGCCATGTCGTTGGCAATATCTGCAATCCCGTACCGTACGCGTCCGCCTCACACGCAGAAACACAAATCACGCGAATCCATTGTTCAGACTTGTTTGATCTCTCGGTACGAGTATTTCAGTTAATTGTCCATAATGTAATGTCTATGTGTTGAAGGGTTCTTGAAGCCTTTGTTTAGGCCTTTAGGTATGTGATGAAGCGACTTGAAGCCTTTGTTTAGGGGAAGCACTTACCAAACGATCTGCTGATTGTCGCTTTGTACTTTGTGTGACAAAGGGATGTTATGTTTCCCCTTTAACGACGGAGGACCTGTTTGTTTGTTTGTTAATTGTATGTTTCTTGTAGAGCCATGATATTGAGATGGAATTTACTGAGTCAATTTTAGATAGAGCTTGACTGAATGGGACATAATGTTTGTTTGTTGTTTGTTTAGTTGTATGTTTGCTGACCTGGTATAAAATCATGATATTGAGACTTAATTAGGTCGTGGCCCACAGGTAGAATTATTTAAGCATTCTTTATTAAATATTAGAATTTTTTGTTATGGATACAAGAACTTCCATTTGCAGAATTACCAATGAAACATTGTCAAAGACCTCAGTTTTCTAGAATTTTTGTTAAGGATACAAAATTTGTCTTTTCCAGTTATTATTTAATGTGCTATTTGTCAAAGACATAAGTTTCCAGGCACAAAACTGTAATAATTTCAAGATTTGTCAAGTACAAAAACTTTCCAGTCATGACTTTTAGGTAGAATTGTGTATACATGCTTTATTCAGTATTGGAATTTATTTTTAAGGATACAAAATTTACCATTTTCAGTATTATAATATATTGAATTATTTGTCAAAGATCTAAGTTGTCAGGCCTAAAACTGTAATCATTTCAAAAGTTGTCAAGTACGGAACCTTCACGTTACAAAAATGTGATTACGGAATTATATTTTTTTAAGGATGCAAAATCTGCAAGATTTGGGTACAGAGTTATAGTATACTGTAATGTTTTTGAAAGAATAAAATTACCCCCAGTTAAGCTTTGCACATTTCATCAACTATAATCCGGTTCGCAAATTCTTGGGATTTATGCCAGTATTGCATCAGCCCCGGTTTTTTTTCCATTGCTGCTAGGTTAGGTTAGTAGGTTAGATTAGATTAGATTAGTTTAACTTAGCTTAGCTTACCTTAATTCCATGTGGAACTTGGGTGTGGGAAACATAATGTGATTATTTTCAAGAAAATTCTATGGTCAGTTTTTAAGATATGGCGTCCCGCTTTTTTCAGGGAAAGGTCCCGATACTCGGTCACATCTCGAGAAAATTCATCCAGATCAGACGCTAAACAGTCGTATAGAATTAGTGTATCGTTCATTTTAAACTAATGAATCATCAGTTTTACAATATCGAAAGAGACGTAGATGGATTTAATATTTGGTTTAGGAAGGAAAAAGATTTTTTTCGGTGATATTCTCTCAAATTTTATAAATCTAACAAAGAGCGAAGGTTCTCTCAAGTCCAGATTCTTCCTCTCTCTCTCTCTCTCTCTCTCTCTCTCTCTCTCTCTCTCTCTCGCAGACACACACACACACACAATTAAAAGATTTTTTCGGTGATATTCTCTCATTTATAAATCAGACAAATTCAAATTCCTCTCTCTCTCTCTCTCTCTCTCTCTCTCTCTCTCTCTCTCTCTCTCTCTCTCTCTCTCTCTCAGACACACACACACACACACACACACACACACACACAATTAAAAGATTTTTTTCAGTGATATTCTCTCAAATTTATAAATCAGACAAATTCAAATTCCTCTCTCTCTCTCTCTCTCTCTCTCTCTCTCTCTCTCTCTCTCTCTCTCTCAATTAAACGATTTTTTCGGTGATATTCTCTCAGATTTATAAATCAGACAAAGAGCAAGGGTTCTCTCAAATTCAAATTCCTCTCTCTCTCTCTCTCTCTCTCTCTCTCTCTCTCTCTCTCTCTCTCTCTCTGTCTCTCTCTCTCTCTCAATTAAACGATTTTTTCGGTGATATTCTCTCAAATTTCTAAATCAAATAAAGAGCAAGAGTTCTCTCGAGTCCAGATTAACCTCTCTCTCTCTCTCTCTCTCTCTCTCTCTCTCTCTCTCTCTCTCTCTCTCTCTCTCTCTCTCTCTCTCAAAATAGTTTGAAATTAAATCTTAATTCCTTGTGTTATTTCATAAAGGTTCTAAAAATGGCTGATCAGAGTGTAATCTTATTATAATGGAGTTCTCGCCCAAAATGTTTACTTCCAACCATACTACACATTTTATATTGAATTTTAGAAAGTAAAATTAAGGTCAAGCTTGTGCAATTATTTCACAGAGGCTCTGCGTCATACGGTTTTGGGAGCATTGAATATATATATATATATATATATATATATATATATATATATATATATATATATATATATATATATATATATATATATACATATATAAATATAATATATATACATATACATATGTGAATTTTTCATCACATCACCGTCGCATTTTTATATTACACAAACATCAAGCTGCAAATGTTGTTTAATATGCAATTGCACTACCTTGGAAATAACACCAAACTAGATATTAAGCGACACCTACGACAATCTTTGTGAATATACAGTATCTAGTTAGATATATACAGCACATGATTATAGCCACTTGTACGTCAGTGGCTTGAAAATAAAGTCGAAACCGGTCAGGACCTACACCCCGTCTCTTATTTTTCACCTGTGGTAATGTGATAAATATATATATATATATATATATATATATATATATATATATATATATATATATATATAAAGGATATTTATATATATATATATATATATATATATATTATATATATAAGAACAACCTTTGTATATTTAATATATATATATATATATATATATATATATAATCCCCGAGAACAACCTTTTGTGTGTTTACTAAACCCCATTTCCTAATAAATCCAGAATCCCTTTGTTTACCTAAGCAGAAAGAAATAGCTAATAGCTAAGACAACACAGTGTACTCAGACAACCGCGCATGCGCAGCTACCTGCATCTATTTTCCTCCCAGATGACCGAAGCAGATCTTCTGAGATTAACATAAAAAAAAAAAGAGTTTTCTTCGGAAGCTTGTGGGAAACCTCTACCCTTCGACCAGCTGGTTTAGCGATAAACTCAGCTAACCGCGACTTGCTCCTGACATAGTACCCCCTTCTCCAGACATGCCCTTCGTGTAATTTCGTCCCGACGAGATGTTTTTCCTGTCGTCTTAGGATTTAGACGATGGTTTTTTTTTTCGTAAAAAGAGGAGTTTCCTGGAAGTATGAGCAGTAGCCGGTATAATGGAAGGTTATTTTTTACATTTATTGCGTTATTTTCCGCGCGCATTAGGTTTTCCTGTGATGCTTTTGTAGGTAATTTCATCGTCTCGTCTCAACTGCCTTTGAAATGGAATAGGAATATCGAGTTTAGGCCAGAGGCCAAGCACTGGGACCTATGAGGTCATTCAGCGCTGGAAAGGAAATTGAGAGTAGGTAGATTTGATTGAAAGGTGTAACAGGAGGAAAACCTCAAAGCAGTTGCGCTATGAATCTATTGTTAGGTGAGGGTTGAGGAAAGTAAGATGGAAGAAAGAGAATATGAAAGGAGGTACAGTAAAAGGAACGAAAGGGGTTGCAGCTAGGGGCCTAAAGAAGGCACGCTGCAAAGAACCTTAAGTAATGCCTACAGTGCACCGTATGAAGTGCACTGACGGCACTAAACCTCCGCCCCCCTACGGGGTATCAACCTTATCCCTAACGCTCCACTCACTAACACCTCGTTGTTGACTTTGATCCTTCTCATAAGCTTTTGAAAAAAGCCTTCTTAAGGAAAATTTAATATGCCCGCTCTCTGAGAATCCGCCTTCTACCTCCCTTGACATTATCTGCCCATGAATCCTTTAAGGAAATCCTCTACTTTCATGTCCTGAAAAAAAAAATCCTTTTTCATGTCTTTTTTTTTTTTTTTGCTTTGGACCTGGGGAATAGGCGACTGGCCCCATCATATGCTGTGCTTTTGAAGGTATTTTTTTCTTTTTTCGAAGTGGGTATTTTTAATTTTCTGTAAAAGAAAACTATTGTGCCGGCTTTGCCTGTCCGTCCGCACTTTTTTTCTGTCCGCCCTTAGATCTTAAAACAACCTTCTGTCCGAGATCTTAAAACTACTGAGGATAGAGGGCTGCAAATTGGTATGTTGATCATCCACCCTCTAATCATCAAATATACCAAATTGCGGCCCTCTGGCGTCTGTAGATTTTATTTTATTCAAGGTTAAAGTTAGCCATAATCGTTTTCTGGCAACGATATAGAATAGGCCACCACCGGGCTGTGGTTAAAGTTTCATAGGCCTTGATTATACGATGTACAGAAAACCCTATTGAGCCGAAGAAACTTCGGCGCATTCTTTAATTGTTTTTATTGTAGCTGAATTATTACACTGAATTTCTCAAATGCTGAGCCATATCTCAGGCCAAATACTGACGGGGGGCCAAGAGCAAATATTTGGTCAGACATTATTTTCCGTAAATAGACGCCAGTCGGGAATAGAACCAGGGAGCCTAACAGTCAAAGCAAAGTGGTATTTTTGGCTGTTGACAAATCTACCTCTTCTCTTTATTTTCTTCTCTGTGGAACGATTTTTGGGGAGTCTTTTCTGTTGTCATGTTTTGTCTCGTTATCTGGTTATCCATCGAGAGAGAGAGAGAGAGAGAGAGAGAGAGAGAGAGAGAGAGAGAGAGAGAGAGAGAGAGAGAGAGAGAGTAGGTACCTGAGCAGCAAAGTTACTCATATTGGTCTAGGTTCGTGATTTGCATAATGTGTCAATTTTCTTTCATTAAACCAAGATACAGAATAACAGACAGAGACACACACACACACACACACACACGCACACGCACACACACACACACACACACACACACACACACACACACAGAAAGAGAGAGAGAGTGGGCACCGGAGCAGCGATGTTACGCTATTGTTCTCTAGTAGGTTCGTGACTTGTACAATGCGTCAGTTTTCTTTCATTAAATTCTCAAGAAATATACAATTCTCGAATAAATACTGAAATCATTACGTCATAGGATACGCAACATCTGCGTCCCAGTAATAAAATAATTAATAAATATGTCTGCCTCATGTTGTTGGGGAGGAAGCTAGGGAAAAACTAGGGGGGAAAAAAACCATCTTTCCCCCACGGTCAGAGAGAACCAAGTGTAGGGATTTTTTTTGGGGGGGAGGGAGGGAGATTTCCCCGGGATAACATTTTCGCCCTAAATCCACATCCCTTGTTACAGAGACCCTTCACCTTTTATGGGCGAGTTGATTGCTTCTCTCACTATTAGAAAAGTCTATTTCTTTTTCCATTCTCCTTCTCTTTTTTTTTTCCTCGCAATCTCGGAGGACGTGAGGAAATCTCAAGAAATCTAGAACTTATTTACTGGAAGCGAAATTAATTCTGCGGCTTATGCAAGTTGTTAGAAAGATGCTTATATCAAGCGATAAATTATGCGGTCTTGAGTGGATGTTACAGGAACATGTTTTCACGAAATCCAGGGTTTCACGAAATCCCTAGGGAAAACGGTGAAACAGTGGTTCATCTACACCGTTTTGCCGTGGTTAGTACTAGCCCCTGGGGGGTCAAATGTGTTTCGTTGTGTTTAGTACTAGCCCCTTGGGGATCAAATGTCCTTAGTGCATTTGATCCCCAAGGGGCTAGTACTAGACACAGCGAAACACATTTGAACCCCAGGGGCTAGTACTAAACACGGCAAAACGGTGTAGATGAACCACTGTTTCGCCGTTTTTAGTACTAGCCCTCGGGGGTCAAATGTTCCTAAGCGAACTGTTCATTTCACATATTCCCTAGGGATTTCGTGAAACCCCTGGATTTCACATATTCCCTGTAACATATCCACTCAAGACCGCATAATTTATCGCTTGATATAAGCATCTTTCTAACAACTTGCATAACCCACAGAATTAATTTTCGCTCCCAGTAAATAAGTTCTAGATTTCTTGAGATTTTCTCACGTCCTCCGAGATTGCGAGGAAAAAGAATGAGAGAAGGAGAATGGAAAAAGAAATAGGAGTTTCTAATAGTGAGAGAAGCAATCAACTCGGCCATAAAAGGTGAAGGGTCTCTGTAACTAGGGATGTGGATTTAGGGCGAAAATGTTGTCCCGGGGAAATCTCCCTCCACCCCCTAAAAAAATCCCTACACTTGGTTCTCCCTGTCCGTAGGGGAAAGATGGTTTTTTTCCCTAATTTTTCCCTAGTTTCCTCCCCAACAACATGAGGCAGACATATTTATTAATTATTTTACTACTGGGACACAGATATTGCGTATCCTTTGATATAATGATTTCAGTATTTATACGGGAATTGTCGTGTTTTTACCAAGCCATTCTTTTCAGGAATTTAAATGAGTTTTTGAATTTCGATTTGTTTTTGAATTTTCTCTCTCTCTCTCTCTCTCTCTCTCTCTCTCTCTCTCTCCTTGAATCAGGAATTTAAATGAGTTTGGTAAGGTCGACTTGTATGAATTTTGACATTTTGTTTCATGCGCTTACCATTGTAATGATTCTCTCTCTCTCTCTCTCTCTCTCTCTCTCTCTCTCTCTCTCTCTCTGAATGGATTAGGAATTTAAATAGGCTTGAGAAGTTCGATTTGCATATATTTGGACATTTTATTTTATGTGCTTACCATTGTAATAATTTCTCTCTCTCTCTCTCTCTCTCTCTCTCTCTCTCTCTCTCTCTGGAAACAGTGAAATAAGCTCCAGCAACCTTTTGCATTGAAGTTATTTTCCTTTTTTTTTCATTTTTTGTTTTTATATTCAGTTCCCAATAATATTATTTTTTTTATTTTATAATCAGTACACTATAGTACTTGAGTACTGAATGACTTCAGTTAGATTTTGTAACTTGTAATTGGTAGTAACTGTCCTTGTACACAGTAGGATGATTATTCTATATCTACCTGTAATGGAAAAATGCAAAAAAAAATTACATATATATATATATATATATATATATATATATATATATATATATATATATATATATATATATATATATATATATAATAGTTCTCAAGCATATTAAGATTAAGTCTCTGCATCTTTAGTTATCTTACTCTATTGTCTCTTGTAGGTGGGTTAACTGCCTAGAGACGCGACAACCAGATAATCCTAATTAGCGCTCAAAAAAAATCTCTTCTTATCGGTGCAAGGCTCCAGCCGCATTTCTTTCTGCCTTCTAAAATTCATCCTGCCTCTCTTGTCTCCTCCTACTCAGCTGTCCAACTTCTCTGACTTTATCTCTTAAGAGTTTGAATGTTTATTGAATGAATCCTCTTTGTCAATCCTGTGAATGGGTTGTGTCGTTAAACCAGATTTAATCATAATAATGTTTGTAAAGTTTTCATTTGGGGAATTTGTCAGATCACAAACCCTTTTGTTTCATCGTTAATGAAGCTTTGCATCATTTGCTAATTAAACGAGAGTTAAGCAAGCAAGCAAGCAGGCGTTGTTCTCAAACTTACTCAAGGTTTCTGATGAAAGCTTTTGTTCTGATTTTCTTCACGAACTTTTCTTCGCATTGTTTCAGAATTGCGGGTTTCGTCAGTTTGATGTGCACACACACACACACTATATATATATATATATATATATATATATATATATATATATATATATATATATATATATATATATATATATTATATATATATTAATCGTTAAGCTACAAATGTTGTTCAAGATCCAATTCACACTACTTGGGAATGGCTAAGTGGTTTGACCGTCGACTGGAGTCGTTGGACGGTACTGTGTCGAGTGTTCGAGACCCTTCTGTACCAATCCATTTATCACTTATAATTCTCCTTCGGGGGTATTCCCTAAGTAGCGTGAATTGGTCATTAACGACATTTGTAGCTTAGTGGTTGTATGAAAATCACGGTGATGTGATAAAAACTCAATATATATATATATATATATATATATATATATATATATATATATATATATATATATATATATATATATATATATATACATATATAGACTATAAAATATTTTCTGTTAAAATATAATTCCTCCTGATAAAGGTTGGCTCACAAAAACACGAAAGGGGTAGATTTTATAGGTTTATATTTCGGAAAAACTGTGTATGTATGTATGTATGTATGTATGTATGTTCGTGCACAAACTTGTGAGTATTACTCAGCCTTGTGGTAATTATTGTGCATGAAGGTATCCAGACCCCTTTTTGATTGGTGTTGCGGAAGAGTTTCCCCCTCTCCTCGGGGACCAGTCAGTGTAATCCAGATGTGTTTTAAACTTTGAAAGAATTCTCGGCTCGCCATTTTGGGACAGAAATCGCTTCGCGTTATATTTCCCCTCTTGATTTTATTCCCTTTTTATTATTATTATTATTATTATTATTATTATTATTATTATTATTATTATTATTATTATTTATTTTTTGCTTCCCTTAACCGTAAATTACTTAACATCTGTAACATCGAAAATATTGTTTTATACAAAATTATATTATTTTATATGTTAATAATTTTGTCAAATTATTAACATGTAAAACAATATCATTTTATATAAGGAATATGGAAGAATATAATTATGTTCTGTCGATAAAATATTTACCGTCGTTCTGTCGACATCGGCAATCGCATTGAGGTCGATCTTGGTCGATTTCTTACTTTTTTCTTTTTTTCTTTAGCATAGCCTTCGCCTGAAACTGTTACTCGGGTATCCACACCGTCGGCCTCCCTCCGCGTACAACAAACACGTGGACTTTCATTCTCTCTTGAATTCACTTCGTAACTTATCACGTTAATTCCATTTGCCTCCAAGCGCCTAACCCCTACCAACGCCCCCTCAGCCCCCGTCTCCCCACTGCGATATAATGAGAGGCTTTGACGCAAAATTAATTGCCGTTTGTGTTTTAATTTCTCTGGTCTTTATTAGTCATCTTGGGAATAGAAATTTCCAAGAATAATTGAGACGAATGGGTGGGCACCAATTATATGTATAATATACCAGGACAGCCACCCCACTTATACTCGAAAGAATATTGTGGATTTTCGCCTATCCTTCTATTTATTTATCTGAGAGAGAGAGAGAGAGAGAGAGAGAGAGAGAGAGAGAGAGAGAGAGAAATTGCACCAAAATAGAATAAGCTCATGAGAATGCATCGTTTGCAATCATTCAACGAACAGAATTAAAAATATTTTTTTCATCTTAGGAACTGCAGATGTTTTAAAGCATATAAAAGTATTTTATATTTTTTTTTATTTTTCTATTTTACAGTTTTGCATACAGCGATGGTGATATTCCATACACATTATATTCGTGTATAGTGTGAATATTGCAATAGTTTTCGGTACTGTCTGAAAAGGTCTCTCTCTGCAGAAGAGCGAGAGACCGGAGTTCAATCCCACAGAAGGGAAACGATTCGTTCTCGCTTCCTGAGATGTCCATTGGGCATCCGTTGATTTAAACAGTGAATTATGCATCTGGTTGTTTGTCAATTGTAGTGGGTTGCAACCAGGGCAGAGGGCAGAAAATGGGATGGGGTGTAGCACTCCACCCAGAGGAATCCCTGTTAAGTATGTTTATGTTAATGTTGGTATTCCTGTTCTTATAGGTCTTACTGACAGTCCACATATTAGTTATTTAGATCATCCCTCGTGCAAATGCTGTTCGTAATTCGAAATGCAGAGAAGATTATTTAGTTGATTTAATCTCATTTGTAAAATTTAGACAATTGGAAGTAGTGGTCATCTCGAATTTACTGTAAGTGTTCCGTAAAGTTGTTTACATAAATGTATGGTTCCCTTTCCCACAGGGCCACGGCCACGCCCATGTGTGCCTTGCTTTTTGCTGTTAGGTGAAGCCACCCATATGCTGGTATGGGTTGTTTCTTGAGGAGCCCGGAGTCATCTCTCTCTCTCTCTCTCTCTCTCTCTCTCTCTCTCTCTCTCTCTCTCTCTCTCTCTCTCAACTTTCTAAATACTCCCTCGCTTTCTTGACTTTGAATATGCTCTCTCTCTCTCTCTCTCTCTCTCTCTCTCTCTCTCTCTCTCTCTCTCTCTCTCTCTCTCAGCTTTGAAAATGCTCTCTCGCTCTCTTAACTTTGAATATAATCTCTCTCTCTCTCTCTCTCTCTCTCTCTCTCTCTCTCTCTCTCTCTCTCTCTCTCTCTCTCTCTTTCAAATTTGCTTTCCACATCCTCTTAAATTTGAATATGCTTTTTCTCTTTTAACTTTGAATGTGCTCTCTCTCTCTCTCTCTCTCTCTCTTGTCTCTCAACTTTCTAAATACTCCTCGCTTTCTCAACAGAGTCAGAACTTTGAATGTTTGGGAGCTCTCTCTCTCTTAATCTCTCTCTCTTGCTCGACTCTAACGTTCTATTCTGGTCTCCTCGTTCTTTAACTAACTTTTTTTTGTGAATATGCTTTTTCTCATGCTGTCTTTCTCTCTCTCTCTCTCTCTCTCTACTCTCTTTTTTTATCTCTCTTTCTCTCTTTTTCGACCCATGGGCTTTTCTTCACATCCACGTAGAATTCCCAATTCTCTCTTTCAGTCAACCGTAAATTTCCCCCATAATCTTCTTCCTCATTCTGTCAACCCGACCTCTTTGTGGCTCACACAAAGATTCCTTGAAATTACCTTTGATCGACAGAGCCAGGAATCAACAGAGTCAGGATTTTTTATTTTATTTTCTAAATGGGTGTTTGGGAGCCTTCCAAACTTTTTATGATCGAAAACGTCCTTTTCGCATCCTTTGATTCGGAAACGACTTGACCGCAATTTTCCATTTTTGTCGACCTGTTATATTAAACTGGTCTCTTTCGGTTCGATTCAGTCAGTTACCTACAAGTTTCTTAACGTGATATACTAGATTTTTTTGTGGGTAATTTTACAATTTTTCCACCTGTTGTATTTTATTTTCTTTCTCAATTCCTTTAACATGGTGTACTCGACTTTTTTATGGGTAATTTTACAATTTTTCGACCTGTTCTATTCCGGTCTCTTTATCAATTCCTTTAACATGTTATACTCGACTTTTTTGGTTTTCTGAAAAGAAAACTATTGTGCCAGGCTTTGTCTGACTCCGTTCGCCCCTCAGATCTTAAAAACTACTGAGGCTAGAGGGCTGCAATTGGTATGTTGATCATCCACCCTCCAATCATCAAACATACCAAATTGCAGCCCTCAGAAGGGATAACCTCAATAGTTTTTATTTGATTTTGGGAAAACTCGGTTGAAGTTAGCTTGCGTAATCGTGCGTCTGGCAACGATATAGACCAGGCCACCACAGGTCCGCGGTTAAAGTTTCATGGGGCCCATGGCTCGTACAGTATTATCTTATTCACCACCGAAAGATAAATCTATTTTCGGTGGCCTTGATTACTACGATGTACAGAAAACTCGATTGCGCCCAAGAAACTTGTATGGCCCAGGCGCATTTTGTACTTGCTCATGATCGAAAACGCTCCACACGTATTTTCGTATCATTCTTCTTTAAGATTCAGAAAGGAATCTGACACATTGAATTAAATTAAATTTCTTTCATCTCTTCCTTTTGTTGATGTCCGGATTTGGGGAAGCGATATACTCGTAAACTTCGGACGCGTTTTATTCGTAAACTTCCATCGGTTCGATTCAGTCAGTTACCTACAAGTTTCCTACAAGTTCCCTACAAGTTACCTACAAGTTCCAGACAGTGGCCCATTTCGCTGATGACTTCGTTTCTGTTAACAAATGGAAACTGTCTCGTACATCGCTGTAAAGAATCTCTTTCAGTTGTTTATTCCTGAAATAGTCTACATTTAGGCATAACGCCCCTACCTGAGATATCCTGATGAGTCATTTATTTCTGTTCCACATATATATATATGATATATATATATAATGAAATGTTGTATATTGCTATATAAAACTATGCATTATTGCCCATATAATATATATATTCCATATATATATATAACGCCCTATATCCACCTAGACCTATATATATATATATATATGTATATACATATACATATATATATATTTTTTTTGTATTTCAAAGTATGCATTCCTAATTGCAAATAACCGTATGTATGAAGAATTTAACAAGACTTTTTAAAGTGAATGACAGGTTTCTTTGACAGAAACCGTCGCTACAGGAAAATTCAATACTGTATAATCTTTGCGGCGTCCCATCGGCCCCTAGCTGCAACCCCTTTCATTTCTTTTTACTGTACCTCCCTTCATATTATCTTTCTTCTATCTTCCTTTCCACCCTCCCCTAACATTTGTTTCTCAATGCAGCCGCGAGGTTTTCTTCCTATTACACCTTTAAAACCTTTTTACTCTCAATTTCCCTTTTATCTCTGAACGACCTCATAGGTCCAAGTGTTTGGTCTTTGGCCTAAATTTTATGTTCCATCCCATTACGGTACAATGACACCAGACTTTTAAAAATTAGTGTAGATTTCGTAGGGAAAGTTCTGCGGATTCGTAGAATATTATAGTATCGAGATGAAGAAATTTGCTTAAAAATATCAATGTAATCTACTTTATGCCGGATTCTCAAGGTGCAATGGATATGTTATAAATAAACTGGGATTTGTTTATTTGAAAAATATTAAATAGATCATTAAAATAGATGTAATGAAGAAGGTGGAGTTTGTGTATTGAAAAATAATTAATAGATCATTAAAATAGATAATGAATAGTTCATTAAAATAGATGTAATGAAGAGGCTGGAATTTGTGTACTGAAAAATAATGAATAGATCATTAAAATTGATGTTATGAAGAAGGTGGAGTTTATATATTGAAAAATAATGAATAGATCATTAAAACAGGTGTCATGAAGAAGCTGGAGTTTGTGTATTGAAAAATAATGAATAGGTCATTAAAACTGATGTTATGAAGAAGGTGGAATTTGTGTATTTGAGAAATAATGAATCGATTAAAATGGATGTAGTGAAGAAGCTGGGTTTGTGTATTTGAAAAATAAAGAATAAATAATTAAAATGAAAAGAATGAAAAAGTCATGGAAATTGAAAGTGAAATTTAAAAGTCCTCACTTTTTCTCGTCCGAAGTGTTTGCCGTACCGGGGCGTGACATTTCCCCCTACTGGAATATTTGGTTATGGGTGGCAGTCGGTTTTGGGAAGGTCTTCTTCCACCCCTCCCCCCTTTTTTTAATATTTCGTTTTCTCGTTCGTAAGTTTCGTTTTTTTAATATTTCGTTTTCTCGTTCATAAGTTTTATATATTTTTTTAATATTTCGTTTTCTCCTTCATAAGTTTTTGTATTTTTTCATATTTCTTTTTCTCGTTTATAAGTTTAATAATATTTTTTTCAATATTTTGTTTTCTCTCTTATAAGGTTTATATATTTTTTAATATTTCGTTTTCTGGTTCATAAATTTTATATTTTTTTAATGACTGTTTCCTCGTTCATAAGTTTTATATTTTTTTAATACTTCGTTTCCTCAGTTTTATATTTTTTTCAATATTTCTTTTCTCGCTTACAAGTTTTATATTTCTTTATTATTTCCCTTTTCTCGTTTTTAAGTTTTATATTCTTTTCAATATTTCGTTTTCTCGTTCATAAGTTTTATATATATATATATATATATATATATATATATATATATATATATATATATATATATATTTAGGTCATTTTTGTATATTGATCTGAAACTGTAGTAGTTTTGTTACTCTGAGTCAATATTGTAGTTTTTTCTTTTAGTTATGTTTGTTTAGAAAGTTTACAGCTGGGGAATGATATATGTATATACACATGTATATCTGTCTGTCTATTATCTATAAACCTGTCTATATATATATATATATATATATATATATATATATATATATATATATATATATATATATATATATATATATATATATATATATATATATATATATATATATATATATATATATATATAATATAAATTATCAAAAGCAAAAAGGAGTTAATTCCAAGAAATATTTTTAAATCACTCTAAAAGCATAGATGCCCAAGCCACGTGGCATTTTGACAGGCACTATTTTTTTCACCTTACCAGCTGTTACTCAGCCTCATAAAGTATGTAACCTTCACGACTTGTTGAAATTCTATGCCAGAAGAGGTGTAGAAAGGATCATACTTTTTGTTTTGCATTTTTCTATTTTTTTTTTTAATTTGAAGGTTGATTCTTTGGAATTTGAGTTCATGTTAGTTCAGTAATGTCAACTCTCTGCAGGGGTTAGTACCGTTAGTGCATGTCGTGCGGTGCACTGTAGGCATTACTTAAGGTTCTTTGTAGCGTTCCTTCCAAGGCCCCTACCTGCAACCCCTTTCGTTCCTTTTACTATACCTCCATCTATGTAATAAAAATCTACAGTTATATAGTAAATTGTATTAATATGTAAAACAGTATTTTTGTGGATTTTCTTAGCACCTCCGTTTATATTATCTTTATATTCCATCTTTACTTTCCTCAACCCTCTCCTAAAAATTGTTTCACAGTGCAACTGCGAGGTTTTCCTCCTGTTACACCTTTCAGACCTTTTTGCTCTCAATTTCCCTTTCAGAGCTGAATGACCTCATAGGATCCAGCGCTTACTGGCCTTTGACCTAAATTTTATATTCAAGTCCATATAATTATTGTCACCTACACGCTGAAAGAATGTTATTAGCAGATCGAGTCGATTATTCGCTAATTTATAATTAACGATCTGTTCCACATGTTGAGACGGAGAGAGAGAGAGAGAGAGAGAGAGAGAGAGAGAGAGAGAGAGAGAGAGAGAGAGAGAGAGAGAGAGACTGAGATTCTTTCAGTTAAATCTTTTATATATATGTTTAAAAAAATATATATTATATATATAATATATATCTTCAGTTAAATTATTCTTTATAAATAACGATCTGTTCATATGTTGATATTACTGGAAAGGTATTAAATATATATATATATATATATATATATATATATATATATATATATATATATATATATATATATATATATATATATATATATATATATATATATATATATATATATATATATATATATTTGATTTTCTGTACCGTGACGCAACTTTTAAAAATTCTGCAGTGCTGGAAATAATATTTCCAGGGAGATTTTAAATAACTGGTCACTTTCATTTCTAGTTGCTCAATTACTTTTATTCCATTCATTCCTGTGTGCGAGAGGCACAGCACAAAAGAATGAACGTGGATTTCCTTTTATTTTTCATGATTTCAGCGATTTTGTATCGTCGCCTTTTTAGATTTCTGTTAGGCGGATTCTAGATTAAGTTGTCGCATTTTTATTTCTCTGTAAAAGAAAACTATCGTGCCGGCTTTGTCTGTTCGTCCCGTCCGCCGCATTTTTGTCTGTCTCTCACTGTTTCTGTCCGCACTTTTTACTGTCCGCATTTTTTATGTCCGCACTTTTTCTTCCGCACTTTTTCCTGTCCGCACTTTTCCTGTCCTCACTTTTCCTGTCCGCACTTTTTCTGTCCGCACTTTTCCTGTCCGCACTTTTTCTGTCCGCACTTTTTCTGTCCGCACTTTTTCCTGTCTGCACTTTTATCTGTCCGCAGTTTTTCCTGTCGGCACTTTTTGTCCTCTGCACTTTTTCTGTCACTTTTTTCTGTCCGCAATTTTTCTTGTCCGCACTTTTTCTGTCCGCACTTTTTCTGTCCGCCTCCTCAGATCTTGAAAACTACTGAGGCTAGAGGGCTGCAAATTGGTATGTTGATCATACACCTTCCAGTCATCAAACATACCAAATTGCAGCCCTCTGGCCCCCTCAGTAGTTTTGATTTTATTTACGGTTGAAGCTAGCCATAATCGTGCTTCTGACAACTATAAGGGACAGGCCACCACCGGGTCGTGGTTAAAGTTTCATGGGCCGTGGCTCATACAGCATTATATCGAGACTACAGAAAGATAGACCTGTTTTCGGTGGCGTTGATTATATGCTGTAGCGGCTGTACAGAAAAGTCAATTGCGCCGAAGAAACTTCGGCGCATTTTATACTTGATTTGTACAGTTGACGTTTCAAAGCTTTTGATAAATACTTAAATACTTTAGTTTGAGTGCGAATGTTTTTTTTTTTTTCTCTAGAAAGCGAAAGTGATGAATGTAAAGTGACATACAATACGCTTGATTGTTATTTTGATTTATCATTAAACTTGATTAGTCCTACAAGTCGATTTTAAATCAAATAAATGACATTTATTTTTCTTTTCTTTCTTTTCGTGATCAACTGCGGTCACCTGTTTTGCATCCAAAAATAATCATAAAATTTCTTAATATGGCAAAAGTTTACTTGATAACATTAATTCAGGCTCAGTTATTATAGTAGTAAAGTATGATTTTAGCACAAAATCACCTAAAGAATGGAATCGATTTCTACTTTCACATTTGTAAAGCCACGAGGGCATTTCAACCCCTCATACATTGCCCATAGATCATTTTTTTCCTTCCTGCTTATGAATCATATTCCGGTACCGAGTATGCCCAGCGTCCTAATTGGGGTGACAGACCCTCCTGAAATTTGAAACTAATTGTCCTACTGATGATTTCACTGTATCTGCTTTGCATCCAATATGGCCGAGGATTCTCATAAGTTTGAATATCGGTTCGTGTGTTATAAACTTTTCCCCCTTTCACGGCGTCAGTAACCTAGATGCTGTGGCGCCAGTTTTAATCGATATAATCAGTCAATCAGTCAGTCCCCCTGTCACTGTGTATGGGAGTGGCACTTGTATCAGCGTCCACGCTGCAGTAAAATGTTATAAACACACGTCGGCAGCTTATCACCCACACATCACAAACTTGTTGAAGACAAGTAGGCAACTTATCGCACGCACGTCACAGACTTGTTGAGTACAAGTCGGCAACTTATCGCATACACGTCACAGACTTGTTGAATATAAGTCTGCAACTTATCGCCCACGTATCACAAGCTTGTTGAATACAAGTCGGCAACTTATCACCCACACATCACAAACTTGTTTAAAACAAGCTGGCAACTTATCGCCCACACATCACAACCTTGTCAAATACAAGTGTGCAACTTGTCGCCCACACATCACAAACTTGTTAAATTCAAGACGGCAACTTATTGCTCACACACATCACAAACTTGTTGAATACAAGTCAGCAACTTATCGCCCACACATCACAAACTTATTGAATACAAGTCGGCAACTTATTGCCCACATATCACAAACTTGTTGCAAGAAGTCAGCAGTTTATTGCACACATCACAAACTTGTTGAATACAAGTCAGCAACGTATTGCACACACATTACAAACAGGTTTAATACAAGTCGGCAACTTATCACACACACTTTTTAATACAAGTCAGCAACTCATTTCACACACATCACAAACTAGTTGAATACAAGTCGGCAACTTATTGCCCACACGTCACAAACTTGTTGAATACAAGTCGGCAACTTATCGCACACATCACAGACAGGTTTAATACAAGTCAACAACTAATTGGTAGTCCTAACCAGCACTGCATACTTATACGATTATCAAGTATTTGCTGAAGATCCGTTCGCTACTTACTGTTGCTGACTCGTTTTAAACCTGTTTGTGGGACGTATGTGATAAGTATAGTGTGGGTTCTCTGTATTTTACTTTTCATCCGTTTCCTTAGTTGTCCAACTTCTTGAACTGTACCTTCCACCAGTTTTCTGAATTGAATTAAACGAAATCCTCAATTGAGTCCCCTGGGAAGGGTTCAGAAACGAGACTGTGTGGTCCGGTTAACCTTAAATATAAAGCAACAAACGGGTTCGAAAGATCCAAAATCCATTGTAATAGGAATAACGAGACAATACTTCAGTCAGTAACTTAGTTCAACTCTCTCTCTCTCTCTCTCTCTCTCTCTCTCTCTCTCTCTCTCTCTCTCTCTCTCAACCAAGCAAATGCAATCTTCTTTCTTTCTCTAATCTTTGAATATGCTCTCTCTCTCTCTCTCTCTCTCTCTCTCTCTCTCTCTCTCTCTCTCTCTCTCTCTCTCTCTCTCAACTTTGAAAACGCTCCCTCGCTCTCTTAACTATAGATATACTCTCTCGCTCTGTTAATTATAAATATACGCTCTCTCTCTCTCTCTCTCTCTCTCTCTCTCTCTCTCTCTCTCTCTCTCTCTCTCTCTCAACTTTGAAAATGCTCCCTCGCTCTCTTGAAGGGATGTATCAAACCAACCGGAAAGCCTGTTGACATATTTTTCGGTGTCTTTTATCCTTTCACAGAAGCTCCTCCTCGAGTCTCCCTTCATCTCAGAGATCAAACTCGACACAAAATGTTTATTTCATGAGTCTCTCTTCCTTTGCTGTAAACTCTGATTGGCAAAACTTATTCCTTTTCGAAGTAGAATTCAATTTTATATTTATTACGGGGCTACAAAGGGGGTGAAATAGATAAAAGAACGACGGCAAAAACGGCCGTTCGTCGCTGCGTCATAACGTCGTCTTTTTAGCTTTCTGTAAAAGAAAGGTATTGTTGACGGCTTCGTCTGTTCGTCGGCACTTATTCTGTCCGCCCTCAGATCTTAAAAACTACTGAGGCTAGAGGGCTGCAAATTGGTATGTTGATCATCCACCCTCCAATCATCAAACATACCAAATTGCAGCCCTCTAGCCTCAGCAGTTTCTAAGATTTGAGGGCACACAGCAAGAGTGCGGACAGAAAAAAGTGCGGACAGAAAAAAGTGCGGATGGACAGACAAAGCTGGCACAATAATTTTCTTTTACGGAAAACAAAAAAAAAAAAAAAAAATCAGTTCAACAAAAGAATAATTATACTTTCATTACTTTTAGACCAAAACTCCTAAACAATTTGTTCTTGGCGGCTGGAGGGGGACAATAATTTTGTGGCACAGTGAAGGATAAGACCTTTGGAGGTAAATTATTAGTTATTATATTCTTTATTACTGGTCTCTATTTGCCACCTTGGAAATGGTTTTTTCCATTAGGTACTTGAGACGAATTATCAGACGCAAAACATATATTTATGCCAGTCAGCTTATTCATCTTCTACCTATTCACGGGTGGATATAGATATTCTTTTTATGTTTCTCCTTGATATTACGGTTATATATATATATATATATATATATATATATATATATATATATATATATATATATATATATATATATATTTATATATATATATATATATATATATATATATATATATATATATATATATATATAAAAAATACACACAAACCTCGCTCACGCGTCGTGTAAGCCTGGTAAAAAATTCCCGCTGGCCCTGTTGCACCTGGGAATGTGAAAGGAGATCCAGAATTGGATCAGAATTGCTATTTTCCATTTTGAGAATTCCGTCCTCCCCTCCTTCCAAATAACAGGCATGCTGTAGGGGATTGAACCCTCTCCCGAAAAGCTTATCTAAAAGGTCTCTTTCCACCCTAATTTTTTTTTATTTGTGTTTCTTTATTTTGGACATTTTCTGCGCAGTCAGAAATATTCGTTTGATATCGAAGTTGTCCTTGGGATTGCTCTTCTCTTGCCTCGCGTGTACTGTACACTTGTGGTCTACATTTTATTTTTATAAAGCTTTTTTTTTTTTTTTTTTTTTTTTAATTGGTGGCGAGTCGTGAATTGGGGCTTGTAGCTGGGAAGTTTTAAATGAATGAATTTGTTTGAATATCGGGCGGTCTCCTAAAATATCATTTTTATTTTCTTTTTTTTTTTTGGCCAAGGCCAAAATTTTATTTACGACTTGAAATCACAAAGAAATTTATAATATTTATGAAAATTGTAAAAAAAAAATTATAAAAATTATAGTAATTCTATCATCAGTTTCATATAATTATGTAGTTGTCGTTCACACAAAAAAGAATATAATATTTATGAAAATAAAAAAAAATTATAAAAACTAGACTAATTCTATTTTCAATTTCATATAAATTTATAGTTATCACTCACACCAGTCTCCTAAAATATAATTTTAAATACATTTTTTTCCACTGCCAAAATTTGATTGACGTCTTGAAATCACCAAAATTATAATAATTCTAATATCAATTTCATTTTTTCCTGCCGAAAGTAAGATCATTAAATTATTACGAAGGTCATTGCTATTTTTTTGATGGGACTAAGCAGTAACAGTTATGTATTTATGAAAACAATTTTGTTTATGCATTTTTTTGTGATTACTCGACTACAACAACGCGCTGTTGTATGAAACAGGTGTTTGTTTGCATTAGGTACTGCTTCACCTGCTGAAAAAAAGACCTGATTATGTGTTTCAGTTTCATTGTTTCACCTGAATCGATGGTGGGAGCTTTCACGCGAAGAACAACAAAATTTGTCTATAAAAATATTTTTTCTTAATTCATGAAATGTACCAAGGGTCGTCCAAGGTGAGTCGTAGGAGGCCTCTCTCTCTCTCTCTCTCTCTCTCTCTCTCTCTCTCTCTCTCTCTCTCTCTCTCTCTCTCTCTCTCTCTCGAATGTTTTGGTCTTCAATTATCAGCAAAGTGGTACACCTGCCTTTCTTCAAAACACACACACACACACACACACACACACACACACACACACACACAAACATTCAGTTACGAGCACATGCTTTTCAGCAACAACTTCCAAAGTCCCAATTCCTTTCCTCTCATAATCTTGACTTCTCGTGCGTTGAAATCGGTTTTGAGGTCACGGAATAATCCACTGAATTTTTGAAAATGTTTTTCGATACTTATGTGGAATCTTGTATGGTATACTGGATAATTCCAACTTTACATCAAGCAGCAACTGGGAAATGTGGCACGCTAACTGACCTTGGGTCTTGTTATGGAGCAAATGACAGGACCCAAGGTCAATTAGCGTGACCTAGTTTACCGTTTGTTGCTTGATATAAAGTTTAGACTCTCTGGAAAATTATGTCCTTCAGTGCACTGTCTTTGTACCTGGGCATGACATCTTTTGGCACCCATTTTCCATCTGATCTACCCTGGGCATTTTTAAAACAATAGGAAAAAATGGGACGGTGGAAAAAAAGTGTCAAAAATTCTAGGATCAGGAGACTTGCGTCGAAAATCACGGAAAATATAGGAATCATAAAAACGGAATGCAGGGAAGAAGTACAGGAGAGAGAGAGAGAGAGAGAGAGAGAGAGAGAGAGAGAGAGAGAGAGAGAGAGAGAGAGAGAGAAGGGAATGATAAACGGTAAATGATCATGTGTAAAAATATCTCACTTAAAAATATGAGCAAAAATTCAAGACACCACCTGTTCTCTTTTAACATAGAGAGAGAGAGAGAGAGAGAGAGAGAGAGAGAGAGAGAGAGAGAGAGAGAGAGAGAGAGAGAGAGAGAGAAGGGAATGATAAACGGTAAATGATCATGTGTAAAAATATCTCACTTAAAAATATGAGAAAGAATTCAAGATACCATCTATTCCCTTTTAACATATAGACCCCACCGAATGCAGGAAAGTACAGAGAGAGAGAGAGAGAGAGAGAGAGAGAGAGAGAGAGAGAGAGAGAGAGAGAGAATAGTAAACGATAAATAATCATGTGTAAAAATACTTCACTTAGCAATAAAGAGTAAGAATTCAAGATACCACCCATTCTCCATTAACATGGAGACCAAAATCCATATTATATTTTCAGACGTTCTGGCTGTCGTGACGACGCGTCTTTAAAAGGAAATCTCATGATTACTGCATAACCTCGCTGCTTGGAGGGGGAGAAAGTGTCATTTTATTCCCCACCGAGCTCTGAAATTAGGCTCATTACTGTTCGGGAGGGCTCGAGCAGAACGCAGACATGTTTTTTAAAAGTAGAAAATCCTGCCCATGACGGTGTGGTCGCGTTTGACCTTTTTGCTCCGTATCTTAAGAAAGATGGATTGATGTATTGATAGGTAGATTGATTGATTGATAGATAGATTGATAGATAACTGGATAGATAGATTGATTGATAGATAGTTTGATAGATAAGTGGATAGATAGGTTGATAGATAAGTAGTGAGATAGATTGATTGATAGATAAATAGATAGATAGATAAGTGGTTAGATAGATAGATAGATAGATAGATAGATAGATAGATAGATAAGCGGACAGATAGATAGATAGATAGATAGATAGATAGATAGATAGATAGATAGATAGATAGATAGATAGATAGATAGATAGATAGATTTATTGATAGATAGATAGATAAGTGGATAGGTAGAGAGAGAGAGAGAGAGAGCGTAGAAATCGCCGTTATCTTCGAACTCTCCCAATCTCATTCTCTTCACCTAATTCATTATAAAGTAACGATAAAAAAAATTTATAATAATTACCGTTAATTTCATATAACAAATTCACTTCATTGCTTCTCACATTAGTTTGTATGAGACGACAAAAGAAGAGATGAAAAATCAGAGAGAGAGAGAGAGAGAGAGAGAGAGAGAGAGAGAGAGAGAGAGAGAGAGAGACCATATTATTTATCAAAATTGCTAAATATTTTACAGATGGTATATTTTGATATTCTATTTCCATAGGGAGGTACAGAACATATGTAAACATCAGCAATGCATTTGCCTGCCATTAGGAATGCAACTATACCAATATGGATACTAAATAAGGATTTTTTTTCAATATTGTTCAAGGTATATTTCGAATTATTTTAACGTCACTGCTTTCATTATAGACCTGACCTGATTTTAGTTAAAATGGACCCTCCTACGTTTCGCCTACTTGTTTCTGAAATTGATGGTAATTTCGTAATTTTGATTTGCATCCACAAGAGCCTTTTGACATTATTGTTACAACAGCTGAGAATTTGTGGGGTGTTTTCACTACATGTATTGACCACAAAATTTGTAGTGTATCTCTCATATCTGTCAGTGGTAATCAAATGGCAGGTACTGTTTGGATGTATACTTAGGACATAAATCAGAGGTTAATTTTTATTACTGTAAGAACAAATATTTTTAGAATTATAGCACATCACAATGTACTTAATTCATGATTTTAGAACAATTATTTTTTTCTTAAAAATTATGATAACAGTATATTAGTCTCCTTCCCCCATTCTCTCTCTCTCTCTCTCTCTCTCTCTCTCTCTCTCTCTCTGTGTGTGTGTGCCTAATAAGTAAGGAAAGAAAAATACCGCAATTTGCTAAACATTTATTTGAATAAATAATATAAAAAGTCCGGTGGAGCAAAAGTCGAGATGGTTTTTCTGCAATGATTTAAATCTCTCTCTCTCTCTCTCTCTCTCTCTCTCTCTCTCTCTCTCTCTCTCTCTCTCTCTCTCTCTCTCTCTCTCTCTCTCTACCTAATACGCCAGGAAAGAAAAGTACCGCAATTTGCTAAACATTTATTTCAAATAATATAAAAAGTCCTGCCGAGCAAAAGTCGAGATGCTATTTCTGCAGTGATTTAAACATCTCTCTCTCTCTCTCTCTCTCTCTCTCTCTCTCTCTCTCTCTCTCTCTCTCTCTCTCTCTCTCTCTCTCTCTCTCTCGCTACCTAATACGTCAGGAAAGAAAAGTACCGTAATTTGCTAAACATTTATTTCAAATAATATAAAAGTCCGGACGAGCAAAAGTCGAGATGCTATTTCTGCAGTGATTTAAACATCTCTCTCTCTCTCTCTCTCTCTCTCTCTCTCTCTCTCTCTCTCTCTCTCTCTCTCTCTCTCTCTCTCATTAAGGGCTTTATTGATCTTTTAAATCGTCAAGAGGGAACAAATAATTTTTAATGGATCCTATTCCACCTAATCTGCTTACTCTCGTTTATGAAATCTTCTCTCTGGCTTTTTTTAATAAAGAAAATTGGGCTGTTTGAAGAGTTCTCCATCTCAGCCTTGCAAAGGCGTAACTGTCAAAAACACCTGCCTTTTTAAAAAGGGAAACTTGATGACGTTTTCTGAAACGTGGCAAAGAATCAACCTCGCGATATTATAATTGCCTACAATCTCTCAAGTTTTTATTTGTTTTAATTTTTTACCTAATTATGGATGTTTGCGTAGCGATGTGGCTTTGTCAGCTTCCATTGTGTGTGAGATTATTATTCCATTTTACGAATTCTTTGGGCCACTTCATTTTTTGCCAGTTAAGCCGTTATTATTCTCGTGGCTTCTCAAGGCTATAAATACCTGTGAATTATTTGTACTTATTCCTCTTATTTCCATTTTTCCGCTGCTTTCATTATTTTTTACGTTTAGTCAATAGAGCTTTCGGCTTAAATTTGATTTGGAAAAACTGCGAGGAAAATATATCTAGGTTGATTTTCATCATGTGCAAATATTCCACCTCATCCAAAGTTAAAAGGAGTTAATGTTCTCATCCGTTTCTCTCCGTTTGCTAAATATCTCGAGAATGGGCGAGCGTATTTAGGTGAAACTTGGTGAAAACAGTCATAGGGCAGTGGTTCGTAACCTTTTTATAACCCCCCTCCCCTCCAAGAGTTGGTCCTTCCCTTCCCCCCCCTTGCATCTATGAGTAAAATTTCCTCCCAGATTCAAAGGAAAATTAAAAGAGAGAGAGAGAGAGAGAAGGGGTGTTTTTATTCTGTTGGGAATGAATTAGCGAGATACCTGACACTGCTTCTTAGCGACTCTTGTTAAGAGAATGACGAATATAATTAGAGAACTTTTCATTTTTCCCTAGGGCTCGAGGCCCTCCCCCCCCCCTTTGGAAATTGCTGGCAACCCCCAGGTTGAGAACCACTGGTCATAGGGTGATGGTTCCAGTATGAATGAATTTTGAGGGATGTCGATGAAATTTTACGAATTCTCGCCATGACGTCCATGTTGTCCATCATAAACGTATCTGTTTTTGTTTATTTATTTGTTTCTCGTTAATCTGGCTTACGATTATATCATCTGTAATACTGCCACCATCATCATCGCCTATCTTATTATTATTATTATTATTATTATTATTATTATTATTATTATTATTATTATTATTATTATTCAGAATATGAACCCTATTCAAGTAGAACAAGCCCACCTAAGGGGCCATTGACTTGAAAGTTCAGCTTCCAAAGAATATTATTATTATTATTATTATTATTATTATTATTATTATTATTATTAGCGTGTGCTACGCGTGCTGGAACTCGGGGCTGCCGTCTCCCCAACGCTCCCTATCCCCTACCTACCGCGCCCCCACCCGGGGCGGACAAACCAGTTTGCAGGAGGAGGGTGGATGTCTCCCTTACCCTTCTGTTCCCCTACCTACCCCTCCCCAACCCGGGGCGGACAAATTGGTTTGCAGGGGTGGGTGGTTGTGTCATGTTCCCCTTCTACTGTCACCCGGGGGTGGACAAACAAGATCGGTTATTATTATTATTATTATTATTATTATTATTATTATTATTATTATTATTATTATTAGCCGTGAGTAGGTTCTAGAAATCCCTAAGCTTCTATGATACTGCTACATTGAATAACCCTTTCATGAATCTGTTCATTATGAAAACTGTTCCTTCCCATCCACTCCAGAGCTCTGGAATTTTCTTCTGCCTATGTTTTCCCTTATTCTTTGAATAGATAATATACTTTGTTCTCTTTTTAGACTTGCCTCTTCTCAGTCATTAGTTACAAAGAAATACAGAAACTTTGATTAATGCAGTTTTGATCAGAAGTAAGTCTCCAGTCAGTTTTTGAGATACAAATCTGCCATCCTTCCAGAGAAATACTGTCTGTGATTTAGCTGGAAAATAATGACCGCCATCGTGGAGAAATTAATGATTGATCGGATTTCATCTCGAAGGTTTAATTATTGTTTTGGGCAAGGGAAGTTTTCGTGAATAATTGACATGAGTGATTGGGCACATATTGATTACCTGCCAACCTGCCCTAATCAACCGCGACCCATTTTGACAGTTTGTATGTTTACCATATAGCTAATATATATATATATATATATATATATATATATATATATATATATATATATATATATATATATATATATATATATATATATATATATATGTGTGTGTGTGTGTGTGTGTATGTGTGTGTATGTATGTATAATATATGTATTTATATATATGTGTGTGTATGTATATATATGCGTGTGTGTTTGAGCAATTCCTACAATACGTAATATTCCAAATATCAAAAAAGTCGTTATAAAGCATTAGTTTGATACAACATTTTCCGGTTGAATTTAACAGGATTAAAGATATCATTCTCTCTCTCTCTCTCTCTCTCTCTCTCTCTCTCTCTCTCTCTCTCTCTCTCTCTCCGGTCACACACAAAAACACACAGATAGATACAAGTAGGAAACGAACTTTCCTTTTACTTCTTCAGTAATACACAAATCCCAGTTGATAATCCTTTCGCTTTGGGATTTCCTTTTAACAACCGGAAAAAGACATTATAATAGTCTTTGCAACGATGAGTTACCATTATAATAGTCTTCGCAGTGATGAGTCACGGCTGAGGTAAATTCTTGACTGGAAACAGAAATTGCCTTTTGAAATGAGGTCATGAATCGTAAGCAACCTGTCGCTGATTTTTCTCCTGAGCGGGATAATAGTATTCCAATATTTCCTCAGTGTATATCAAAGCTTATAGTTAGTCCATTAACCTAAGCAGAATCCGATATTTGTTCGGATACGATTTTGTTTCTCTCCTGTGCCTACAGATATACTCTTTGATTATATTTTTGTAATTATATTTTTTTTTCTTTTTGGTTTTGTAACTTACAGGTGAGTGTGGGCACAAATGTGATTATCATTTTATTATGGGAAATTGTTATTTTTTTGTAAATATCTTTTCAGAATTACTCATTTTTCATGATATCTTTTGAGAATTACCAGTATTTTTTATAAATGTCTTTTGAGAGTTGCTAGTTTTTTTATAAATATCTTTTGAGAATTACTAATTTTTTAACAATATCTTCTATCGAAAAGAGATATTTCAGTCAGAACGAACAAAACAGGGTCTTCACAAAACATAAATGCATTTCCGATGGTCGTTTTTATTACAAACGACCATTGGAAATGGGTTGTCATGTGACAGAAACATTGGAAGAAAAATTTGAAAAAGGTCGCCAAAAAAGAACAATTTTCCACTTACGTGGTCGTTACTCCCAGATTGGTGCATTCGCGAAAGTTGTGCTAAATCTGACACTAGTAACTTTTTATTAGAATATTTGACATTCACGCTTTGTGAATTTATCAAAAGTATTTTTAATGGTAGCAATGACATTTTGACTGCTCGATTTCATCACTGCAAGCACTGAGTCTCAGTTGAAAATATATGAAATGAAGAAGCCGCAACGACTATTCAATATACATATTTCTGGTGAAATTGACCGGTAAATTCTGTTCATGACATCAAGTTTTCTAAACTTCCTCTGATGAGTGTACATTGAATAAGTCCTTCAAATTCTGTTCATGACATCAAGTTTTCTAAACTTCCTCTGATGAGTGTACATTAAATAAGTCCTTCACTGAATAATTTCATTTTTACTGGCAATTTTGAATTTACTCTCTATCCAATCGGCTTTGTTTTAGACTAGATTGATAAATGAAATATCCTAGTTTGTTATGTCCGGAGGAATTTCACGGAAATATATATTAATGTGTTCTCACTTTTTTAAAAATATTTTTTATATCTATTAATAGACAGGAGTTTTCTTTTGGTTTATCATTATGTTTTTCTTTTCGGCGGGTATAAGAACTGCTCTCTAAACTTATTTGCCTTTTAATGATCTCTAAATATCAGAGGTGGTTTGATTTTCAATATGTCATCGCATCTACCTTCACTAAGATTGCGTAGTATTGTTCCCGTTTCTGGTACAACTTTTCCTTCGTAATTAGTTGATTTGAAAGAAACCTCCTTCTTTATCGGTGTACTGATTCGGCACCTGTGGCATTTACGAACATATCTGATTATTAATGTGTGTGATTTAATCCGCTGATGGAGAGAAGTAAAATCTGATTTAACTCCTTTTATTTCTTATCACTTCGAGCACTGAACTCAGCGCTATTATTCGCCCCCATTAAAACACGGCGACTTTTGAAAATCTAAGCTGGGTACGGTGACATGTTGACGCAAGTGTTATTTGGAATTTAGGAATAATCTAACTTCTTTGAGCTTTATAATTTTTTTTTTAACAATAATGACATTTTCATTTTTGCTGGTGCGTGTTATTCCACCTGAATTCCTGTTTGGACTTTCAGCAAAGTGATTTTAGTATTTGCTAAAAAGAGGTTTAAAGAGTCATCATAACAGCTGTTGGCCTCATTCAGTGTACCCCCCAGTCTTTAAACTCGTGACATTTACAGAATCTGGTCACTTGTTTTATCAGGTGCGAATGTAATTGCAATGATGCCACAATGCCTTCTTGTTCAGCCAGAGATTTTGTCTCTGTTCGAGGACGGGTAGTTCATTGCAATAAAATTATTAATAACATCTTTTAAAATTTAATGTGGTTGCTTTGGCATTTATCTAATGACCTCGAATTTTAAAATGGTGGCTGGCATTCACACAGTGATCTCGACTTTCAACGGAGTGCCTCTGACAGCCTTGGAACGTCTTAGACAAGGCAAGATTCTGTCCCCAAACTGCTGTTTCAAGCGTCTATCCATTAACCTTAATTTTTAAAAAGTGGGATATCACCCTTAGCCAGGTGCTCTTAACCTGTAACTTGACGATCTTGGCACCCATCCATTTGCCTCAGCTGCTATCCTAGGTCTTGGCTTTCGACCAGTGACCCTGAACTTCAACCTGGCTGGGGAATTTGGCAGAAGTGGTGCCCGACCTTTAACAAGGAGAATTAGGCGCTCACCCAAAGGGTTTGGATGACAGCCAGGTAAGTGGCAGTAACCAGGCGACACCCACTGGATTTTTCATCCACTGACGCTAATTTTTATATGGTGAGTTTTGACCTTTAACCAAACTGTCATTTGGGAAATGGCGACAACTGCCTAAGTTTAATCAAGAGCTCTCGAATTAGTCCTATCAACCTCGTCTTGTAGACCTGGCAGTTTTAGTTTTCTGTACAAGAAAACTGTTGTGCCGGCTTTGTCTGTCCGTCCGAACTTTTTTCTGTCCGCACTTTTTCTGTCCGCCCTCAGATCTTAAAAACTACTGAGGCTAGAGGGCTGCAAATTGGTATGTTGATCGTCCACCCTCCAGTCATCAAACATACCAAATTGCAGCCCTCTAGCTTCAGTAGTTTTTATTTTATTTAAAGTTAAATTTAGCCATAATCGTGCTTCTGGCAACGATATAGGGTAGACCACCACCGGCCCGTGATTAAAATTTTATGGGTCGCGGCTCATACAGTATTATACCGAAACCACCGAAAGATAGATCTATTTTCAGTGGCCTTGATCAAACGCTGTAGCGGCTGTACAGAAAACTCGATTGCACCGAAGAAACTTCGGGCGGATTTTTTACTTGTTTGTATATATTTCAACTTAAACAACCGTTTCAATCTTGTAGGTTGTCTTGTGATGTTCACACGGCAAAATTAACTTCAAAATCAAAATATTTTGAGCCCAGTAACTCTGCTGAATGATATTGGCATTCAAGTGTATTTCCATTTACTGTAGTCTTAAGTTCTCAGCTTAATTCTTTAGGTGACTTGATGACTTTGATTGTCAACTTCTCTCTTTGATTTTCATGTCTTCAACTGTCAGCTTGATTATTTGAAGATTCCCTTTTAATATGCTCTTTCTATTTTGACATTTATTTTAACCTTAAGCTCTCTCGTTTCATTTATGAATCTTTGCATTTTCTTGATTTTTACAACCATGGTACTTGCTGATGAGCTAACTGGTTACTAGTTGACGTATATTTTAGAAGCTGACGTAGACACTGAACTTTAGTGACCATGTCGCTTTTGTTATACAGTTTGGGAGCTTCGCAGCCAAAACGGTGTCTTTAAATCTAGTCTTATAAGCTTTTGGTATTTATATACCTACACTGCCCTAAAACGTAAGACTGCAGTATCTGCAAAAATACGAAACTGAGAAAAATGGTAGATACTGCAGTTTTCCCTTGCCTCGCTACTGATTTTGCAGATACTGCAAATGGGACCCCCTAAATAAAGCATTGAGGAATCATTCTGAAACTGCAGTAACCTGTGTATTAGTGTTTCACGAGCCCAGTAGGTGGCATATCTCAATTTCGAAAATGTTGCAGATACTGCAGTTTTCCATTTAAGGGCAGTATATACACATTCAGAAACTCACCTATAACATTAACTTTCCAACTTCGCTTTCAAAACAGTGTCTTTAAGTCTAGTCTTAAGAGTTTTTGGTATTCATGTACCTACATACAAGTTAAGTTTGTGACTTACGCATTCAGAAAGTAACTTGCAAAATGGACTTTCAACCCGGTTCCGTTACCTTCCAGCGTGCAACCTTGCCTAGCTTGCATTCAGGCAACTCCATCACGCTCGTGAAAGCATAAACAGTCGCCTGGCGACCATTATTCCTAAATGCTACCGTGATTTTCTGTGTAGCTAAACTGTTCTTCAATTTTCTGCAGTTCTATATTCACCAGCATTCACTCGTTCACCTTCAGAGTTGATTTTGACCAGACACCCGCTATTTCTGTCGCACATTCCTTTGCAATGGCATTTCTCCCGTTTCCGATGAAGTCATTATGTCTGGCGTTCCCCCCAAAACGCTTCGCTTTCCTACATTCAGCTGTCAGTTGACGCTGAATTACAGCGAACATTATTATTGGATTCTTGTTTCATAAACGGTCCGTTTTGATCGAGTGTCCATTTCGTGCTCGGTATGTTTCTCGCGTCGTAGGAAATTCATATTTGGGTAGAAAATTAATTTTTTGGGTAGAAAATTCATTTTCTGGGTAGAAAATTCTTTTTTGGTGGGTAGAAATTTCATTTTTGAGTAGAAAATTCTTTTTTGGGGGTAGAAATTTCATTTTTGGGTAGAAAATTCATTTTTGGGGGTAGAAAATTCATTTTTTGGGTAGAAAATTCAATTTTGGGTAAAAAAAAATTCCTTTTTGGGGGCAGGAAATTCATTATTGGGTAGAAAATTCATTTTTGGGTAGAAAATTCATTCTTAGATTTCCTCTTTGAAAGGTAATTTAATGCCAACCTTTATATTAATCATTAGATTTCTTAGAATATTGTTCTCTCTCTCTCTCTCTCTCTCTCTCTCTCTCTCTCTCTCTCTCTCTCTCTCTCTCTCTCTCTCTCTCTCTCTCGCGAAAGTCCGTCTTTAACTCAGCTCCTTTATTCTCTGTTATCATATTTCCTCCATTCCCTCTTCCTTTATCATAGCCTCGCCTCTCATTCTCTCCCCTCCGTCCGGACACCCTCACCTGAAGTTAATCACAGGTGAGTTTATGGTCTAAGAAGACAATGGCGAGTCTTTCTTGATGGTCCTCAGATTTTAAGGCTAACCTCCCATTCCACTTTCCCTGGGTAGTGCCGTCAGTGCACCTCATGCGGTGCACTGTAGACATTGCATAAGGTTCTTTGTAGCGTCCCTTCCTTAGGCCCCTAGCTGCAACCCCTCTCATTCCTTTTACTGTACCTCCGTTCATATTCGCTTTCTTCCATCTTACTTTCCTCAACCTTCTCCTAACAATTGATCATAGTGGAACTTTCAGACCTTTTTACTGTCAGTTTCTTTTCAGCGCTGAATGACCTCATAGGTCCCAGCGCTTGGTCTTTGGCCTAAATTCTACATTCTGTTCTATTCATCAGAACAGATTGATAGAGCAAGTGAGGAACAGTTTGAGAACCAGAGGGCATCACAGTTGCCAGTGGCTTTATGAAAGGTCCTCCGCTTTCAATATTGCTTGTAAATGTGATTGCAAGCAAAGTTACTTCTTCCCTTTGCTTCCCCGTCAGGACAAGATTCAAAACGTTGATGCCACAATGTTTTTAATAATGTTTGTATTTTGTTTTTATTTTTTTATAAATGTTTATCATTCTCCACACTTTAGTTAATAATAAAAAGTTTAGTTAATAATAAAAAGTTCTTTATTTGCCATTTTGCATCATTCAACATCAAAATCGTTGCAATTTTGCATCAACAAATATTATTAAGATTGACAAAATTTTATCAGCTAGAATTTTTTGCATCGCATTCCCTTAAAACAGTAATTAAAATATCTGGACCAATCCCTTAATCCGAAACCATTTTAGATGCTACAGATAGGCAATCAGATGATACGGGCTGTTCTAGGAGCAAGAGCCCGTGCTGGCATATGGCCAACTTAATCTGAACAAAATCACCCTCACTGTGTAAATTAATTAGCGATAATTTCAAATAAAGTTAATTGCTTTCTAGTACATGCTTTCTCCTCTGCCTACTCCGCCTCTCCCCCCTCCCCCCTTCTTTTTTGAGTAGAAAAAATAAAACTCTCCTACTTTTTTTGGAAAAGAATAAGTAAATTCCTATTGAAGAATATAGTCTAAAATTTTTCAGCGAAGAATTTAGGTGCTGGTAAGGAAACAGTTACTCCAAAGCTGTTTTCTTTTTTTTTTATTGATCATAATAATAATAATAATAATAATAATAATAATAATAATAATAATAATAATAATAATAATCGCCGGGTCCAGTTTGAAGCTCTAAAGGAATTGGCGTATCTTAGTTTTACTGATGAATCTGACTTTGAATGCTAAGTCAGTCTCTGCGACCATTATTAAAGTAATAACGCAGCTCCCTTAATTAGATGTTTTGTGACTCCCCCTCTCACAAAAAACCGTCCACGTTTCCCAGTGAAATATTTCACTCGCGGAGTTCCAAGCAAATCCGCGTAAAAATAACATTAATGGGTATCATATGAATCACTGTGGAATTCAGATCAAAGACTGGGCCACTTTGACCCATGCGATCATTCATCGGTTTTGAACATACATTGATCTAATGTGATCTGAACCGTGAATGTTTGGTTCGGACCGTTTTTGTTTTATTTTTAATTCCATTATCGATTTTCCAAGCTTGTCCTTGAAAATGGACTTTTGAAGAAATACTTCCTTTGTTGTTATTTGTATTATGATTGTTGATAATTTTTAGTTTTCTGTAAAAGGAACTATTGAGATTGATTTGTCTGTCCGTCCGCACTTTTTCTGTCCGCACTTTTCTGTCCGCCCTCAGATCTTAAAAACTACTGAGGCTAGAGGGCTGCAAACTGGTATGTTGATCATCCATCCCCCAATCATCAGACATGCAAAATTGCAGCCCTCTAGCCATAGTAGAATTTGTTTTATTTACGGTTAAAGTTAGCCATAATCGTGCATCTGGCAACGCAACAACACAGGCCACCACGACCGGCTGAGAGTTTCGTGGGCCGTGGCTGAGAGTTTAATATAGCATTACACGCTGCACGGAAAACTCGATAGCACCGAAGAAGCTTCGGCGCATTTTTTACTTGTTTTTGATTGTTGTTAATTGTGTTGGAGGAGTTAGTAGTTATTATAAGTCGTCTTTTGCTATCAGTCTTGCTATTGCTCATTTTGATAAAGAAACTCATTCAAGTTACTTTTCATCATTACTTTTCATCATTCCTTTTAGAACATTGTTATGAGGACAATGAAAATCATTTTATCAGAATTCGCTGTATGTGCTTTGATCTGAGACAAACGTCGTCCACTATCAGATTTACCTTTTCGTTCTGTGTATAATACTTCTTGACAGAGCTCTCCTGACTAATGTAAAGTATTCCAAGAATTATCGTATAAAAACTGACTCGATCGCAAATTCCTGAGATGTATGCTAGTATTGCACCAGCCCCGTTTTTTTTTTTTTTTTTTGCCATGCCCCTAGTTTATGGTAGGTTAGGTTAGGTTAGTAGAACCACGGTAACATGGATGTGGGAAACATAATGGGATTATTTTCAAGAAAATTCTATGGATAGTTTTCAAGATATGGCGTCGCGCTTTTTTCAGGGAAAGGAGGTCCCGGTACTCGGTTACGTCTCGGGAAAATCCCAACCCGGTAAGCTGAGGATAGATAATAAAAGCTTGATGACATTTACAGTTCACTTTTTCGTCCCTTTCCGTTATGTAATAATTACTGTTTTCTCTAATTCCCTTCTTCTTTTGCTAATTATGTTTATCCTTTCGACTCCGAATTTGCCAGCTGATTCCATTGGTCCCTTATTCTAGATCAGGGGTTTTCAACCTTTCTGTGCCCATGGCCCCTTTTTGGCATCCCTAAATACTCATGGCCCACTGCCCTTCAGAACTGTGTACTGATGATAATAGAATTATTATAAAGAATTTCCAGGACACTTTATTAGTTTTACGTTTTCATTTATGGAATTATTTTTCAGAACACTTTATTAGTTATACGTTCTCATTTATGAAAGAAAGCACTGGCCTTCATTTACTGTTAATGATTTTTCATTTTTTAAAAGATTATTTTGAAGGTGTCCATGGCATGGCCCTCCCTCAGAACTGCCCATGGCCCACAGATTGAAAACCACTGCACTAGATAGTCACTTATTAACCAGACCAAATGTTCCTTGGCTGTGTATAACGAATGTGCTGATATTATTATTATTATTATTATTATTATTATTATTATTATTATTATTATTATTATTATTATTTATTATTATTATTATTACTGAAAAGGGGAATCGAACAGATTCCCGAAAGCTCTCTGTAGAGATTTTTATTTTTGAATATATGTACCCATACATAACAGTAGATTTGTTTATTATTATTATTATTATTATTATTATTATTATTATTATTATTATTATTAATTGATTTCTCCAGCTGGCAATACATCAGACTCTTAGTTCCCGACTGTTAGATGTGCTGATTTTATTTATTATTATTATTATTAATATTATTATTATTACTATTATTATTATTATTATTATTATTATTATTATTATTATTATTATTATTATTATTATCTGATTTCTCCAGCTGCCAACACGTCAGTTTATTAGCTGTAAACTAAAGTGGTATGGAAAAAATGTAGATGAAAATAAATGACAAAAGAACTGAGTTATTTTAAAAGCCATGGCTTTCCTAGGCACTTTTACATTAGTCTAAATGACTTTTTTCCCCCCTCCCCTCCGAGAAAGAAGGACATAAGGAAACCACCAGCTCCCTGACTTTAAAAAAGGAAGGTGACGGAGCTGACACTTCTTTTAATACGACGTCGTAGATTATTCTCTGCGGCGAGAGAAAAGAATGGATGAGGAAATGGTGGTCCATTTTTCAAGACCAATTTTTTTTTTAGGGCGTCAGATTCCAGCCTCATTTTTAACCGGAAGTTAGGATTTTTTAGAAGCCGTCGGGAGAGGGAAAAGTGAATGCTGGATGTAGATAAGATCTTGTCTCAGCGGTTTTCAAAGTCATTATTTCGCATTCTACGGAAATTTTTGAGTTGTGTGACTAAAAGAATAACTGCCCAAATTTACAAAAATAAAAAAAAAATTCAGCAAAAAAAAAAAAATGTTAAAAATTCCACGCAGACATTCAGTATAATTATCAACTTACATTGCACAATAATCTGTTATATTTCTTAATATCATGAGGGGAAATTTCCAATGGGGGTTAGTGCCGTCAGTGCACCTCATGCGGTGCACTGTAGGCATTACTTTGCAGCGTGCCTTCGCCCCCTAGCTGCAACCCCTTTCGTTCCTTTCACTGTACCTCCTTTCATATTCTTTTTCCTCCATCTTACTTTCCACCCTCTCCTAACAGTTGATTCATAGTTTAACTGCAAAGGGTTTTCCTCCTGTTACGCCTTTCATACCATCTTACTGTCAATTTCCGTTTCAGCGCTGAAGGACCTCATAGGTCCCAGTGCTTGGCCTTTGGCCTAAATTCCATGTTCAATTCAATTCAGTTCGTTAGAGGAAGTTCGCCTTATCGTTACCTAGATGAGTTTTATATATTTCCATCATTTACCACAGCTCAGTCCATCTCCCTCGCCGCCCTCATTTGTCCGAAAGACATGTTTTAATTATTATCTGCCTGACTTGAATACACATAATATCATAGTCTATTTCCCATTACCTTATGGTACTTCTCTCTAATAAACACCATAATATTCTTTGGAAGCTTGAATTTCAAGTCAGTGGCCCCTGTGGAGGGCGTGTTCCATATGAATAGGGTTCGTCTTCTGAATAATAATAATAATAATAATAATAATAATAATATTCTTTTGAAGCTTGAATTTCAAGTCAGTGGCCCCTGTGGACGGCGGCGTGTTCCATATGAATAGGGTTCGTCTTCTGAATAATAATAATAATAATAATAATAATAATAATAATAATAATAATAATAATAATAATAATAATAATAATAATAATAATAATAATAATAATAATAATAATAATAATAATAATAATATTCTTTTGAAGCTTGAATTTCAAGTCAGTGGGCCCTGTGGTGGACTTGTTCCATATGAATAGGGTTTATCTTCTGAATAATAATAATAATAATAATAATAATAATAATAATAATAATAATAATAATAATAATACCTTCTGTTACTTAGTTCAAATGAACACCATAATATTCTTTGGAAGCTTGAATTTCAAGTCAATGGCCCATGTTGTGGGCTTGTTCCATATGAATAGGGTTCGTCTTCTGAAAAATAATAATAATAATAATAATAATAATAGGGGGTTTCATTTTAACATTTTTGCATTACTGATTTACTTGTGAGCTATGTTTCAGCAAGAAGTATGAGTGGAATATGATGTCATTATGATGTGCCTCGTAAATTTCGATGAGATGATTTTTTTATATTCCGTAATCCGTCAATTACTGTCTGCGTGCTCATTAGTTATAAGAGTTTAAATAACAGGCAAGAAATTGTCTTGCTTTTCTGTAGAGGAGAAATGACGACTGTAATTAGTAAAAAAATTCAAAGATGAAAAATCAAACTAGAGTTACAATATGATAATAAAATTGTGTCGAGTGTAGTCTGCCTTCAGAACTTACATGAACATGAATGTGTAAAGTATACTCGAATGCATGGTAATGTTTGCAAAGTGTATCTAGTGGGGACACGGGGTGTATCCAAGTTAAGTGGACATACGAATTTTTTTTTTTTTTTTTTTTTTTTGCTTGTCGGTTCTCTAGACTATTGGAAGTCATTCTGAAGGAATTGAAAAATGGAGACCATCATGTATGAAAGTTTGCAGTGAGCCTTCAACTAAAAAATTTTTATTTTGTACTGAAGAAATCCGTGAGGAATAGCATGACTGATTGCTTGATTCAGTATTGTAAACTTACTTATAACACCAATATAGGCGAGGATGTATAGTTTCAGACTTATACAAGCAATTTAAACATGGGGAAAAGTTCTAAATTGCATTCCAAGCAATTTTAGTATATTAAGTTTTTGCGTGAGTGAAATAACCATGGCCCCATTTGGCGATGAATGACTGGGCCAAAAAAAAAATTTAAATAACCTTGGATATCGAGTTGCTCGTTAACCTATTTTTATTCTTTATTTCATTTTATGTTTTTTGTGAGTGTGTGTGTCGTTTCTCGTCGCATAATTACGGGGTTTTGGCCTCGTTCGAGAACCTCGTTAGGAGGAACAGAAATTGCCAGATTTACAAACAGGTAAAAACCGTTCTTGCTCGTAAGCTGATTGCAATCAGAACTCGATCAACACGTTCGTGTCCTCATCGCAAAACACGACGAAAGTGAGTTATAGTCCTTGACATTACCGGAAGGAACCGGTACTGCAGAGGGCCACACGATGACGGAAAGGAAGGTGAATTCAACAACAGAAGGGAAGCAAAAGATCGTTTAACTGATTTTTCCCCTTCTCGTTAAGCGGCAGTACAGCCACCCAGGATATGATTAGATACTGTCATCATTGCGAAGGCAATGAACACGATTGCTATTCCCACGTCATAGGAAGTCCCTTGCGTTACCAACGCAGCAGAATAATTGCGGACACGTAGATAAAGCACGCTTGAAAGCGTAAGTGTAAAATGGAAGCACGGACGAAGGTCATGGAAACACGCAGATAAAACACGCTGTAAAATGGAATCATGACTGGAGGTCACTTGTCAGGGTCGATGGTTTGACGGATTCGTCTCACACCAATAATATTCTTTTCTGTCACCTCGTTAAAATTTATGAGGTCGGTACCTTGCGATATTTGTGCTTTGGCCTAGTTGTGACTTATGATGTTTTTTTGACACTGTTTCGACCGCAGTGAAGTGATAATGTCTCTTTTAGCTGCCCGGCCCAAATAATTAGACCTGCGATATCATCTGAAATTTGGTTATTCATATAACCAATTTTTCTCTCTTTGTTTTTGCCAAAGAAAAGAAGATACATCTGAAATTGGTGCTTCTTTTATTTCATTCATTCTGCAGATGGTGACCAGGACTGAGAGCCATTTCGTGGTACACGAAAATTGACTGATTAAAAGTTATCTGGCGTCACATCTGCCACGGCTATACTGACGCCGAGAGGCGCGAGAGGAAATTACATTTTTATCTAAATTGGACCGGAATCCTTGTTGGTGTATGTCCAGATATCTCTCTCTCTCTCTCTCTCTCTCTCTCTCTCTCTCTCTCTCTCTCTCTCTCTCTCTCAAATCAAGTATTGGACAAAACTTCATATTATAAATTTCCACTTATTAATATCGTAAGACAGACTGTCTCTCTCTCTCTCTCTCTCTCTCTCTCTCTCTCTCTCTCTCTCTCTCTCTCTCTCGAAAATCAAGTATTGGACAAAACTTCATATTATAAATTTCCACTTATTAAAATCGTAAGACAGACTCTCTCTCTCTCTCTCTCTCTCTCTCTCTCTCTCTCTCTCTCTCTCTCTCTCTCTCTCTCTCTCTCTAAATTCTTTATAACTCGAGAAAAACGATAGGAAAAAATCAACTGAATATTTGAATGGAAGCCTAAAGTAAAAAATAAAAATGACAAATGTAAAGAATTTTTGTTTACTTTTGAATGAACAAAGCCAATTGTTGTGAGTTTTTATTTTGTTTCTTTCATTCTTCCTTCCTTCCTTTCTTTCTTTCTTTCTTTCCAATCTCGGTTTGTCAGAATATGAAAAAATTATTGCCGTATAGTTGGCAGGTCTTCTGTGGTCTTAATGGCGTATTGCGTCACTACAGCTGAAATTTTCCCTTCCAATTTTTTCCCTATTTCCGTAAGGCCTCAGATGACCGTCAAAGAGATTGACCCTCTCTCTCTCTCTCTCTCTCTCTCTCTTTCTCTCTCTCTCTCTCTCTCTCTCTCTCTCTTTTAATACCCGGAGGAGATTTCAGATCTACAGAGCGTGTTTTTGTTTCCACGTAGGGGATCAAGTTTGTTTTCATTTGTTTGTACTTGTTTTCGTTATTTTTCATGTTTGTGTTTTTGTTGTTGTTGGTGTTGTTTTTGCTGGTTTGTTGTTGATGTTGTTGTTGGGGGGAGGAGGCTCGAGAAAGCCTGAAAAACAAATATATCTTTCACAGTTATTTAGTGTTAGACTTAATCTCTCTTCAAGTGTATCGTACACGTTTTTAAGTTTATGTTACGCGGCCTGCCTTCTCTCTCTCTCTATCTCTCTCTCTCTCTCTCTCTCTCTCTCTCTCTCTCTCTCTCTCTCTCTCTCATATTTTTCAGGTTTTGGGGTGAAAAAGAAAGTGATAGACCATGAACTTAAGCAAGGCCATGTGTTTAAGATTGTTGAACCATAAAAGAACGAAACATCTTGTATTTATTCTCTGTAAAATATATATATCTCATGGAATGATGTATTTATCTTGGAAACTAGTCGAAAATATTTTGCCCGTTTAACTCTTTCTACGAAATTTAGTATTGTGTAATGTATTATATCTATCTATCTATCTATCTATCTATCTATCTATCTATCTATATATATATATATATATATATATATATATATATATATAATATATATATATATATATATATATATATATATATATAATGTCTGCTGTATGCCTGTGCTTGCATAATTTCATATGGCCAACACTATCTTTCTTATTTACGTGATAACTTTTATATTTTTTGATTCAGTCAATATAATCCCAAATTGAATGACCTATACTACAGTATATTACCTTCGTAGTTCACCTTAAGTTACCTGACCATTATCGTTTTACTTCCCAATTCTCTTTTAATCCTCTTTTCTCTCTCTCCCATTCACCTCCTGCATAACCGATTGAGTTCGCTTTATTTTCATCCGGAAAAAGGAAAATTAAAAAAGAAAAAGCAACTGGATTTTACCGCTCAGGGAAGGGTAACAAGAGAGAGAGAGAGAGAGAAAAAAGCTCCGTTAGGAACTCTCGAACTTTCCGGTCTTTGTGAGCTTTTTTTTTATTGTTTTTTTTTTTTTTTTCTTTTGTTTTTTGTCGGTACAGGTTTTGGCATTTGTCTGCGTTCGTTTCACTTGTCATTACCGTTGCGAATTGCGTTTTGTTTTCCGATTTTTTTCTTCGTTCAGTTTTAGTTTTCTGTAAAAGAAAACTATTGCGCCGGCTTTGTCCGCCCGTCCGCCCTTTTTTCTGTCCGCCCTCAGACCTTAAAAACTACTGAGGCTAGAGGGCTGCAAATTGGTACGTTTAATCATCCACCCTCCAATCGTCAAACATACCAAATTGCAGCCCTCTAGCCTCAGTATTTTTTACTTTATTTAAGGTGAAAGTTAGCCATAACCGTGCCTCTGGCAACGATATAGGATAGGCCACCACCGGGCCGTGGGTTAAAGTTTCATGGGCCGCGGCTCATACAGCATTATACCGAGACCACCGAAAGATAGACGAACCTCATTATAATCACTCGTTTTCATTCATCATAGTTGGTATCGTGTACAGTGTTTCATTCTTGTCGTCATCACTACGAACTTCATTATAATCTCTCGTTTTCATTCATTATAGTTGGTATCATTCACAGTCCTTCACTCTCGCATCACCATTACGTACTTCATTATAATCTCTCGTTTTCATTCATTATAGCTGATATCATGTACAGTCCTTCATTCTGGTCATCATCATTACGAATTTCATTATAATCTCTCGTTTTCATTCATTATAGTTGGTATCATTCACAGTCCTTCATTCTTGCCATCACGACTACGAACTTCATTATCATGTCCCGTTTTCATTCATTATAGCTGGTATCATTCGCAGTCCTTCATTTTAGTCATCATCATTACGAATTTCATTATCATTTCCCGTTTTCTTTCATTATGTTCTTATTCTTCTTCCCCCTCCCCCCCACCCCCACTCTCCGTTCTCGTTGTTGCCAGTTCTTAGAGACTACAGACCTCTGCGTCGGGAGTTCCGCTTCCCTCTGTCTACGGGATTCGGATGGCTGAAGGGCCTTATATGCCTCACCATCCTCCGAAGGGGAATTTCCCCTCCGAAGGGGAATTACCCCTCCGAAGGGAGACGAGGCTCAAATGAGATAGGAAATATTTGTTTCAGTTTCAAGATAAATACCCCTTCTAACTATTTCTCCTCTTCCTCCTCCTCCTCCTCTTGCTCTTCCTCCTCCTCTTCCTCTTCCTCTTCCTCTTCCTCCTCTTCGTCTCCTCTTCGGCTTCCTCTTCCTCCTCCTCTTCCTCTTCCTCTTCTTCCTCTTCCTCTTCCTCCTTCTCCTCCTCTTCCTCTTCCTCTTCCTCTTCCTCTTCCTCTTCCTCCTCTTCGTCTTCGTCTTCCTCTTCGTCTTCCTCTTCCTCTTCCTCCTCCTCTTCCTCCCTCTCCTCCTCTTCCTCTTCCTCTTCGTCTTCCTCCTCCTCCTCCTCCTCCTCTTCCTCTTCCTCTTCCTCTTCTTCCTCTTCCTCTTCCTCTTCTTCCTCTTCCTCTTCCTCTTCTTCGTCTTCGTCTTCCTCTTCCTCTTCCTCCTCCTCTTCCTCTTCTTCCTCTTCCTCTTCCTCCCTCTCCTCCTCTTCCTCTTCCTCTTCGTCTTCGTCTTCCTCGTCTTGGTCTTCCTCCTCCTCCTCCTCTTCCTCTTCCTCCTCCTCTTCCTCTTCCTCTTCCTATTCCTCTTCCTCCTCTTCGCCTTCCTCTTCCTCTTCCTCTTCCTCTTCCTCTTCCTCTTCCTCTCTCGGCTGTGACGTTGCGTTGTTTTGAAAACATTATTGACCTCAGAGCATCACCGCTTCGCTGTATCAACTTTAACATTTGTTACGAATTAAAGAGACCCAGTTATAACAATAAATTGCATTAATGTAAAAGTTAAATACATTTCATTATTGTTATAATTGTGGATTTTTTATTTACAACAACTTCACAAAGACATTGTGAGTTCTTCAGCAACGCCAAAGTTATTCAGAAACGATTTAAAACACGGGCTGACACGTGAAGGAAGGCTTGGTAGCAGGTATGTGCTGATTACAAACACCTGTCTGTTTTCCGTATAAGATTCAAGCTGAGTCTATTCATGCCATTGATAGAGGGGAGGTTGGAAATTATTATTATTATTATTATTATTATTATTATTATTATTATTATTATTATTATTATTATTATTATTATTATATATTCTTTGGAAGGTTGAATTTCAAGTCAGTGGCCCCTGTGGTGGGCTTGTTCCATATGAATAGGGTTAATCTTCTGAATAATAATAATAATAATAATAATAATAATAATAATAATAATAATAATAATAATAATAATAATAATAATAATAATTCCAACCTCCCCTGTGGCAAACTTTCTTTCTAGGGAGTTGGTTATAGATGAAATGTCTATGACACGAACAGATTCAGCTTAATCTAACGCGGAAAGCTTACAGGTGTTTGTAATCAGCACATACCTGCTACCAAGCCTTCCTTCACCTGTCAGCCCGTGTTTTAAATCGTTCCTGAATAACTTTAGCGTTGCTGGATAACTCACAATGTCTTTGTGAAGTTGTTGTAAACCAAAAATCCACAATTATAACAATGAAATGTGTTTAACTCTCACATTAATGCAATTTATTATTATTATTCAGAAGATGAACCCTATTCATATGGAAAAAAGCCTACCACAGGGGCCACTGACTTGAAATTCAAGCTTCCAAAGAACATTAAGGTGTTCATTAGAAAGAAGTAAGAGGAGGTAATGGGAAATACAGAAAGAAGAGACCTAACTCATTAAAATAGAAGAAACAAATAGATAAATTAATAAATAATTAAAAATGTACTAAAACGCAAAGAGATTAGTATTAGGGTAGTAATGCATCGTATCTTCGCTTGAAACGGGAATACAAGTCGCAGATCTCATCTTGACTTTGATAAGCATTGAGACTTCCTTACATAACATCATAAGTGGATGTGTGGTTCAGTCATTATGATCATCAGATGTGAAACAGAGATAGAGAAAGGAAAAGAATTTTATCTTTACAGCAAGATAAAGCCAATAGGAAGGAAAAGAGAAAATGTCAATCTGTAGATCAAAATCTATTTATGATTTAATTCAAATTAACTTGATAATTATTTTTTTTCCATGCGTGTTATTTTCACGGTAAAATATTGGAAATCAAAGGTCAAGAGACCTAGTTATTATGTAGCCGTTGTAGAAAGAAACTTATATCACTGGTATAATTATACCCTTTGATGTATATGATATGATCCTGTTGAACTGCCTCCCTGTCTCTGTGTACATTATGATTATGATCCTGTCTGTCTGGCTGTCTGTCATTATATATAATACATATAATATATATATATATATATATATATATATATATATATATATATATATATATATATTTAAGTTTCAGTGATTTAAAGTTTTGATTTCACTCTAAGCCTAGACTTTTAAATTCTCTCTCTCTCTCTCTCTCTCTCTCTCTCTCTCTCTCTCTCTCTCTCTCTCTCTCTCTCTCTCTCTCTCTCTCTCTCTCTCTGTGTGTGTGTGTGTGTGTGTGTGTGGAACGTGACTACTTTAAGCTATCTTAATTATAATAAGGTCATATCACCTGAACAAAAGAGAGGAAGTAATGGTAGTTAATAATATTTCAAATCAATTGGCTTCCTTCTTTTTACAATCCTTTTAAATAGGCTGTTTACTGCTTTGTGTAAATAGAATTTTCTTTGTTTGAACATCCACTTATACTTTGGATACATATGTATGTAAATATATATATAAATATATATAAATACATATACATATACATAAATGAGGGGTTTCTTCATTTATTTCCTTTCGGAATCCAGTGCCTTTGATAGAAAACGTATACATATAAATATTAGTAAAAAATCTTAATGTTAATAGATCATCTTGGACAATAAATATATATGTATATATACAATGTACATACACATATTCATACATACATATATTAATAAATGCCAGCATTGAGCCCCTTTACAAAATCTTAATATTAATAGATCATCTTGAACAATAAAATATATGTGTATATATATACAAATGTACATACAAACATACATACATACATACACATACATACATGCATACATATGTTAATAAACGCCAGCATTCAGCTCCAAACACCCATTAACTCAAAAATAGAGAGTGCCTTCCCCGTGAGCAACAGGTGTCAATTGACGAGGACCGGAGCTCGCAAGCTCGCCGGCGAATGAGGGCGAAATGAGTCCCTAATGGCTCCTAATGGAGCCACGCACAGTCACAAACATCTTGCAATTCGACAAAAGGCTTTTGGGGAAGAAGGGAACATACCTCGAATTTCTCGATTTTCATCTATATGGAAATTTCGCCTCCTCTCAGAGACACGTGGCCTTACCTGCAAAGGAAGATGAGAGTGATTGGTGGAAAAAGTCCATTATTTGAATTTGTTTTTATTTCTCATTTGTTTTATTTTTTTTTTTTTGTGGTTTTGGTTTGTTAAGCTTCAGTGGGCGATTGTTTGTCATTATCTGAGAAGTTATGATTTAAGCGGTTTTGTATGTATGTATGTATGTATGCATGTATATGTATATATATATATATATATATATATATATATATATATATATATATATATATATATATATATATATATATATATATTTATATATATATGTATGTATGTATGTATGTATGTATGTATGTATGTATGTATGTATGTATGTATGTATGCATATATAATATATACACACATATATATGTGTATATATATATACACATATATATATATTGTATGTGTGAGTTTATTTATCAACGCTCTACTACAGAATTAATTGCGATGCTGCTGCAGAGTAAATGACCTTTGTTTTGACCTTTATTCCGACCTTTTATTGACCTTTGTTGCGTAAAGCGCGCGAGGTACTTTTGCCTAAGCTTCCGGCAGGTAGATTAGATAGGTCAACATCAATCCGGAGAAATAGTTTATCTTTTTCGTAAATGTAGTATTCTTATTTCCGTTCCGTTTTCATTTAGGTGTTTATTTATTCTAATTTTTGTAATTGTACCTATTTATTATACCTATTTATTTCATTATTTTCACTGAGTATTATTTGTTTAAGTTATTTTTTATATATTTTTAAATGTGCCTGTTTATTTTCCCTTATCTGTTATCATTATGTATTTAATTTTCCTTATTTTCGGTAAATGTTATTTGTTTGTAAATGTTATTTTTCTGGACATTAATGTAATTTCGATAATCATATTCATTCGTCATTTCTCTTAATTGTTTTGCTTTCACTATAATTTACTTTCGTTAGTTTTAGTTTCCCGTAAAAGAAAACTATTGTGCCGGCTTTGTCCGTCCGCCCGCACATTTTTCTGTCCGCCCTCAGATCTTAAAAACTACTAAGGCTAGAGGGCTGCAAATTGATATGTTGATCATCCATTCACCAGTTATCAAACATACCAAATTGCAGCCCTCTAGCCTCAGTAGTTTTCATTTTATTTAAGGTTAATGTTAGCCATAATCGTGCATCTGGTAACGATATGGGATAGGCCACCACCGGGCCGTGTTTAAAGTTTCACGGGCTTAGCTCATAGAGCATTATACCAAGACCACCGAAAGATAAATCTATTTTCGGTGGCCTTGATTTAACCCAGTAGTGGCTGTACAGAAAGCTCGATTGCGCCGACGCATTATCCGCTTGTTTTTTATCGTCACGACTCATATGCTTTATAAAGAATCCTTAATAGATCTTAAAATTTTATATTCACTAGATTATATTCTCCTTTCACTTCTAATCATTAAGGATTACTCCTTCTCTCAATATCTTAAAACTCCCTCCAACTTAATTAGTTTCCCGAACAGACTGCCGAGGTGTGGGATATCGGATTCACATTAAGACTGTGATTACGGATTTTTTGGGCCAGAGATTTTTGTGGAAATAATAATGATGGCCGAAAAACAACGAAGATTTAGACACGCCGACCAATGGAAATTCAGCTCTCCAGTGACGTCACTTTAGCTGTAAAGTCCGCATGCTGTAATGAACAAGTATAAAATGCGTCGAAGTTTCTTCTGCGCAATCGAGTTTTCTGTACAGCCGCTACAGTGTATAATCAAGGCCACCAAAAATAGATCTATCTTTCGGTGGTCTACTGTAGGTATAATGCTGTATGAGTCGCGGCCCATGAAACTTTAACCACGGCCCCGTGACGGCCTATCCTATATCGTTGCCAGAAGCGCGATTATGGCTAACTTTAATCTTAAATAAAATAAAAACTTAACGTTAAATAAAATAAAAACTACTAAGGCTAGAGGGCTGCAATTTGGTATGTTCAGTGATTGGAAGGTGGATGATCAACACGCCAATTTGCAGCCCTCTAACCTCAGTAGTTCTCAAGATCTGAGGGCGGACAGAAAAAAATTCGGACGGACTGACAAAGCTGGCACAATAGTTTTCTTTTACAGAAAACTAAAACTGTTTATGTCAATTTGCAATATAGTCCTGAACACGCCCCCGACAGGTGAGGAAACGGTCAGTCGACTATAATAAGTAAAAGGAAAAAACGTGAATGATTTTTTACTTGTTCCTGAGAAGCTTGCCTGACGAGAAAAAGAAGTATAGACTTATTCAAAGTCTAGATACAAAGATAGTCTCTGCAAATAATGCCGTTGACTTCAATAGAAAGAAATTATTATTTACCTTAGAAACAAAGGAATTAATCTTAATATTAAGCATTGTTTTTTTAATTTTTATTCAACTGTTATCATCTCTTTTCCTCGCGTAGAGTTCCTTTAGTTATCCTCACTGCAGAGACATTGTAGATGCCTGTCTGTGTAAGCTGATAGCTCTCTGGAGTGTCAGTACCTATCTGTTGTTTTGATGTGAGATGTGAGATGCCAAACATTTGGTATATAATTCTTCCTGTCTTGCTTCGACGGAGCTGTTGTCCAGTGACAATGATCGCTGAGGTTTCCTTTTTAAAAAAATGCATATACATTACTCTAGAGTCTAGATAATCAGCTGGTTGCCCAGTTACAGCAGCTGCAAGCGAGGTCAACCAGTATCTGTGCCTGAGAAAAGAAAATTGCTGACGTATGCTGATTAGGTCTTTGTCTAGACTTGAGTACTCCTGTAATAAACACCCGTAGGTGGGTAGCGCCGTCAGTAGGCATTACCGAAGGTTCTTTGCAGCTTTCCTTTGCCCCCTAGATGGAACCCCTTTCATTTCTTTGACTGTACCCCTGTTCATGTTCTCTTTCTTCCATCTAACTTTCCTCAACCCTCTCCTAACAGTTGTTTCATATTGGAAATGCGAGGTTACACCTTCTCAATCTTTTTACTCTCAATTTCCCTTTCAGCGCTGAGTGGGACCTCTTAGGTCCCAGCGCTTGACCTTTGGCCTAAATTTTATATTCCATTTCCGTTCTTCCTGTATAATAAAGAGACAAACGATTCGAACTTGTCTCGAAGAAGTGAAGGACCATTTCCCGAGGAAATATCAAGTATCATCGAGAGAGGAAGTGTGTCGACTCTTGAGACGTCTTGTTCCCTCTCTTGTAACACTCTGTTTGTTATTTATAATGATTTTTCCGTGTATTTGTTTTGTAAATTGCGTAATCTTTATCTAATTGAAAGTAATTGACTTCTATAGACAAGTTGTGAGGAAATAGAAGGTTCAGAAAAGCTTTGAAGGCCAAGTGATTCAAAACGGCAAGTGTGCTACTGTAAGAAAATGTGATGATTTAAACAATTCAGTAAGCTCTAAAAATACCAAATATTTGCCCTGAGGAAACCATTAATTTTCGTGAAACTAATTCCATTAAATTCTTGGGGCTGAAGACAGAAGAAAGCATTCTGGTAGCACCGAAAATACCAAATATTTACTCTGAGGCAGCCATTAATTTTCGTGAAACGTACGTTTCGATTCTGCGGCTGTCTCTTGTCATTTGTCCTCTCCTTCAACAGGACGTTATTACTGTCGCTGTTCTGTGTGTCCTACTCCCCCTCCTCCTCCTCCTCCTCCTCCTCCTCCTCCTCCTCCTTCTCTTCTTCTTCTTCCTCTTTTCTTCTTCTTCCCCCTCCTCCCCCTCTTCTTCCCTCCCTTCCTTCTCTTTCTCCCCTCCCCCCTCCTCCTCCCCATCCTCCTTTTCCTCTTCTACCCTCCTCCTCCTCCTCCTCCTCCTCATCTTCTTCCCTGCCCTCCTTCTCTTTCTCCTCTCCTCCTCCTCCTCCTCCTCTTCTTCCCCCTCTTCCCCCGTCTCGTCTTCCCTCCCTTCCTTCTCTTTCTCCCCTCGTCCTCCTCCTCCTCCTCCTCCTATTCTTCCCCCTCTTCCTCCTTCCTCTCCCCCTTTCCCTCCTCCTCTTCCTCTTCTTCCATCCCCTCCTCCTCCTCCTCCTCCTCACCTTGTTCCCTTCCTCCTCCTCCTCCTCCTCCTCCTCATCCTCCCTCCTCCTCCTCCTCTTCTTCTTCCCTCCCCTTCTTCTCTTTCTCCCCTCCTCCTCTTCCCCCTTCTCTTCCTCCTCCCCCCCCTCCTCCTCTTCTCCTTTCTCCTCCTCCTTCTCTTTCTTCTCCTGTCCTCCTCCTCTTCCCTCCCTTCCTTCTCTTTCTCCCCCCCTCCTTCTCCTATTCTTCCCCCCCTCCTCTTCCTCCTTCCTCTACCCCTCCCCCTTCCCCTCCCTCCTCCTCCCCTCCCCTTCCCCCCCCTCCCCCCTCACCTTCTCTTCCTCTCCCCCTCCCTCTCCCCCTCCCCTCCCCTCCCCCTTCTCCTCTTCTCTCCTCTTCTTCCCTCCTCCTCCTCCTCCTCCTCCTCCTCCTCCTCCTCCTCCTCCTCCTCATATTCACCTTGTTCCCTTCCTCCTCCTCCTCCTCCTCCTCCTCCTCCTCCTCCTCTTCTTCCTCCTCCTCCTCCTATTCACCTTGTCCCCTTCCTCCTCCTCCTCCTCCTCCTCCTCCTCCTCCTCCTCCTCCTCCTCCTCCTCCTCCTTATCTGCTGTCCACGATTTGGTTAAATGAAGCGATGAAACGCCATCCTCATCTCATTTTCAATTACCCGAAAGTCAAAGAGATTCTTTGAAGTCGCGGCTTTCTTTCCCAGTTCCTAATTACGGCCGGGTGTCAGCAATAGTCCGCAAGAGGCCGAGGCGAACCGCTATGACTAATGCAAAGTCGCTCTCGTTTCTTGTGTATTTTCTCTCTCTGTTTGCAACCGTTAGTCTCGTTAGTCTTTCATTTTCTTGCGGAGAAGCACGAGGAGTTTTACTGGCGAGAGAGAGAGAGAGGCTTTGCGGGCAGTGTGTTTGCTCAAAGGAATAATAAAATTGTCTTTTTTTCTCTCTGGTGAACAGTTTGGAAGATGATATGTCATTTTTAAATCCTTTTTCATGTCACAATTTGAACTTATTTTTGTCATTGTATTTGCTCAAACTAACAACAAAATTGATGTCATTTTATCAGTTTTCTGAAAAGAAAACTGTTGTCCAGGCTTTGTCTGTCCGCCTGCACTTTATTCTGTCCGCACTTTTTCTGTCCGACCTCAGATATTAAAATCTACGAGGCTAGAGGGCTGTAAATTGGTATGTTAATCATCCACCCTCCAATTATCAAACATACCAAATTGCAGCCCTCTAGCCTCCTCAGTAGTTTTTATTTTATTTAAGGCCACCACCCACCCGCGGTTAAGTTTCGTGGGTCGCGGCTCATTCAGCATTATACCGAGACCACCGAAAGATAGATCTATTTTCGGTGGCCTTGATTATGCCTTGTAGCGGCTGTACAGAAAACTCGGTTGCGCCGAAGAAACTTCGGCGCATATTTTACTTGTTTTATCTCTGGTGAACAGTTTCGAAGCTGATATGTCAATTTCTTAATCCTTTTTCATGTCACGATTTGAGCATGTCAGTTTTTTTTTTCTTTTCCAATAACTAATCTCTTCTTTCAAATAAACATAATTTTCTTTGGAAGCTTGAGTTTCAAGTCAGTGGCCCCTGTGGTGGGCTTGTTCCACATGAATAGGGTTCATCTTCTGAATAATAATAATAATAATAATAATAATAATAATAATAATAATAATAATAATAATAAGAAGAAGAAGAAGAAGAAGAAGAAGAAGAAGAAGAAGAAGAAGAAGAAGAAGAAGAAGAAGAAGAAGAAAAACAAAAGAATAATAATAAGAATAATAATAATAATAATAATAAGAAGAAGAAGAAGAAGAAGAAGAAGAAGAAGAAGAAGAAGAAGAAGAAGAATAATAATAATAATAATGATAATAATGATAATAATAATAATAATAATAATAATAATAATAATAATAATAATAATAATAATAATAATAATAATAAACACAATCACGTGTGGAACAGAAATAAATTTCTGACTCACATCAGGATCGAACCCAAGTCTTTCAATTGAACGACAAGACCGCTGCCAAACAAACCACAGAAGTCATTTACTATTATTTAATAATAATAATAATAATAATAATAATAATAATAATAATAATAATAATAATAATAATAATAATAATAATAATAATTGTTTTAGACTATTTATTCAGTTTGATCACTCTGCCCATTTCCTCATTCTAAGAGCTCAAAACGAAGTCAGGGCAAAATCTCACGGCGCCGAATCTGAATCCCCACGAAAATATAGGACCACCGAATTAAAGACAGAAATGGGGATATATTCAGAAATTCAATTACGACGGGAATGGAAAGGCAGCAACGAGAGCCTGAAACGAATAACATCATCCTGAAGAAGTTATTTTTTTTTTTTATTCAACGCTTTGCATGATTCTGACGCCCTCCAGCAAATGAGCTTTGGATAGATTTTTTTTTTGTACCTGACTTTTTTTTTGGAGGGGGTGAGCTTTGGATAGTTTTTTTTTTTACCTGACTTTTTTTTTGGTGGGGGGGAAACAGCCTTTGTGACTCTGGCAGTCGTGTTTTTTTTTTTTTAAAGAGAGGTGTTCATGTTTTTTCTTTTAAAAGAGAGATGGTCCTTGTTTTTTTTTTCTTTAGAAGAGATATGTTCCTTTTTAAAAAGAGAGATGTTCCTGTTGTTTTTTTTTCCTGTAAAAGAGAGATATTCCTTGTTTTTTTGTTTTCTTTGAAAGAGATGTGTCCCTTTTTTAAAAGAGATGTTTCTGTTTTTTTCTTTAAAAGAGAGATGGTCCGTTTTTTCTCTCTTTAAAAAGAGATGTTTCTGTTTTTTTCCTTTAAAAGAGAAATATTCCTCTTTTTTTCCTTAAAAAGAGAGTTGTTCTTTTTTTCCTTTAAAAGGGAGATGTTCCTGTTTTCCTTTACAAGAGAGATGTTCCTTTTTTTTTTTCTTCAAAAGAGAGATGTCCCTGTTTTTTCCTGTAAAAGAGAGATGTTCCTTTTTTTTCCTTTAAAAGAGAGATGCTCCTTTTTCCCTTTAAAAGAGAGATGTTTCTTTTTTTTTTTCATTTAGGAGATGTTCCTTTTTTCATTTAAGAGATGTTCCTTTTTTTCCTTTTAAAGAGATATATTCCTGCTTTTCCTTTAAAAGAGAGAGGTGTTCCTGTTCCTTTTTATCTTCAAAATAGAGATGTTCCTTTTTTTCCTTTTAAAGAGATATGTTCCTGCTTTTCCTTTAAAAGAGAGATGTTCCTGTTCCTTTTTATCTTCAAAAGAGAGATGTTCCTTTTTTTCCTCTAAAAGAGGGATGTTCCTGTTCCTTTTTATCTTCAAGAGAGAGATGTTCCTTTTTTTCCTCTTTAAAAGAAAAATGTTCAGGTTCCGTATTGATGCCTTCGTTGCGCGTCGAAGTGGAACAAAAGTGTCCTCTGGAACGATAACTCAGCGTCAGACGAGCTTTCTATTATTCCAGCAAAGAAGAAATATTAAGAAAATATCGAATACTTTTATATTTCTCCAATTACTGGACACCCGTGTTCCATTCTCGGATACGATTGCCAAGACATATGCAAATACAGCATCCTGTTTCGATTCATATATACGACTGTGAGCAGATATGCCAATTACGCTTTCTTGAATAGACATGCAGATGACATTGATTTGCGAAGTGGTATGCAAATCACATTGATTTGTGAAGTGACATTATGCAAATGACGTTGAGTGTAGAGAGAGAGAGAGAGAGAGAGAGAGAGAGAGAAATACAAAGAAGTTTAACTGTAGAGATATTTGAATGACTTACAAAAGGCTTTAAACTTAAATGCATTTGAATGTCATTGTGTGCTGTAATGCCAATGGCTTTGGTTATAAATGTATGCAATATGCAGATGACGTCAGCTGCAAAGATTAATGCAAATAATTTTAACAACTGAGAGATACGTAAATGGCTTTGACGGTATTGAATTGAACTGAATATAGAATTTAGGCCAAAGGCCAAGCACTGGGACCTATGAGGTCATTCAGCGCTGAAACGGAAAGTGACAGTAAAAGGTTTGAAAGGTGTAACAGGAGGTGTAACAGTTGTTAGGAGAGGGTGGAAAGTAAGATGGAAGAGAGAATATGAAAGGAGGTACAGTAAAAGGAACGAAATGGGTTGCAGCTAGGGGCTTGAGGAAGGCACGCTGCAAATAATCTTAAGTAATGCCTACAGTGCACCGCATGAGGTGCAATGGTGGCACTGACTCCCTACGGGGATTTCATATTAGAGAAGTATTCAAATGGATTTCACTGGAGTAATACACATAAGCTTCATTCGTAGATAATTATGCTAATGGCTTTGGTTGTCAATGGTTACGCAAATGGCTTTGTAACTAAAAACATATGTAAATTGATAGCTAAAGAAATATAAAGAAAAAAATAGATGACTCAGCAATTGACTTTGTATAGAGCTGTGAGAATTGCGTTTGATCACAAGAAGCAGTAATATTTGATTATAAAACAAGTAAAATATGCGCCGAAGTTTCTTCGGCGCAATCGAGTTTTCTGTACAGACGCTACAGCGTATAATCAAGGCCACCGAAACAGATCTATCTTTTGGTGGTCTCTGTATAATGCTGTTTGAACCGTGGCTCATGAAACTTTAACTACGGCCCGGTGTTGGCCTTTCCTATATCGTTGCCAGAAGCACGATTACGGCTAACTTTAACCTTAAATAAAATAAAAAACTACTGAGGCTAGAGGGCTGCAATTTGGCATGTTTGATGATTGGAGGGTGGATGATCAACACACAATTTGCAGCCCTGTAGCCTCAGTAGTTTTTAAGATCTGAGGACGGACAGAAAAAGTGCGGACAGAATAAAGTGCTGACGTACAGACAAAACCGGCACGATAGTTTTCTTTTACAGAAAACTAAAACCTAACATAAAAGCAATGGGATACGCCATTTCACCACAATAGGGACGGATTATACAAATCTCGACAAGGTCATCGCGTCGTCAGCTGATCTGTAATCTAGATCGGCTCGCCTGCAGATTCCTTCCTCCAGTCAGCTGACTGGAGTCCAGGATTTTTTCTTTTTGCTTGCGTAACTTGCACTCGTGCACTCCAGGTCTTCACTCGCCTTCCACGAAGCCATATAGGACGTGCAGCTGCGGCCCACCTTTTGGCAGATATATGAATTATGGCCGTGCTGTTATGGAGAGTGAATTGGGGAGTACGCTTACACACACGCTTTACACATGCTTGTGCATGTTAATTTTATTTATCAATTTTAATATTTTATTTACTTAATTGTTATTCATTTTTATTATTTATAATTATTTATGTATTATTATTTATTATTTTTTGTGAGTGAATGGAATGGAAATGTATGAAATGCTGACGCTCGTAAATTCTTGATTGGAACGACGTGGAACCTTCGGGAAAAGGAAGAATTCGTAGAGGTTGGTTTGGCATCAGACATTTAGCCTGTTTCTTGGTTTTCGGATAATTTTAGGTGCAGTCTTCATTGCGCCTTTTTGCACTGACATTATAATGAGGCGTTCAGCATAGAAGGGCGTCTCACACAAAAAAAAAAAAATTCTGACTTATAAGCCACCAAAGTTTTGGAAATTCAACCTGCTCCAATATCTCTTTTTCAAGATACATTTGGAAATTAAACCTGCTCCAACTTCTTTATTTTTCAAGATACAAAGTTAAATTTTGTATGAGGTGAAGCATTTGCGACCAGGAATAGAATAGTATGCACAAAAAAATTATAGTTCAACCCCATCCCCCCCTTTTTTTTTTGGAAAAAAGGGGATTACTTTAAAGCTGATCAGGCGAAAAACGCCATTTTCAAAAATGCTGAACGCCTGATATCTGAAAGTTCCGATTCCACAGAATAACGAAACGACTATATACAGTATTTGTCCTGACTCGATTTAGAATCAATACCCAATGCCTTCCTCCAAAGCAGGAGAGATCACAGTTCCAGAGACGCAGAAGAAAAGTAAGAGTTCCGAAGTTTGAAGATGAAGTGCTTGAAGTTCCGTAGATAAGTGTGTTTGTGTTTGTGACAGAGAGAGAGAGAGAGAGAGAGAGAAAGGGGGCGTAGAGAGAGATAACTAGACTACCGGTGGTCTTGGAGAGAGAGGGAGTGAGAGATAGAGAAAGAGAAAGAGAGACAGCGAGAGGGAAAGAGAGAGTGGGGAGGGAGAGAGAGAAAGCAAGACCGCTGGTGGCCTTGGAGAGAGAGAGAGAGAGAGAGAGAGAGAGAGAGAGAGAGAGAGAGAGAGATAGAGAGAGAGAAAAGTAAGACCATTGGTGGCTTTGGAGAGAGAGAGAGAGAGAGAGAGAGAGAGAGAGAGAGAGAGAAAACCAGTGGTCTTGGAGAGAGAGAGAGAGAGAGAGAGAGAGAGAGAGAGAGAGAGAGAGAGAGAGAGGGAGAGAGAGTATATATCGTCTAGAGAGGCGGAGATGAAAGAAGTATAGGCTTTTATGAATAAGTAATGCCAATTTCGTATGCCCCGGGTCCTCTTGTTTACAAAAGGAACCTGATGAATATTAATCAGACCTTAACGTGATTTGTTTGTTTTTGGAAGACTCTTCCCCCACCCACCCTACCCCCCTATGAATCGTTATATCGTTGACCTGTATTTACTCGAGGTAAATGTTTGTGTAAACATAGTTCTATAATTAATGTGAGAGCCTCTATGAATAATTAAAGGTTAAGGATAACGCAGCTTTAATTTGAGTAAATAGTTGAGGTAATTCCAAATTCGTCTCATTGAATTTAAATGTAAGGTTTCGTTATTTCTCTCTCTCTCTCTCTCTCTCTCTCTCTCTCTCGTACACACACGCGTGCACGCGCACCCTTTCACACAATAGGGATGAATTCATAATATAATTAACTTTGTGCTTCTTCCATTATTTATCAGTTTTAAACAATAACAAGCCCTGTTCCGTTATTTTTCACTTTAAAAGAGACGCACGCTTCATTAAAAAAAAAAGGCATGTTTCATTAAAAAACCGGTTCATTAAAAAAAAGCATGTTTCATTAAAAAATACTTATTTCATTGTAAAAGGCATGTTTTATGAATAAACGCATGTTTTATGAATAAACGCATGTTTCATTAAAAAAGCATGTTTCATTAAAAACCGCATGTTTCATTAAAAAAGCATGTTTCATTTAAAAAGCATATTTCATTAAAAACGCATGTTTCATTAAAAGAGCATGTTCATTAAAAAAGCAAGTTTCATTAAAAACGCATGTTTCATTTTAAACACGTTTCACTAAAAACGCATGTTTCATTAAAAAAGGGTGTTTCATTAAAAAAGCATGTTTCATTAAAAAGAGCATTTTTATTATAAAATTTGTTTCATTAAAAACGCATGTTTCACTAAAAAAAAAGCTTGTTTTATTATAAAATGCGTGTTTCATTAAAAAAAACTTTCATCAATAAAAGCATGTTTCATTAAAAAACGCGTTTCATTAAAAAAAATTTTCATTAAAAATACGCATGTTTCAATAAAGAAAATGCGTTTCATTAAAAAAAACCCGTTTCATTTAAAAAAACATGTTTCATTAACAAACGCACGTTTCATTAAAAGCGCATGCTTCATCAGAAATACCCATGTTTCATTAATCACCGCGATACACTTTCTTTCCTGTGAAACATTTTTCTCCGCATTTCCATTTCTGTTTCAATCCGATTAGTTGACTTCATCTTCCGTTCTGTTTCCCAACAAAGGGTACACGCACACTCTGGCTTTAACTTCAAAAAAAAAGGTCATTCTTATTTCCATAGCTTAAAGTTCCTCTCACGCTGTGTCTTTTAGGTGAAAGTTCTTGCGTGTATTGTGCAATCTTGACTTGCAAGAGATGTTGAGAAAGAATTAAAAAAAAAAGTTTAAATGATTTTCAAAGAGATGTTGAGAATTTTTTTTTTTTAAGTTTAAATAATTGTGAGAGATGCTGAGAAAGTTTTTTTTTACTGAAATAATTGTAAAGGTGATGTTAAGAAAAAATTAAAACAGTTTGAATAATTGTGGAAGAGATGTTGAGAAAAAATTAAATAATTGTGAAAGAGATGTTGAGAGAAAAAAAATTGAAGTAATTGTGAAAGAGATTTTGAGAAAAAAATTTTTTCTCGACATAATTGTGAAGATGTTGAGAAAAAAATTTTTGAATTGAAATAATTGTGAAGGCGATGTTAAGAAAAAAATATAAAAATTAAATAATTGTGACAGAGATGTTGAGAAAAAAATGTTAAACAGTTGAAATAATTGTGAAAGAGATGTTAAGAAAAAAATTTTGAAAGTTTAAATAATTGTGAAAGAGATGTAGAGAAAACATTTTTAAAAAGTTGAAATAATTGTGAAAGAGATGTTGAGATAAAAATGAAAAAATAAATAATTGTGAAAGAGGTGTTGAGAAAAAATGAAAAAAATTGTAAATAATTGTGAAAGAGATGTTGAGAAAAATTTTTTAAAAGTTTTAAAAATTGTGAAAGATGTTAAAAAAAATAAAACAATTTAAATAATTGTGAAAGAGCTGTTGATAAAAAATAAGAAAAGTTTGAGTAATTGTGAAAGAGACATGGAGAAAAATTTTTTTAAAAAGCTGAAATAATTGTGAAAGAGACGTTGAAAAAAAAAAAGTTGAAATAATTGCATGGACTCCCAAACACTGAGCAATGGTGTGTTGTTGACAAAAAAGTTCTATGAGACAATGAGCTATTTTTTTTATTTATCATCTGTTGGATAACGAGTGTTCGGCCGTGATTGATCTTTGCTGATAAACGTCCCTCTCAAACAATGCATTTCGTGGCGTTAATTGGCTGATTCAGTATGACTTTTTTATGTGTTTTTAATATATTCCATTTTTCATTTTCATATTTATGCTAAGGTTTATTGTTTTTTAATTAGATTAACTTCCATTTTCGTGAGGTTAAGTGGGTGATTCAGTATGACTTTTTTATATATATTTTTAATATATTCATTTTTCATTTTTATGTTTATACTAAGGTAGATTTATTGTTTCTGTATTAAATTACATCAGCTGATTGGCTTCCTCAGAATGACTTTATATATATATATATATATATATATATATATATATATATATATATATATATATATATATATATATATATATATATATATATATATATATATATATATATATATATATATTCCTTTTCATTTTTATGTTTATACTAAGGTTTACTGTTTTCTTTATTAAACAGATTAGCTTTCACAAATTGTATAAGTGCGTCTTCAACTTTTATTTAAAAATATTTTCTTTTAATTTAATCGTTTGTTTATTGCTACAACTCTGCTCCCTCTCACACACACTCTCTCTCTCTCTCTCTCTCTCTCTCTCTCTCTCTCTCTCTCTCTCTCTCTCTCTCTCTCTCTCTCTCTCTCTCATGTCTTGTATTTGTACCTAAAAGGACAAACAAACAGACGATTTTCATCATATGTTTAAAGTCGATATATAAGTATAATGTAAAGAATACTTAGAATTCCATTCCTTCTTCCGTGTTTTCCGAATCACTGAATGGCTTCGTTTAAGTGGCAAGATGTGTAATCACGTTTAAACTGAAGTCCATTAACGTCTATAGTCTTTTTTTTTTTTTTTTTTTTTTGGTTTCGTAAAGTAAGAATACCCGCTTTTGATGGTATTACCTACATAAACACTATAACATGACGATGGATCTATATTATATTAGTTGACGTCTATGTTTGGCTTCACTTTCGCTCAGTCAGAGATTGACAGCTGACACTGTCGTCAGATATAGAATTTAGGCCAAAGGCCAAGCGCTGGGACCTATGAGGTCACTCAGCGCGGAAAGAGAAAGTGAGAGAAAAGGAGGTTTCAAAGGTGTGACAGGAAGAAAAACTCTCGCAGGGCTGAGGAAAGTCAGATGGAAGAAAGAGAATATGAACGGAGGTACAGAAAAAGGAATGATAAGGGTCGCAGCTAGGGGCCTAAGGGACGCTGCGAAAAACCTTAAGTAACGCCTGCAGTGCGCCGCATGAGGTGCACTGATAGCGCTACCGGGAGTTTTGTCTTCTAACTGAAATTCACATTTGACCTTCCTTTCATAATCGCAACGGAACTGTATTCATCATACTCATCATAAGAGCCATGACCTAATCTGTATAGTTAGAGCCTAATATACTGGGGTACGGATCAGGAATAGCCAAACAAGTGCTATAATGAAAATCTTTATTACATGGGGACCTTTTGGGCTTCAGCTCACCAAAAGCCATTTTCAACCTAAATAGGGACAGAGATCAAAACATAAGGTTATATATCAGTAAAGTACAATCCAAAGGAATTTCACGCTCGAGAATTAAATATTTAACAAAGTATTTAAAACCACTTTGCCATCAATAAAAACTTACTCAGAAAACAAAATCATTATGAGTTAAACTGATATAATTCAATAAATTACAGTAGTAATGAAAGGTAAGTCAAATAAAATTAAAATAAAATAGAATCAAAATTTTTTTTAATTAGTTTTTTTTTATTTTATTTGACTCAGTTTTAATTCCTGCTTTCATTTGTTGAGTTATATCAGTTAACCCATCTTTTTTTTTTAGGAGTATGCTTTTATTAATTGTAACTAAGTTTCTAAATTTTAATGAACACTTATTTTATTTTCGAGTGTGAACTTCTTGTGGATTGTACTTCACATGTCTATAACCTTATGTTTTGGTGTTTGTCTCTATTTAGTTGAAAGTGACTTTTAATGTTTTAGGTGTTTGTATCTCTATATATATATATATATATATATATATATATATATATATATATATATATATATATATATATATATATATATATATATATATATATATATATATATATATATATATATATATATATATATATATATATATATATATATATATATATAAAGTATTCACTGTAGCACTTGTTTTCTGTTCCTGGTGAGAATCAGATTCCCAAGGAATCAGTCGTCAGCAACTATTGGCATATGCCTTCCTCTAGAAGCAAGAGCCCGTGCCGGCACATTGCTAGCATAATCTAAAACAGAACATTTAGAACTGGAATGCTTAAACTGTGAATCAGTCAGTTACTTGAAGCGAAGATCTGTTGAAATCAGTAAAAGGTTTTCAGTAAAATATCCGCGTCAAATCCATGAATACTCTTTTTGACTCCGTAGGGGGGTAGTGCCGACAGTGAACCTCACGTGGTACGCTGTGGGCATTACTTAAGGTTCTTTGCAGCGTCCCTTCGGCCCCTAGCTGTAACCCCTCTCATTCCCTTTGCTGTACTTCCGTTCATATTCTCTTTCTTCCACCTGATTTTCCTCAAACCTCTCCTAATAATTGTTTCATAGCGCAACTGCTTTGAGGTTGTCCTCCTGTTACACCTTTCAAACCACCTTAACTGTCAATTTCCCTTTCAGCGCTGAATGACCTCATAGGTCCCAAAGCTTGGCCTTTTGCCTAATCCTATATTCCAATACTCCTTTCGAGGACGTACAGTTTTCCTCAAAGCCTCATCCTCCGAGAATTCTGTGAACTTGAAAGACAAACTCGAGATCACAGTCTTGTCCTCAGAGAGACATTCTACCGCGCGGAAAACGGGACCGCTATCATTAAGAATTAGAGGCAGTAAAATTGACTTTTAGGGGTAATTACGCGCGTAACGACCGGCCTTATTAAGGTCCCAATCTCCTCGTAGCCCATTAGATAGAGAGTCGATGGATATGACAGAGGACAACCAAGGTTAATGTGGTATATGAGATGGAGGGACGATTGCCAAGGAAAAGTGGCCCACTGCCTGCTGTTGTTGGTCTTTGGTTTTGAAGTGGGTGAATCTGATACGTCAACACGGGGTGTATGCATACACACACACACACACACATATACTGTATATATATATATATATATATATATATATATATATATATATATATATATATATATATATATATATATATTATATATATATATATATATATATATATATATATATATATATATATAACAGATGTTTGTGTCTATACAAACATACAAAAATGCGTGTTTACTGTGTATATGGCAACAGAAAGATTTCTGTCTAGGTAGTTTGTGTGTGTGTGTATATATGTATATATATATATATATATATATATATATATATATTTACACCAGATTCATGGACAGTTGTAATTTAGACGCCAAATTAAACGAAATCAAACCACATTAGCTCAAACAGTGATCCAAACAAAATAAAATAAACAAATCTAAGCGAAAACTACACTAAAGAAAGCAGTTAAACCAAATCCGGTCCTAACAATCATCCCCCCGAAAAAAAAATGAATTAAAAAAAAAAAGAACGAAAACAGCAATACACACAAACAAAACGAACACGGTGACGAAGTCTACGAAATAATTCCCATTAAACGAAAATCGGGCTTTGTTGCTAACGACTCGCGAACCCTACTCCTCCTCCTCCAGAAAGACCTTTGCAACGTTATTCGTTCCGAGAAAGCCACCAGTGTCCTTTGCGGGGCTTCGGGAGAACTGGTACACTGCTGCTACTGCGACGCCCCTCCTGGGCCCTTTCCCGTCCGTAGGTACGTACCGAGAGCTATAATACGTACCACGCCACCTCAAGAGGTGCCGTCAGTCTTTCAGGGTTCGTGCACGTGGGTATTTTCGCTCTCTCTTCGTTATATATACACGCGAGGTAGAGTGCGTGTTTGTGTGGGTGTGCAGTGTGTAGAAATACACACACGAACTTTATGTTTATGTAGAATTTGGTGGCCAAATTAGAACTGTCCATGAATCTGACGTAATGTTATTATTATTATTATTATTATTATTATTATTATTATTATTATTATTATTATTATAGTCCATGAGTCTGATGTATTATTATTATTATTATTATTATTATTATTATTATTATTATTATTGCTAAGAAATTCACAATCTCGTGACAAACAATCTGTGTAATGAAAATCCACAATTATATAATAAACTATATTACGATGTAAAATAAACAAGCAAAGTAATATACTTTACTATATAATTGTGGATTTTTATTACACATTATTATTATTATTATTATTATTATTATTATTATTATTATTATTATTATTATTATTATTATTATTATTATTCAGAAGATGACCCTTGTTCATATGGAATAAGCCCACAGGGGCCATTGACTTGCAATTCAAACTTCCAAAGAATATGGTGTTCATTTGAAAGAAGAAACTGGAAGGTAATAAGGAATACAGAAAGATCAGTTATTTGAAAATAAAAAAATGACAAATTAATTGTAAAAGCTGATTGTAAGACCTTGTTTAGCTTAATTTCTTCTTATTTGTTGCCTAGACTTGTTTTTTTATCAATTAAATGCACTTAATTTTTAGAACTAAATTTTTTTATTTCCTTTCATCTGATGTCTGAATTTTGACAACTTTTTATATATCTAGAGTGTAAATTTTGACCACTTCTTACGTATCAAGATAACTGTAAAACATGATTCCTTTTGATACGTTTAAATTCCCGTATTTACTCTGTGAAGGACTGATACAAATTATTAATCTCCTTTTGTGGGCCAAGGTCACCGAGCAGAGTCAGATTGTGAAAAGTCACTGTGCAGTCATGCATGGTGTGAAATGACCCCAATCTGTAGCAGTAAAATGATTGTGTCATGCGGTGCACTGTAGGCATTACTTAAGGTTCTTTGCAGCGTCCCTTCGACCCTTAGCTGCAACCCCTTTCGTTCCTTTTACTGTACCTCCTTTCACATTCTCTTTCTTCCATCTTACTTTCCATCTTCTCCTAACAATTAATTCATAATGCAACTGCTTTGAGGTTTTCCTCCTGTTACGCCTTTCTAACCTTCTCCTGTCAATTTCCGTTTCAGCGCTGAATAGCCTCATAGGTCCCAGTGCTTGGCCTTTGGCCTAAATTCTATATTCAATTCAATACAATTCTATGAAATGTACCTTTGCGAGAATCACTCTGATGAACTGAAAGTCATTTTTAATTACAATAATTTCACCTGATGGTAATTATGGTGGTCAGGTGATCATCCAGGTGATTGGTCTCGTCAATTAAACATTCCAGGAGTTTCAATTTTATTTATTTGATTTTCCAAAATGCTCTTTTGTGTTTCATTGAGGTATATTTTTTCTTAAACGCGTTTCTGAGAATAGGATCTGAAGTTTCATTTCCAAGAACCTTTCGGTAACTTTGATTGGCATTCTCTCTCTCTCTCTCTCTCTCTCTCTCTCTCTCTCTCTCTCTCTCTCTCTCTCTCTCTCTCTAGAACACACACGTGTTTGCACATACACTGGAAATACAGACACAAAGCACTAACACACATACATATATACTGTAATATATATATATATATATATATATATATATATATATATATATATATATATATATATAATATATAAATGTATAAATGTGTATATATATATACACACATATACATGCTTACCTATATATACATATATAAGTGTGTGTGTCTGTTTTTGTTTACACTATATATTCAGCAAAGCAGGGTTGATAGTCGTCGAACAAACAATGAATGTCAAGTTCCGTGAATAAATCAGCCATCATTCTCCCCAGCCATGAGACCAGATGACCGACAATCGAGGCGAGTGTGTGAGTGTGTGTGTGTGTGTGTGTGTGTGGAAGCCATACTTTATGCCAGGAAACAGATGAAAGGCAGGAGAAAGAGAGACTGAGAGTGTGTTTTTTGTGTATGTCCGTCGAAGACGAACTTAGAGAAAGAGTCCGTAGTTTAATGGAAAGAAAAATATTCTTGATTGGCTCATATATACTATATATAAAGCTTTGTTGTTTCGTCTCTGTGTGTGTGTGTGAGAGAGAGAGAGAGAGAGAGAGAGAGAGAGAGAGAGAGAGAGAGAGAGAGAGGGAGGTTTGATTAGGTTCGAACCCTCACGTTGAAATACCTCACTCGGCCCGTGTTAGCCATATAAGACCACAATGCTCACTTGCGAGGTTTGCACGCATCGAGATATTTTACTTTTTCGTCTTCACGTGTTCTCTTCTCTCTCTCCTCGGTTTGTTTCTGCTTTATTTCCTTTCGTCTCTGAGTATTTCCATTCTCTTGCTCATTGTTCAGGCGTGGGTAAGGGATTTGACGACATAGCTATGATAATTGAATATTAATCTTGGCATTTTTATGCGTGGCGAGTTACTCGGATAATTGGCAGTCAATCAAAATTGACGTTAAATAACTTCGGTCACGCGGTGCTGATTTAGTATAGATTATCCGTTCATAACTAGAATGCATCAAGATTATTCAGATATGAAATAACTGGTGTATATGCAAAATTATTCAGGTTTGACATAACAGGAGTGCAAGCAATGTTGTTCAGATATGAAATAAGTGGAGTGCATGCAATATTGTTCATATATGAAATAACTGGTATATATGCAAATTATTCAGATATTAAATAGCAGGAGTGCATGCAAAATTATTCAGGTACGAAATAACTGGTATATATGTAAAATTATTCAGATATGAAATAACTGGTATATATGTAAATTATTCAGATACGAAATAACTGGAATGCATGCAAAATTATTCAGATATGAAATAACTGGTATATATGCAAAATTATTCAGATACGAAATAACTGGGATATATGCAAAATTATTCAGATATGAAATAACTGTTATATATACAAAATTATTCAGATATGAAATAACTAGTATACATACAAAATTATTCAGATATGAAGTAACTGGTATATATGCAGAATTATTCTGATATGAAATAACTGGTATGTATGCAAAATTATTCAGATATGAAATAACTGGTATATATGCAAAATTATTCAGATATGAAATTACGAGATAATTGGTACATTTGCAAAATTGTTCAGATGTGAAATAACTGGTATATATGCAAAATATTCAGACATCAAATAGAATATTAATTCCCCCACTGTACCATTGATTGCGTGAAGGCACATTTTTGCTCGCTAAAAATGCTTGCACATGTTCTTGACGTCACTCTTTGACAGAACACTTTGCTTTGGTTTTTGCTCCTGATTGTTAGTCATCATCCTTTCTTTGCTTAAGTTTCTTTGTGAGGTCTTACGTCATACCAACAAAATGCGTTCTGTCGTTTGATCACACGATGCGGACGGAACAGTAGCGTTTCATGAGCATTAACAATACATTTCAACACCATACAGTCAAATGAAGCACAATAAAATTATTTTAATGGAATTTAAGTTGTGCAAAAATAACAGATTACGATAAGATTTACAGTAACCGAAAATTTCTTAGTTGAACTATAATGAAAACAAAAACCACATGTTCTGGTTGTCATGGCAACTAACGAAAATTTAAATAGAAGTGTAGGGACACGGATTACCACAGGGAAAGGATGAAAGGTTAAGGGACTTGAGTTGGGGAGGGGGAAGAAAGGAGAGAAAGTGAGAGAGAAGTGTTGTTGCCATCATTTGAGTTATTTATTATTTCGGTGTTAGAAGAATATAGAATTTAGGCGTAAGGTCAAGCGCTGGGTCATATGAGGTCAGTCAGCGCTGAAACGGAAATTGACAGTAAGAAGGTTTGAAATGTGTAACAAAACAATTTCACTATGAACCAGTTGTTAGGAGAGGGCTGAGGAAAGTAAGTTGGAAGGAAAAGAATATAAAACGGAGGTACAGTAAAAGGAATGAAAGGGGTTGCAAAGAACCTTAAGTAATGCCTACAGTGCACCACGTGAGGTGCACTGACGGCGCTAACCCCCTACGGTGTATTTCGGTGTTAGATGACGTAGGCCACCTGCAAGATGGGAGCGATCTTTCCGCTTGGACTCGGACGGTTCAGGGTTGGTCTTTCTTAATAAAATGCAGGCCGATTCTGCTGCTAAGATTATCGTCGGTGGAGATTCTGTTCAGTACAGATGTTGGTGTTCTCCACCAGTTCCTGAGTCGTCGGTTTTTGGTTGTGAGGGTAGACGTAGTGTTGATGAATTTATATATATATATATACAGTATATATATATATATATATAGATAGATAGATAGATAGATAGATAGATGTACATATAAATATATATACACATATATTTAAAAGTAATCAACACACAATCACGTGTGGAACGGAAATAAATTTCTGCCCTAACTTGTGGCTCAGTTGGCAGCTCCCTTGTCTCTCAATTGAAAGAACTGGGTTCGATCCCAAGCTGAGTCAGAAACTTATACATGCATATATATAGGTATGTATGTCCGTATGTACATATGTATACTTACAGATACATGTATACGAGAGAGAATGTGAGAGAGAGAGAGAGAGAGAGTCAGAAGTCCTCACTCTCTCACTGCCATTTCATGAAAATACAGAATTGTCGTTTGCATTCACAGCGAACGTAACCAGCTTTACTCCCTTTCCACTAAAACTTGAAATGAACGAATGAATCAATTAGAGCTGCATCCATTTCGGCTTCGCTCCAGTTGATTTAATCTGGGACTTTTGAGCTCGAAGCTTTTCCGAGTAGATGTAGGACGGGTTGCAGATATGTCCCGTTAATATTATGGTAATTGTTGGTGTATGAAGACTGTATTCATCCGTATATAAACACTCGTTTACCAGTTATACGGTTTCAAAAGAGGAACACGTTTCTTCGGCGCTATCGAGTTTTCTGTACTGCGTATAATGCTGTATGAAACTCTCAGCCACGGCTCGTGAAGCTCGCAGCCGCGGTCCATGAAAATTTCAGCCACGGGCCAGTGGTGGCCTACGTTTCTGGCACCTATAGCGCTGGCAGACGCACGATCATGGCCAAATTTAACCTTAAATAAAATCAAAACCACTGAGGCTAGAGGGCTGCAATTTGGTATGTTTGATGATTGAAGGGTGGATGATCAACATACCAATTTGCAGCCCTCTAGCCTCCGTAGTTTTTAAGATCCGAGGGCGGACAGACGAATAGCCGTCTCGATAGCTTCCTATTACAGAAAACTAAAAATGACCCTATGGTTTATGTACGCTACTATTCTACGGCGCTCGTTTGATGCTCCCTTGTTCCTCCCTTCTTTGATGAGCGTGAATTATTCAGGAGGCAGTAAATTGCTTTTGAGCAGTGAAAGACAGCTTTCACTAACAGCTCTCGCTAAACAGCTTTCACTCGACGTTCGTTAGACCGCTTAGAAAATTGTTGACCTTCGTATTTTTTTATATTTTTTTTTTAGGATGAGAATTGATATTGGAATATGTTTATGGCACCTTTAAGTCAAAAATACCGACTCTGTTTCGTTTCCAGATGTTGTGTTCTTTTGTCAAGTAGTATTTTGTATGTCCCTTAGATAATATAATAATAATAATAATAATAATAATAATAATAATAATAATAATTAGTAATAATAATAGTAATAATAATAATAATAATAATAATAATGTTAATATTATTATTGTTAATAATAATAATAATAATAATATAATAATAATAATTATTATTATTATTATTATTATTATTATTATTATTATTATTATTATTATTATTATTATTATTATATAAAATTATTGGAAAAAGCAC